>NW_027192772.1:0-343000 GCF_949987515.2 Delphinus delphis
TCAGTTAGAATCATCATACCTGAATCCACTCATTGTGCTGCTAAGGGCCTGATGACATAGATTTCATTGCTGAGTGATATTGCTTTGTAAGTGAATACCACAACTTCTTTATCCATTTTTCACTTTCTGCGATGTTGAACTTGTACTGTAAACGAGGTTCTTGTAAACAGAGGCGTCCCAAACTTTGGGGTGGCTGTGTCTTTTTGATTTTAATTTCCCTAAGCTATAGGACCATAAGTGGAAGTGCCCTAGGCTCTGTTGCTTTGTTTTTTAGATGTTTCAGGAAACACCATACACTTCTCCCAAGTGTCTGTTGGCAATTTACATCCCGCCCATCAGCATAACAAGGCTCCCAGTTCTCCATGGCCTGTCCTGCCTTTCTGGATTTTACACTTTTTTCAGATGGCCCTTTTGACCGGGGGGAAGTGAGACTTCATTGTAGTGCAGATTTCCTTTGCAAGCTTGCTTGGTTGGCCAAAAAGGGCGTATGCGTTTTTTCCTGAATATATTCAGGAAAAAACGCATACGCCCTTTTTGGCCAAGTGCATCATTGTGGACGTTCTGCCTCTTTTCCTATGCTTTCAATGCAATTCCAGTCTACCTCCTGAAATCGGTTTCCTGCAATTCTGCCCCGCTTTCAAGTCCTCTTGGCAGCCTTACTTCAGTCTATTTTTGGACGATAGCTGTCATTTATAACTCTGCAGGTTTGTGAATTACAGTGCTCCTGAGCTCCTTTCTTTAACTCGCTTTCTTTTGAGCTGGCCGCAACACCGCAGGATGGCTTCAGGCCCTAATCTGGTTCCGGCCCGGCACGCAGAGCCTTTGGTTAATTCCTCTTCCTGGTGGGAAATGAGAGTTAAATTTGCCCGTCCAGACACCTCCAGCTAGCCTCTCATTGGTTCTCGCTATTCCTGTTCATCTTCCGCAGAAATTGCAAACTGGGCCAAACAGGAGGTTAAAGGCGCTGACTCTCCAAGTGGGGAGAGTGTTAGTAAAGCGTCTGGAATGTTGCACCCGAGTACCAGGGGAGGAAAACTGAGACATATTTGAACACGTCTCCCGATCACATGGTTGATCATACTCTAGGTTCCATATGCATGTTTTAGCTGAAGGAAGAATACCTTAAACCGGGGTAGTTGAAACCCGTGGAATGTGTACCATGCAATATGACTTCAAAGGGTCTTCATTTGCTCACCGAACCTCTCCAATCCTATCACTGCTGCGTTTATGCCCCTGTACACATGCTTGATTCTCTTTCGGAGACATAGCAATCCATAGGTTTTAAGATACTTACAAGTCAGGTACATTCTTAGGCGTTTAATATGCGGTGTTGAGTCCATTTCGTTGAGCAAGGAGTAGCTCTTGTCTATTCCATATTTGGCTTAAGGAACTTTATCTGTGCTCATTTCAATCTCTGGTTTTATGCAGCACCCCAACTCACCTTTACCCTTAAGCAAGCATAAGTTGTTTTTCTAAATTTGAGACCCTGTTCTGTTCTGTAATTCAGTTCCTGTGTAGCCAAGTTTCCATTCCGTGTATTACTGATATCTTATGATGTTTCTTTTTCTGTGTGACTTACTTCAGTTAGAATCATCATACCTGAATCCACTCATTGTGCTGCTAAGGGCCTGATGACATAGATTTCATTGCTGAGTGATATTGCTTTGTAAGTGAATACCACAACTTCTTTATCCATTTTTCACTTTCTGCGATGTTGAACTTGTACTGTAAACGAGGTTCTTGTAAACAGAGCCGTTCCAAACTTTGGGGTGGCTGTGTCTTTTTGATTTTAATTTCCCTAAGCTATAGGACCATAAGTGGAAGTGCCCTAGGCTCTGTTGCTTTGTTTTTTAGATGTTTCAGGAAACACCATACACTTCTCCCGAGTGGCTGTTGGCAATTTACATCCCGCCCATCAGCATAACAAGGCTCCCAGTTCTCCATGGCCTGTCCTGCCTTTCTGGATTTTACACTTTTTTCAGATGGCCCTTTTGACCGGGGGGAAGTGAGACTTCATTGTAGTGCAGATTTCCTTTGCAAGCTTGCTTGGTTGGCCAAAAAGGGCGTATGCGTTTTTTCCTGAATATATTCAGGAAAAAACGCATACGCCCTTTTTGGCCAAGTGCATCATTGTGGACGTTCTGCCTCTTTTCCTATGCTTTCAATGCAATTCCAGTCTACCTCCTGAAATCGGTTTCCTGCAATTCTGCCCCGCTTTCAAGTCCTCTTGGCAGCCTTACTTCAGTCTATTTTTGGACGATAGCTGTCATTTATAACTCTGCAGGTTTGTGAATTACAGTGCCCCTGAGCTCCTTTCTTCAACTCGCTTTCTTGTGACCTGGCCGCAACACCGCAGGATGGCTTCAGGCCCTAATCTGGTTCCGGCACGGCACGCTGAGCCTTTGGTTATTTCCTCTTCCTGGTGGGAAATGAGAGTTAAATTTGCCTGTCTAGACACCTCCAGCTAGTCTCTCATTGGTTCTCGCTATTCCTGTTCATCTTCCGCAGAAATTGCAAACTGGGCCAAACAGGAGGTTAAAGGCGCTGACTCTCCAAG
The DNA here is from genome assembly GCF_949987515.2 of Delphinus delphis. Taxonomy (NCBI): domain Eukaryota; kingdom Metazoa; phylum Chordata; class Mammalia; order Artiodactyla; family Delphinidae; genus Delphinus; species Delphinus delphis. The sequence continues at coordinate 2,558 of NW_027192772.1, forward strand.
TGGGGAGAGTGTTAGTAAAGCATCTGGAATGTTGCACCCGATTACCAGGGGAGGAAAACTGAGACATATTTGAACACGCCTCCCGTTCACATGGTTGATCATACTTGGGTTCCACATGCATGTTTTAGTTGAAGGAAGAATACCTTAAACCTGGAGAGTTAAGACCCGTGTAATGGGTACCATGCAATATGACTTCAAAGGGTCTTCATTTGCTCACCGAACCTCTCCAATCCTATCACTGCTGAGTTTATGCCCCTGTACACATGCTTGATTCTCTTTCGGAGACATAGCAATCCATAGGTTTTAAGATACTTACTAGTCAGGTACATTCTTAGGCGTTTAATATGTGGTGTTGAGTCCATTTCGTTGAGCAAGGAGTAGCTCTTGTCTATTCCATATTTGACTTAAGGAACTTTATCTGTGCTCATTTCAATCTCTGGTTTTATGCAGCACCCCAACTCACCTTTACCCTTAAGCAAGCATAAGTTGGTTTTCTAAATTTGAGACCCTGTTCTGTTTTGGAATTCAGTTCCTGTGTAGCCAAGTTTACATTCCGTGTATTACTGATATCTTATGATGTTTCTTTTTCTGTGTGACTTACTTCAGTTAGAATCATCATACCTAAATCCACTCATTGTGCTGCTAAGGGCCTGATGACACAGATTTCATTGCTGAGTGACATTGCTTTGTAAGTAAATACCACAACTTCTTTATCCATTTTTCACTTTCTGCGATGTTGAACTTGTACTGTAAACGAGGTTCTTGTAAACAGAGCCGTTCCAAACTTTGGGGTGGCTGTGTCTTTTTGATTTTAATTTCCCTAAGCTATAGGACCATAAGTGGAAGTGCCCTAGGTTCTGTTGCTTTGTTTTTTAGATGTTTCAGGAAACACCATACACTTCTCCCGAGTGGTTGTTGGCAATTTACATCCCGCCCATCAGCATAACAAGGCTCCCAGTTCTCCATGGCCTGTCCTGCCTTTCTGGATTTTACACTTTTTTGATATGGCCCTTTTGACCGGGGGGAAGTGAGACTTCATTGTAGTGCAGATTTCCTTTGCAAGCTTGCTTGGTTGGCCAAAAAGGGTGTATGCGTTTTTTCCTGAATATATTCAGGAAAAAACGCATACGCCCTTTTTGGCCAAGTGCATCATTGTGGACGTTCTGCCTCTTTTCCTATGCTTTCAATGCAATTCCAGTCTACCTCCTGAAATCGGTTTCCTGCAATTCTGCCCCGCTTTCAAGTCCTCTTGGCAGCCTTACTTCAGTCTATTTTTGGACGATAGCTGTCATTTATAACTCTGCAGGTTTGTGAATTACAGTGCCCCTGAGCTCCTTTCTTCAACTCGCTTTCTTGTGACCTGGCCGCAACACCGCAGGATGGCTTCAGGCCCTAATCTGGTTCCGGTACGGCACGCTGAGCCTTTGGTTATTTCCTCTTCCTGGTGGGAAATGAGAGTTAAATTTGCCCGACCAGACACCTCCAGCTAGCCTCTCATTGGTTCTCGCTATTCCTGTTCATCTTCCGCAGAAATTGCAAACTGGGCCAAACAGGAGTTTAAAGGCGCTGACTCTCCAAGTGGGGAGAGTGTTAGTAAAGCGTCTGGAATGTTGCACCCGAGTACCAGGGGAGGAAAACTGAGACATATTTGAACACCTCTCCCGTTCACATGGTTGATCATACTTGGGTTCCACATGCATGTTTTAGCTGAAGGAAGAATACCTTAAACCTGGAGAGTTGAGACCCGTGTAATGGGTACCATGCAATATGACTTCAAAGGGTCTTCATTTGCTCACCGAACCTCTCCAATCCTATCACTGCTGCGTTTATGCCCCTGTACACATGCTTGATTCTCTTTCGGAGACATAGCAATCCATAGGTTTTACGATACTTACTAGTCAGGTACATTCTTAGGCGTTTAATATGCGGTGTTGAGTCCATTTCGTTGAGCAAGGAGTAGCTCTTGTCTATTCCATATTTGACTTAAGGAACTTTATCTGTGCTCATTTCAATCTCTGGTTTTATGCAGCACCCCAACTCACCTTTACCCTTAAGCAAGCATAAGTTGGTTTTCTAAATTTGAGACCCTGTTCTGTTCTGTAATTCAGTTCCTGTGTAGCCAAGTTTACATTCCGTGTATTACTGATACCTTATGATGTTTCTTTTTCTGTGTGACTTAGTTCAGTTAGAATCATCATACCTGAATCCACTCATTGTGATGCTAAGGGCCTGATGACATAGATTTCATTGCTGAGTGATATTGCTTTGTAAGTAAATACCACAACTTCTTTATCCATTTTTCACTTTCTGCGATGTTGAACTTGTAATGTAAACGAGGTTCTTGTAAACAGAGGCGTCCCAAACTTTGGGGTGGCTGTGTCTTTTTGATTTTAATTTCCCTAAGCTATAGGACCATAAGTGGCAGTGCCCTAGGCTCTGTTGCTTTGTTTTTTAGATGTTTCAGGAAACACCATACACTTCTCCCGAGTGTCTGTTGGCAATTTACATCCCGCCCATCAGCATAACAAGGCTCCCAGTTCTCCATGGCCTGTCCTGCCTTTCTGGATTTTACACTTTTTTCAGATGGCCCTTTTGACCGGGGGGAAGTGAGACTTCATTGTAGTGCAGATTTCCTTTGCAAGCTTGCTTGGTTGGCCAAAAAGGGCGTATGCATTTTTTCCTGAATATATTCAGGAAAAAACGCATACGCCCTTTTTGGCCAAGTGCATCATTGTGGACGTTCTGCCTCTTTTCCTATGCTTTCAATGCAATTCCAGTCTACCTCCTGAAATCGGTTTCCTGCAATTCTGCCCCGCTTTCAAGTCCTCTTGGCAGCCTTACTTCAGTCTATTTTTGGACGATAGCTGTCATTTATAACTCTGCAGGTTTGTGAATTACAGTGCCCCTGAGCTCCTTTCTTCAACTCGCTTTCTTGTGACCTGGCCGCAACACCGCAGGATGGCTTCAGGCCCTAATCTGGTTCCGGCCCGGCATGCTGAGCCTTTGGTTAATTCCTCTTCCTGGTGGGAAATGAGAGTTAAATTTGCCCGTCCAGACACCTCCAGCTAGTCTCTCATTGGTTCTCGCTATTCCTGTTCATCTTCCGCAGAAATTGCAAACTGGGCCAAACAGGAGGTTAAAGGGACTGACTCTCCAAGTGGGGAGAGTGTTAGTAAAGCGTCTGGAATGTTGCACCCGAGTACCAGGGGAGGAAAACTGAGACATATTTGAACACGTCTCCCGATCACATGGTTGATCATACTCTAGGTTCCACATGCATGTTTTAGCTGAAGGAAGAATACCTTAAACCTGGGTAGTTGAAACCCGTGGAATGGGTACCATGCAATATGACTTCAAAGGGTCTTCATTTGCTCACTGAACCTCTCCAGTCCTATCACTGCTGCGTTTATGCCCCTGTACACATGCTTGATTCTCTTTCGGAGACATAGCAATTCTTAGGTTTTAAGATACTTACAAGTCAGGTACATTCTTAGGCGTTTAATATGCGGTGTTGAGTCCATTTCGTTGAGCAAGGAGTAGCTCTTGTCTATTCCATATTTGGCTTAAGGAACTTTATCTGTGCTCATTTCAATCTCTGGTTTTATGCAGCACCCCAACTCACCTTTACCCTTAAGCAAGCATAAGTTGTTTTTCTAAATTTGAGACCCTGTTCTGTTCTGTAATTCAGTTCCTGTGTAGCCAAGTTTCCATTCCGTGTATTACTGATATCTTATGATGTTTCTTTTTCTGTGTGACTTATTTCAGTTAGAATCATCATACCTGAATCCACTCATTGTGCTGCTAAGGGCTTGATGACATAGATTTCATTGCTGAGTGATATTGCTTTGTAAGTAAATACCACAACTTCTTTATCCATTTTTCACTTTCTGCGATGTTGAACTTGTACTGTAAACGAGGTTCTTGTAAACAGAGGCGTCCCAAACTTTGGGGTGGCTGTGTCTTTTTGATTTTAATTTCCCTAAGCTATAGGACCATAAGTGGCAGTGCCCTAGGCTCTGTTGCTTTGTTTTTTAGATGTTTCAGGAAACACCATACACTTCTCCCGAGTGTCTGTTGGCAATTTACATCCCGCCCATCAGCATAACAAGGCTCCCAGTTCTCCATGGCCTGTCCTGCCTTTCTGGATTTTACACTTTTTTCAGATGGCCCTTTTGACCGGGGGGAAGTGAGACTTCATTGTAGTGCAGATTTCCTTTGCAAGCTTGCTTGGTTGGCCAAAAAGGGCGTATGCGTTTTTTCCTGAATATATTCAGGAAAAAACGCATACGCCCTTTTTGGCCAAGTGCATCATTGTGGACGTTCTGCCTCTTTTCCTATGCTTTCAATGCAATTCCAGTCTACCTCCTGAAATCGGTTTCCTGCAATTCTGCCCCGCTTTCAAGTCCTCTTGGCAGCCTTACTTCAGTCTATTTTTGGACGATAGCTGTCATTTATAACTCTGCAGGTTTGTGAATTACAGTGCCCCTGAGCTCCTTTCTTCAACTCGCTTTCTTGTGACCTGGCCGCAACACCGCAGGATGGCTTCAGGCCCTAATCTGGTTCCGGCCCGGCATGCTGAGCCTTTGGTTAATTCCTCTTCCTGGTGGGAAATGAGAGTTAAATTTGCCCGTTCAGACACCTCCAGCTAGTCTCTCATTGGTTCTCGCTATTCCTGTTCATCTTCCGCAGAAATTGCAAACTGGGCGAAACAGGAGGTTAAAGGGACTGACTCTCCAAGTGGGGAGAGTGTTAGTAAAGCGTCTGGAATGTTGCACCCGAGTACCAGGGGAGGAAAACTGAGACATATTTGAACACGTCTCCCGTTCACATGGTTGATCATACTCTAGGTTCCACATGCATATTTTAGCTGAAGGAAGAATACCTTAAACCTGGGTAGTTGAAACCCGTGGAATGGGTACCATGCAATATGACTTCAAAGGGTCTTCATTTGCTCACTGAACCTCTCCAGTCCTATCACTGCTGCGTTTATGCCCCTGTACACATGCTTGATTCTCTTTCGGAGACATAGCAATTCTTAGGTTTTAAGATACTTACAAGTCAGGTACATTCCTAGGCGTTTAATATGCGGTGTTGAGTCCATTTCGTTGAGCAAGGAGTAGCTCTTGTCTATTCCATATTTGGCTTAAGGAACTTTATCTCTGCTCATTTCAATCTCTGGTTTTATGCAGCACCCCAACTCACCTTTCCCCTTAAGCAAGCATAAGTTGGTTTTCTAAATTTGAGACCCTGTTCTGTTTTGGAATGCAGTTCCTGTGTAGCCAAGTTTACATTCCGTGTATTAGTGATATCTTATGATGTTTCTTTTTCTGTGTGACTTATTTCAGTTAGAATCATCGTACCTGAATCCACTCATTATGCTGCTACGGGCCTGATGACATAGATTTCATTGCTGAGTGACACTGCATTGTACGTAAGTACCACAAGTTCTTTATCCATTTTTCACTTTCTGTGATATTGAACTTGTACGGTAAACGAGGTTCTTGTAAACGGAGGCGTCCCAAACTTTGGGGTGGCTGTGTCTTTTTGATTTTAATTTCCCTAAGCTATAGGACCATAAGTGGAAGTGCCCTAGGCTCTGTTGCTTTGTTTTTTAGATGTTTCAGGAAACACCATACACTTCTCCCAAGTGTCTGTTGGTAATTTACATCCCGCCCATCAGCATAACAAGGCTCCCAGTTCTCCATGGCCTGTCCTGCCTTTCTGGATTTTACACTTTTTTGAGATGGCCCTTTTGACCGGGGGGAAGTGAGACTTCATTGTAGTGCAGATTTCCTTTGCAAGCTTGCTTGGTTGGCCAAAAAGGGCGTATGCGTTTTTTCCTGAATATATTCAGGAAAAAACGCATACGCCCTTTTTGGCCAAGTGCATCATTGTGGACGTTCTGCCTCTTTTCCTATGCTTTCAATGCAATTCCAGTCTACCTCCTGAAATCGGTTTCCTGCAATTCTGCCCCGCTTTCAAGTCCTCTTGGCAGCCTTACTTCAGTCTATTTTTGGACGATAGCTGTCATTTATAACTCTGCAGGTTTGTGAATTACAGTGCCCCTGAGCTCCTTTCTTCAACTCGCTTTCTTGTGACCTGGCCGCAACACCGCAGGATGGCTTCAGGCCCTAATCTGGTTCTGGCATGGCACGCTGAGCCTTTGGTTAATTCCTCTTCCTGGTAGGAAATGAGAGTTAAATTTGCCCGTCCAGACACCTCCAGCTAGTCTCCGTTGGTTCTCGCTATTCCTGTTCATCTTCCGCAGAAATTGCAAACTGGGCCAAACAGGAGGTTAAAGGGACTGACTCTCCAAGTGGGGAGAGTGTTAGTAAAGCGTCTGGAATGTTGCACCCGAGTACCAGGGGAGGAAAACTGAGACATATTTGAACACGTCTCCCGATCACATGGTTGATCATACTCTAGGTTCCACATGCATGTTTTAGCTGAAGGAAGAATACCTTAAACCTGGGTAGTTGAAACCCGTGGAATGGGTACCATGCAATATGACTTCAAAGGGTCTTCATTTGCTCACCGAACCTCTCCAATCCTATCACTGCTGCGTTTATGTCCCTGTACACATGCTTGATTCTCTTTCAGAGACATAGCAATCCATAGGTTTTAAGATACTTACAAGTCAGGTACATTCTTAGGCGTTTAATATCCGGTGTTGAGTCCATTTCGTTGAGCAAGGAGTAGCTCTTGTCTATTCCATATTTGGCTTAAGGAACTTTATCTGTGCTCATTTCAATCTCTGGTTTTATGCAGCACCCCAACTCACCTTTACCCTTAAGCAAGCATAAGTTGTTTTTCTAAATTTGAGTCCCTGTTCTGTTCTGTAATTCAGTTCCTGTGTAGCCAAGTTTCCATTCCGTGTATTACTGATATCTTATGATGTTTCTTTTTCTGTGTGACTTACTTCAGTTAGAATCATCATACCTGAATCCACTCATTGTGCTGCTAAGGGCCTGATGACACAGATTTCATTGCTGAGTGATATTGCTTTGTAAGTAAATACCACAACTTCTTTATCCATTTTTCACTTTCTGCGATGTTGAACTTGTACTGTAAACGAGGTTCTTGTAAACAGAGGCGTCCCAAACTTTGGGGTGGCTGTGTCTTTTTGATTTTAATTTCCCTAAGCTATAGGACCATAAGTGGAAGTGCCCTAGGTTCTGTTGCTTTGTTTTTTAGATGTTTCAGGAAACACCATACACTTCTCCCGAGTGGTTGTTGGCAATTTACATCCCGCCCATCAGCATAACAAGGCTCCCAGTTCTCCATGGCCTGTCCTGCCTTTCTGGATTTTACACTTTTTTGATATGGCCCTTTTGACCGGGGGGAAGTGAGACTTCATTGTAGTGCAGATTACCTTTCCAAGCTTGCTTGGTTGGCCAAAAAGGGCGTATGCGTTTTTTCCTGAATATATTCAGGAAAAAACGCATACGCCCTTTTTGGCCAAGTGCATCATTGTGGACGTTCTGCCTCTTTTCCTATGCTTTCAATGCAATTCCAGTCTACCTCCTGAAATCGGTTTCCTGCAATTCTGCCCCGCTTTCAAGTCCTCTTGGCAGCCTTACTTCAGTCTATTTTTGGACGATAGCTGTCATTTATAACTCTGCAGGTTTGTGAATTACAGTGCCCCTGAGCTCCTTTCTTCAACTCGCTTTCTTGTGACCTGGCCGCAACACCGCAGGATGGCTTCAGGCCCTAATCTGGTTCTGGCATGGCACGCTGAGCCTTTGGTTAATTCCTCTTCCTGGTAGGAAATGAGAGTTAAATTTGCCCGTCCAGACACCTCCAGCTAGTCTCCGTTGGTTCTCGCTATTCCTGTTCATCTTCCGCAGAAATTGCAAACTGGGCCAAACAGGAGGTTAAAGGGACTGACTCTCCAAGTCGGGAGAGTGTTAGTAAAGCGTCTGGAATGTTGCACCCGAGTACCAGGGTACGAAAACTGAGACATATTTGAACACGTCTCCCGATCACATGGTTGATCATACTCTAGGTTCCACATGCATGTTTTAGCTGAAGGAAGAATACCTTAAACCTGGGTAGTTGAAACCCGTGGAATGGGTACCATGCAATATGACTTCAAAGGGTCTTCATTTGCTCACCGAACCTCTCCAATCCTATCACTGCTGCGTTTATGTCCCTGTACACATGCTTGATTCTCTTTCAGAGACATAGCAATCCATAGGTTTTAAGATACTTACAAGTCAGGTACATTCTTAGGCGTTTAATATCCGGTGTTGAGTCCATTTCGTTGAGCAAGGAGTAGCTCTTGTCTATTCCATATTTGGCTTAAGGAACTTTATCTGTGCTCATTTCAATCTCTGGTTTTATGCAGCACCCCAACTCACCTTTACCCTTAAGCAAGCATAAGTTGTTTTTCTAAATTTGAGTCCCTGTTCTGTTCTGTAATTCAGTTCCTGTGTAGCCAAGTTTCCATTCCGTGTATTACTGATATCTTATGATGTTTCTTTTTCTGTGTGACTTACTTCAGTTAGAATCATCATACCTGAATCCACTCATTGTGCTGCTAAGGGCCTGATGACACAGATTTCATTGCTGAGTGATATTGCTTTGTAAGTAAATACCACAACTTCTTTATCCATTTTTCACTTTCTGCGATGTTGAACTTGTACTGTAAACGAGGTTCTTGTAAACAGAGGCGTCCCAAACTTTGGGGTGGCTGTGTCTTTTTGATTTTAATTTCCCTAAGCTATAGGACCATAAGTGGAAGTGCCCTAGGTTCTGTTGCTTTGTTTTTTAGATGTTTCAGGAAACACCATACACTTCTCCCGAGTGGTTGTTGGCAATTTACATCCCGCCCATCAGCATAACAAGGCTCCCAGTTCTCCATGGCCTGTCCTGCCTTTCTGGATTTTACACTTTTTTGATATGGCCCTTTTGACCGGGGGGAAGTGAGACTTCATTGTAGTGCAGATTACCTTTCCAAGCTTGCTTGGTTGGCCAAAAAGGGCGTATGCGTTTTTTCCTGAATATATTCAGGAAAAAACGCATACGCCCTTTTTGGCCAAGTGCATCATTGTGGACGTTCTGCCTCTTTTCCTATGCTTTCAATGCAATTCCAGTCTACCTCCTGAAATCGGTTTCCTGCAATTCTGCCCCGCTTTCAAGTCCTCTTGGCAGCCTTACTTCAGTCTATTTTTGGACGATAGCTGTCATTTATAACTCTGCAGGTTTGTGAATTACAGTGCCCCTGAGCTCCTTTCTTCAACTCGCTTTCTTTTGAGCTGGCCGCAACACCGCAGGATGGCTTCAGGCCCTAATCTGGTTCCGGTACGGCACGCTGAGCCCTTGGTTACTTCCTCTTCCTGGTGGGAAATGAGAGTTAAATTTGCCCCTCCAGACACCTCCAGCTAGTCTCTCATTGGTTCTCCCTATTGCTGTTCATCTTCCACAGAAATTGCAAACTGGGCCAAACAGGAGGTTAAAGGGACTGACTCTCCAAGTCGGGAGAGTGTTAGTAAAGCGTCTGGAATGTTGCACCCGAGTACCAGGGTACGAAAACTGAGACATATTTGAACACGTCTCCCGATCACATGGTTGATCATACTCTAGGTTCCACATGCATGTTTTAGCTGAAGGAAGAATACCTTAAACCTGGGTAGTTGAAACCCGTGGAATGGGTACCATGCAATATGACTTCAAAGGGTCTTCATTTGCTCACCGAACCTCTCCAATCCTATCACTGCTGCGTTTATGCCCCTGTACACATGCTTGATTCTCTTTTGGAGACATAGCAATCCATAGGTTTTAAGATACTTACAAGTCAGGTACATTCTTAGGCGTTTAATATGCGGTGTTGAGCCCATTTCGTTGAGCAAGGAGTAGCTCTTGTCTATTCCATATTTGGCTTAAGGAACTTTATCTGTGCTCATTTCAATCTCTGGTTTTATGCAGCACCCCAACTCACCTTTACCCTTAAGCAAGCATAAGTTGTTTTTCTAAATTTGAGTCCCTGTTCTGTTCTGTAATTCAGTTCCTGTGTAGCCAAGTTTACATTCCGTGTATTACTGATATCTTATGATGTTTCTTTTTCTGTGTGACTTACTTCAGTTAGAATCATCATACCTGAATCCACTCATTGTGCTGCTAAGGGCCTGATGACACAGATTTCATTGCTGAGTGATATTGCTTTGTAAGTAAATACCACAACTTCTTTATCCATTTTTCACTTTCTGCGATGTTGAACTTGTACTGTAAACGAGGTTCTTGTAAACAGAGCCGTTCCAAACTTTGGGGTGGCTTTGTCTTTTTCATTTTAATTTCCCTAAGCTATAGGACCATAAGTGGAAGTGCCCTAGGTTCTGTTGCTTTGTTTTTTAGTTGTTTCAGGAAACACCATACACTTCTCCCGAGTGGTTCTTGGCAATTTACATCCCACCCATCAGCATAACAAGGCTCCCAGTTCTCCATGGCCTGTCCTGCCTTTCTGGATTTTACACTTTTTTCAGATGGCCCTTTTGACCGGGGGGAAGTGAGACTTCATTGTAGTGCAGATTTCCTTTGCAAGCTTGCTTGGTTGGCCAAAAAGGGCGTATGCGTTTTTTCCTGAATATATTCAGGAAAAAACGTATACGCCCTTTTTGGCCAAGTGCATCATTGTGGACGTTCTGCCTCTTTTCCTATGCTTTCAATGCAATTCCAGTCTACCTCCTGAAATCGGTTTACTGCAATTCTGCCCCGCTTTCAAGTCCTCTTGGCAGCCTTACTTCAGTCTATTTTTGGACGATAGCTGTCATTTATAACTCTGCAGGTTTGTGAATTACAGTGCCCCTGAGCTCCTTTCTTCAACTCGCTTTCTTGTGACCTGGCCGCAACACCGCAGGATGTCTTCAGGCCCTAATCTGGTTCCGGCACGGCACGCTGAGCCTTTGGTTAATTCCTCTTCCTGGTGGGAAATGAGAGTTAAATTTGCCCGTCCAGACACCTCCAGCTAGTCTCTCATTGGTTCTCGCTATTCCTGTTCATCTTCCACAGAAATTGCAAACTGGGCCAAACAGGAGGTTAAAGGGACTGACTCTCCAAGTGGGGAGAGTGTTAGTAAAGCGTCTGGAATGTTGCACCCGAGTACCAGGGTACGAAAACTGAGACATATTTGAACACGTCTCCCGATCACATGGTTGATCATACTCTAGGTTCCACATGCATGTTTTAGCTGAAGGAAGAATACCTTAAATCTGGGTAGTTGAAACCCGTGGAATGGGTACCATGCAATATGACTTCAAAGGGTCTTCATTTGCTCACCGAACCTCTCCAATCCTATCACTGCTGTGTTTATGCCCCTGTACACACGCTTGATTCTCTTTTGCAGACATAGCAATCCATAGGTTTTAAGATACTTACTAGTCAGGTACATTCTTAGGCGTTTAATATGCGGTGTTGAGTCCATTTCGTTGAGCAAGGAGTAGCTCTTGTCTATTCCATATTTGGCTTAAGGAACTTTATCTGTGCTCATTTCAATCTCTGGTTTTATGCAGCAATCCAACTCACCTTTCCCCTTAAGCAAGCATAAGTTGGTTTTCTAAATTTGAGAACCTGTTCTGTTTTGGAATGCAGTTCCTGTGTAGCCAAGTTTACATTCCGTGTATTAGTGATATCTTATGATGTTTCTTTTTCTGTGTGACTTATTTCAGTTAGAATCATCGTACCTGAATCCACTCATGATGCTGCTACGGGCCTGATGACATAGATTTCATTGCTGAGTGATACTGCATTGTACGTAAGTACCACAAGTTCTTTATCCATTTTTCACTTTCTGTGATATTGAACTTGTACGGTAAACGAGGTTCTGGTAAACGGAGGCGTCCCAAACTTTGGGGTGGCTGTGTCTTTTTGATTTTAATTTCCCTAAGCTATAGGACCATAAGTGGAAGTGCCCTAGGCTCTGTTGCTTTGTTTTTTAGATGTTTCAGGAAACACCATACACTTCTCCCGAGTGGTTGTTGGCAATTTACATCCCGCCCATCAGCATAACAAGGCTCCCAGTTCTCCATGGCCTGTCCTGCCTTTCTGGATTTTACACTTTTTTCAGATGGCCCTTTTGACAGGGGGGAAGTGAGACTTCATTGTAGTGCAGATTTCCTTTGCAAGCTTGCTTGGTTGGCCAAAAAGGGCGTATGCGTTTTTTCCTGAATATATTCAGGAAAAAACGCATACGCCCTTTTTGGCCAAGTGCATCATTGTGGACGTTCTGCCTCTTTTCCTATGCTTTCAATGCAATTCCAGTCTACCTCCTGAAATCGGTTTCCTGCAATTCTGCCCCGCTTTCAAGTCCTCTTGGCAGCCTTACTTCAGTCTATTTTTGGACGATAGCTGTCATTTATAACTCAGCAGGTTTGTGAATTACAGTGCCCCTGAGCTCCTTTCTTCAACTCGCTTTCTTTTGAGCTGGCCGCAACACCGCAGGATGGCTTCAGGCCCTAATCTGTTTCCGGCACGGCACGCTGAGCCTTTGGTTATTTCCTCTTCCTGGTGGGAAATGAGAGTTAAATTTGCCCGTCCAGACACCTCCAGCTAGTCTCTCATTGGTTCTCACTATTCCTGTTCATCTTCCGCAGAAATTGCAAACTGGGCCATACAGGAGGTTGAAGGCGCTGACTCTCCAAGTGGGGAGAGTGTTAGTAAAGCGTCTGGAATGTTGCACCCGAGTACCAGGGGAGGAAAACTGAGACATATTTGAACACGTCTCCCGTTCACATGGTTGATCATACTTGGGTTCCACATGCATGTTTTAGCTGAAGGAAGAATACCTTAAACCTGTGTATTTGAAACCCGTGGAATGGGTACCATGCAATATGACTTCAAAGGGTCTTCATTTGCTCACCGAACCTCTCCAATCCTATCACTGCTGCGTTTATGCCCCTGTACACATGCTTGATTCTCTTTTGGAGACATAGCAATCCATAGGTTTTAAGATACTTACTAGTCAGGTACATTCTTAGGCGTTTAATATGCGGTGTTGAGTCCACTTCGTTGAGCAAGGAGTAGCTCTTGTCTATTCCATATTTGGCTTAAGGAACTTTATCTGTGCTCATTTCAATCTCTGGTTTTATGCAGCACCCCAACTCACCTTTACCCTTAAGCAAGCAGAAGTTGGTTTTCTAAATTTGAGACCCTGTTCTGTTCTGTAATTCAGTTCCTGTGTAGCCAAGTTTCCATTCCGTGTATTACTGATATCTTATGATGTTTCTTTTTCTGTGTGACTTATTTCAGTTAGAATCATCATACCTGAATCCACTCATTGTGCTGCTAAGGGCCTGATGACACAGATTTCATTGCTGAGTGATATTGCTTTGTAAGTAAATACCACAACTTCTTTATCCATTTTTCACTTTCTGCGATGTTGAACTTGTACTGTAAACGAGGTTCTTGTAAACAGAGGCGTCCCAAACTTTGGGGTGGCTGTGTCTTTTTGATTTTAATTTCCCTAAGCTATAGGACCATAAGTGGAAGTGCCCTAGGTTCTGTTGCTTTGTTTTTTAGATGTTTCAGGAAACACCATACACTTCTCCTGAGTGGCTGTTGGCAATTTACATCCCGCCCATCAGCATAACAAGGCTCCCAGTTCTCCATGGCCTGTCCTGCCTTTCTGGATTTTACACTTTTTTCAGATGGCCCTTTTGACCGGGGGGAAGTGAGACTTCATTGTAGTGCAGATTTCCTTTGCAAGCTTGCTTGGTTGGCCAAAAAGGGCGTATGCGTTTTTTCCTGAATATATTCAGGAAAAAACGCATACGCCCTTTTTGGCCAAGTGCATCATTGTGGACGTTCTGCCTCTTTTCCTATGCTTTCAATGCAATTCCAGTCTACCTCCTGAAATCGGTTTCTTGCAATTCTGCCCCGCTTTCCAGTCCTCTTGGCAGCCTTACTTCAGTGTATTTTTGGACGATAGCTGTCATTTATAACTCTGCAGGTTTGTGAATTACAGTGCCCCTGAGCTCCTTTCTTCAACTCGCTTTCTTGTGACCTGGACGCAACACCGCAGGATGGCTTCAGGCCCTAATCTGGTTCCGGCACGGCACGCTGAGCCTTTGGTTAATTCCTCTTCCTGGTGGGAAATGAGAGTTAAATTTGCCCATCCAGACACCTCCAGCTAGTCTCTCATTGGTTCTCGCTATTCCTGTTCATCTTCCACAGAAATTGCAAACTGGGCCAAACAGGAGGTTAAAGGGACTGACTCTCCAAGTCGGGAGAGTGTTAGTAAAGCATCTGGAATGTTGCACCCGAGTACCAGGGTACGAAAACTGAGACATATTTGAACACGTCTCCCGATCACATGGTTGATCATACTCTGGGTTCCACATGCATGTTTTAGCTGAAGGAAGAATACCTAAAACCTGGGTAGTTGAAACCCGTGGAATGGGTACCATGCAATATGACTTCAAAGGGTCTTCATTTGCTCACCGAACCTCTCCAATCCTATCACTGCTGCGTTTATGCCCCTGTACACATGCTTGATTCTCTTTCGGAGACATAGCAATCCATAGGTTTTAAGATACTTACTAGTCAGGTACATTCTTAGGCGTTTAATATGGGGTGTTGAGTCCATTTCGTTGAGCAAGGAGTAGCTCTTGTCTATTCCATATTTGGCTTAAAGAACTTTATCTGTGCTCATTTCAATCTCTGGTTTTATGCAGCACCCCAACTCACCTTTCCCCTTAAGCAAGCATAAGTTGGTTTTCTAAATTTGAGACCCTGTTCTTTTCTGTAATTCAGTTCCTGTGTAGCCAAGTTTACATTCCATGTATTACTGATATCTTATGATGTTTCTTTTTCTGTGTGACTTATTTCAGTTAGAATCATCATACCTGAATCCACTCATTGTGCTGCTAAGGGCCTGATGACACAGATTTCATTGCTGAGTGATATTGCTTTGTAAGTAAATACCACAACTTCTTTATCCATTTTTCACTTTCTGCGATGTTGAACTTGTACTGTAAACGAGGTTCTTGTAAACAGAGCCGTCCCAAACTTTGGGGTGGCTGTGTCTTTTTGATTTTAATTTCCCTAAGCTATAGGACCATAAGTGGAAGTGCCCTAGGCTCTGTTGCTTTGTATTTTAGATGTTTCAGGAAACACCATACACTTCTCCCGAGTGTCTGTTGGCAATTTACATCCCGCCCATCAGCATAACAAGGCTCCCAGTTCTCCATGGCCTGTCCTGCCTTTCTGGATTTTACACTTTTTTCAGATGGCCCTTTTGACCGGGGGGAAGTGAGACTTCATTGTAGTGCAGATTTCCTTTGCAAGCTTGCTTGGTTGGCCAAAAAGGGCGTATGCGTTTTTTCCTGAATATATTCAGGAAAAAACGCATACGCCCTTTTTGGCCAAGTGCATCATTGTGGACGTTCTGCCTCTTTTCCTATGCTTTCAATGCAATTCCAGTCTACCTCCTGAAATCGGTTTCCTGCAATTCTGCCCCGCTTTCAAGTCCTCTCGGCAGCCTTACTTCAGTCTATTTTTGGACGATAGCTGTCATTTATAACTCTGCAGGTTTGTGAATTACAGTGCCCCTGAGCTCCTTTCTTCAACTCGCTTTCTTTTGAGCTGGCCGCAACACCGCAGGATGGCTTCAGGCCCTAATCTGGTTCCGGTACGGCACGCTGAGCCTTTGGTTATTTCCTCTTCCTGGTGGGAAATGAGAGTTAAATTTGCCCGTCCAGACACCTCCAGCTAGTCTCTCATTGGTTCTCGCTATTCCTGTTCATCTTCCGCAGAAATTGCAAACTGGGCCAAACAGGAGGTTAAAGGGGCTGACTCTCCAAGTGGGGAGAGTGTTAGTAAAGCGTCTGGAATGTTGCACCCGAGTACCAGGGTACGAAAACTGAGACATATTTGAACACGTCTCCCGATCACATGGTTGATCATACTCTGGGTTCCACATGCATGTTTTAGCTGAAGGAAGAATACCTTAAACCTGGGTAGTTGAAACCCGTGGAATGGGTACCATGCAATATGACTTCAAAGGGTCTTCATTTGCTCACCGAACCTCTCCAATCCTATCACTGCTGCGTTTATGCCCCTGTACACATGCTTGATTCTCTTTCGGAGACATAGCAATCCATAGGTTTTAAGATACTTACTAGTCAGGTACATTCTTAGGTGTTTAATATGCGGTGTTGAGTCCATTTCGTTGAGCAAGGAGTAGCTCTTGTCTATTCCATATTTGGCTTAAGGAACTTTATCTGTGCTCATTTCAATCTCTGGTTTTATGCAGCACCCCAACTCACCTTTAACCTTAAGCAAGCAGAAGTTGGTTTTCTAAATTTGAGACCCTGTTCTGTTCTGTAATTCAGTTCCTGTGTAGCCAAGTTTACATTCCGTGTATTACTGATATCTTATGATGTTTCTTTTTCTGTGTGACTTATTTCAGTTAGAATCATCG
The DNA here is from genome assembly GCF_949987515.2 of Delphinus delphis. Classification (NCBI taxonomy): domain Eukaryota; kingdom Metazoa; phylum Chordata; class Mammalia; order Artiodactyla; family Delphinidae; genus Delphinus; species Delphinus delphis. The sequence continues at coordinate 18,972 of NW_027192772.1, forward strand.
TACCTGAAATCACTCATTATGCTGCTACGGGCCTGATGACATAGATTTCATTGCTGAGTGATACTGCATTGTATGTAAGTACCACAAGTTCTTTATCCATTTTTCACTTTCTGTGATATTGAACTTGTACGGTAAACGAGGTTCTTGTAAACAGAGGCGTCCCAAACTTTGGGGTGGCTGTGTCTTTTTGATTTTAATTTCCCTAAGCTATAGGACCATAAGTGGCAGTGCCCTAGGCTCTGTTGCTTTGTTTTTTAGATGTTTCAGGAAACACCATACACTTCTCCCGAGTGGCTGTTGGCAATTTACATCCCGCCCATCAGCATAACAAGGCTCCCAGTTCTCCATGGCCTGTCCTGCCTTTCTGGATTTTACACTTTTTTCAGATGGCCCTTTTGACCGGGGGGAAGTGAGACTTCATTGTAGTGCAGATTTCCTTTGCAAGCTTGCTTGGTTGGCCAAAAAGGGCGTATGCGTTTTTTCCTGAATATATTCAGGAAAAAACGCATACGCCCTTTTTGGCCAAGTGCATCATTGTGGACGTTCTGCCTCTTTTCCTATGCTTTCAATGCAATTCCAGTCTACCTCCTGAAATCGGTTTCCTGCAATTCTGCCCCGCTTTCAAGTCCTCTTGGCAGCCTTACTTCAGTGTATTTTTGGACGATAGCTGTCATTTATAACTCTGCAGGTTTGTGAATTACAGTGCCCCTGAGCTCCTTTCTTCAACTCGCTTTCTTGTGACCTGGACGCAACACCGCAGGATGGCTTCAGGCCCTAATCTGGTTCCGGCCCGGCACGCTGAGCCTTTGGTTAATTCCTCTTCCTGGTGGGAAATGAGAGTTAAATTTGCCCATCCAGACACCTCCAGCTAGTGTCTCATTGGTTCTCGCTATTCCTGTTCATCTTCCACAGAAATTGCAAACTGGGCCAAACAGGAGGTTAAAGGGACTGACTCTCCAAGTCGGGAGAGTGTTAGTAAAGCATCTGGAATGTTGCACCCGAGTACCAGGGTACGAAAACTGAGACATATTTGAACACGTCTCCCGATCACATGGTTGATCATACTCTGGGTTCCACATGCATGTTTTAGCTGAAGGAAGAATACCTAAAACCTGGGTAGTTGAAACCCGTGGAATGGGTACCATGCAATATGACTTCAAAGGGTCTTCATTTGCTCACCGAACCTCTCCAATCCTATCACTGCTGCGTTTATGCCCCTGTACACATGCTTGATTCTCTTTCGGAGACATAGCAATCCATAGGTTTTAAGATACTTACTAGTCAGGTACATTCTTAGGCGTTTAATATGGGGTGTTGAGTCCATTTCGTTGAGCAAGGAGTAGCTCTTGTCTATTCCATATTTGGCTTAAGGAACTTTATCTGTGCTCATTTCAATCTCTGGTTTAATGCAGCACCCCAACTCACCTTTCCCCTTAAGCAAGCATAAGTTAGTTTTCTAAATTTGAGACCCTGTTCTGTTCTGTAATTCAGTTCCTGTGTAGCCAAGTTTACATTCCGTGTATTACTGATATCTTATGATGTTTCTTTTTCTGTATGACTTATTTCAGTTAGAATCATCATACCTGAATCCACTCATTGTGCTGCTAAGGGCCTGATGACATAGATGTCATTGCTGAGTGATATTGCTTTGTAAGTAAATACCACAACTTCTTTATCCATTTTTCACTTTCTGCGATGTTGAACTTGTACTGTAAACGAGGTTCTTGTAAACAGAGGCGTCCCAAACTTTGGGGTGGCTGTGTCTTTTTGATTTTAATTTCCCTAAGCTATAGGACCATAAGTGGCAGTGCCCTAGGCTCTGTTGCTTTGTTTTTTAGATGTTTCAGGAAACACCATACACTTCTCCCGAGTGTCTGTTGGCAATTTACATCCCGCCCATCAGCATAACAAGGCTCCCAGTTCTCCATGGCCTGTCCTGCCTTTCTGGATTTTACACTTTTTTCAGATGGCCCTTTTGACCGGGGGGAAGTGAGACTTCATTGTAGTGCAGATTTCCTTTGCAAGCTTGCTTGGTTGGCCAAAAAGGGCGTATGCGTTTTTTCCTGAATATATTCAGGAAAAAACGCATACGCCCTTTTTGGCCAAGTGCATCATTGTGGACGTTCTGCCTCTTTTCCTATGCTTTCAATGCAATTCCAGTCTACCTCCTGAAATCGGTTTCCTGCAATTCTGCCCCGCTTTCAAGTCCTCTTGGCAGCCTTACTTCAGTCTATTTTTGGACGATAGCTGTCATTTATAACTCTGCAGGTTTGTGAATTACAGTGCCCCTGAGCTCCTTTCTTCAACTCGCTTTCTTTTGAGCTGGCCGCAACACCGCAGGATGGCTTCAGGCCCTAATCTGGTTCCGGCACGGCACGCTGAGCCTTTGGTTATTTCCTCTTCCTGGTGGGAAATGAGAGTTAAATTTGCCCGTCCAGACACCTCAAGCTAGCCTCTCATTGGTTCTCGCTATTCCTGTTCATCTTCCGGAGAAATTGCAAACTGGGCCAAACAGGAGGTTAAAGGCGCTGACTCTCCAAGTGGGGAGAGTGTTAGTAAAGCATCTGGAATGTTGCACCCGAGTACCAGGGGAGGAAAACTGAGACATATTTGAACACGTCTCTCGTTCACATGGTTGATCATACTTGGGTTACACATGCATGTTTTAGCTGAAGGAAGAATACCTTAAACCTGGAGAGTTGAGACCCGTGGAATGGGTACCATGCAATATGACTTCAAAGGGTCTTCATTTGCTCACCGAACCTCTCCAATCCTATCACTGCTGCATTTGTGCCCCTGTACACACGCTTGATTCTCTTTTGGAGACATAGCAATCCATAGGTTTTAAGATACTTACTAGTCAGGTACATTCTTAGGCGTTTAATATGGGGTTTTGAGTCCATTTCGTTGAGCAAGGAGTAGCTCTTGTCTATTCCATATTTGGCTTAAGGAACTTTATCTGTGCTCATTTCAATCTCTGGTTTTATGCAGCACCCCAACTCACCTTTCCCCTTAAGCAAGCATAAGTTGGTTTTCTAAATTTGAGACCCTGTTCTGTTCTGTAATTCAGTTCCTGTATAGCCAATTTTCCATTCCGTGTATTACTGATATCTTATGATGTTTCTTTTTCTGTGTGACTTATTTCAGTTAGAATCATCGTACCTGAATCCACTCATTATGCTGCTACGGGCCTGATGACATAGATTTCATTGCTGAGTGATACTGCATTGTACGTAAGTACCACAAGTTCTTTATCCATTTTTCACTTTCTGTGATATTGAACTTGTATGGTAAACGAGGTTTTTGTAAACAGAGGCGTCCCAAACTTTGGGGTGGCTGTGTCTTTTTGATTTTAATTTCCCTAAGCTATAGGACCATAAGTGGCAGTGCCCTAGGCTCTGTTGCTTTGTTTTTTAGATGTTTCAGGAAACACCATACACTTCTCCCGAGTGTCTGTTGGCAATTTACATCCCGCCCATCAGCATAACAAGGCTCCCAGTTCTCCATGGCCTGTCCTGCCTTTCTGGATTTTACACTTTTTTCAGATGGCCCTTTTGACCGGGGGGAAGTGAGACTTCATTGTAGTGCAGATTTCCTTTGCAAGCTTGCTTGGTTGGCCAAAAAGGGCGTATGCGTTTTTTCCTGAATATATTCAGGAAAAAACGCATACGCCCTTTTTGGCCAAGTGCATCATTGTGGACGTTCTGCCTCTTTTCCTATGCTTTCAATGCAATTCCAGTCTACCTCCTGAAATCGGTTTCCTGCAATTCTGCCCCGCTTTCAAGTCCTCTTGGCAGCCTTACTTCAGTCTATTTTTGGACGATAGCTGTCATTTATAACTCTGCAGGTTTGTGAATTACAGTGCCCCTGAGCTCCTTTCTTCAACTCGCTTTCTTGTGACCTGGCCGCAACACCGCAGGATGGCTTCAGGCCCTAATCTGGTTCCGGCACGGCACGCTGAGCCTTTGGTTATTTCCTCTTCCTGGTGGGAAATGAGAGTTAAATTTGCCCGTCCAGACACCTCAAGCTAGCCTCTCATTGGTTCTCGCTATTCCTGTTCATCTTCCGGAGAAATTGCAAACTGGGCCAAACAGGAGGTTAAAGGCGCTGACTCTCCAAGTGGGGAGAGTGTTAGTAAAGCATCTGGAATGTTGCACCCGAGTACCAGGGGAGGAAAACTGAGACATATTTGAACACGTCTCTCGTTCACATGGTTGATCATACTTGGGTTACACATGCATGTTTTAGCTGAAGGAAGAATACCTTAAACCTGGAGAGTTGAGACCCGTGGAATGGGTACCATGCAATATGACTTCAAAGGGTCTTCATTTGCTCACCGAACCTCTCCAATCCTATCACTGCTGCATTTGTGCCCCTGTACACACGCTTGATTCTCTTTTGGAGACATAGCAATCCATAGGTTTTAAGATACTTACTAGTCAGGTACATTCTTAGGCGTTTAATATGGGGTTTTGAGTCCATTTCGTTGAGCAAGGAGTAGCTCTTGTCTATTCCATATTTGGCTTAAGGAACTTTATCTGTGCTCATTTCAATCTCTGGTTTTATGCAGCACCCCAACTCACCTTTCCCCTTAAGCAAGCATAAGTTGGTTTTCTAAATTTGAGACCCTGTTCTGTTCTGTAATTCAGTTCCTGTATAGCCAATTTTCCATTCCGTGTATTACTGATATCTTATGATGTTTCTTTTTCTGTGTGACTTATTTCAGTTAGAATCATCGTACCTGAATCCACTCATTATGCTGCTACGGGCCTGATGACATAGATTTCATTGCTGAGTGATACTGCATTGTACGTAAGTACCACAAGTTCTTTATCCATTTTTCACTTTCTGTGATATTGAACTTGTATGGTAAACGAGGTTTTTGTAAACAGAGGCGTCCCAAACTTTGGGGTGGCTGTGTCTTTTTGATTTTAATTTCCCTAAGCTATAGGACCATAAGTGGCAGTGCCCTAGGCTCTGTTGCTTTGTTTTTTAGATGTTTCAGGAAACACCATACACTTCTCCCGAGTGTCTGTTGGCAATTTACATCCCGCCCATCAGCATAACAAGGCTCCCAGTTCTCCATGGCCTGTCCTGCCTTTCTGGATTTTACACTTTTTTCAGATGGCCCTTTTGACCGGGGGGAAGTGAGACTTCATTGTAGTGCAGATTTCCTTTGCAAGCTTGCTTGGTTGGCCAAAAAGGGCGTATGCGTTTTTTCCTGAATATATTCAGGAAAAAACGCATACGCCCTTTTTGGCCAAGTGCATCATTGTGGACGTTCTGCCTCTTTTCCTATGCTTTCAATGCAATTCCAGTCTACCTCCTGAAATCGGTTTCCTGCAATTCTGCCCCGCTTTCAAGTCCTCTTGGCAGCCTTACTTCAGTCTATTTTTGGACGATAGCTGTCATTTATAACTCTGCAGGTTTGTGAATTACAGTGCCCCTGAGCTCCTTTCTTCAACTCGCTTTCTTGTGACCTGGCCGCAACACCGCAGGATGGCTTCAGGCCCTAATCTGGTTCCGGCACGGCACGCTGAGCCTTTGGTTATTTCCTCTTCCTGGTGGGAAATGAGAGTTAAATTTGCCCGTCCAGACACCTCAAGCTAGCCTCTCATTGGTTCTCGCTATTCCTGTTCATCTTCCGCAGAAATTGCAAACTGGGCCAAACAGGAGGTTAAAGGCGCTGACTCTCCAAGTGGGGAGAGTGTTAGTAAAGCATCTGGAATGTTGCACCCGAGTACCAGGGGAGGAAAACTGAGACATATTTGAACACGTCTCTCGTTCACATGGTTGATCATACTTGGGTTACACATGCATGTTTTAGCTGAAGGAAGAATACCTTAAACCTGGAGAGTTGAGACCCGTGGAATGGGTACCATGCAATATGACTTCAAAGGGTCTTCATTTGCTCACCGAACCTCTCCAATCCTATCACTGCTGCATTTGTGCCCCTGTACACACGCTTGATTCTCTTTTGGAGACATAGCAATCCATAGGTTTTAAGATACTTACTAGTCAGGTACATTCTTAGGCGTTTAATATGGGGTTTTGAGTCCATTTCGTTGAGCAAGGAGTAGCTCTTGTCTATTCCATATTTGGCTTAAGGAACTTTATCTGTGCTCATTTCAATCTCTGGTTTTATGCAGCACCCCAACTCACCTTTCCCCTTAAGCAAGCATAAGTTGGTTTTCTAAATTTGAGACCCTGTTCTGTTCTGTAATTCAGTTCCTGTATAGCCAATTTTCCATTCCGTGTATTACTGATATCTTATGATGTTTCTTTTTCTGTGTGACTTATTTCAGTTAGAATCATCGTACCTGAATCCACTCATTATGCTGCTACGGGCCTGATGACATAGATTTCATTGCTGAGTGATACTGCATTGTACGTAAGTACCACAAGTTCTTTATCCATTTTTCACTTTCTGTGATATTGAACTTGTATGGTAAACGAGGTTTTTGTAAACAGAGGCGTCCCAAACTTTGGGGTGGCTGTGTCTTTTTGATTTTAATTTCCCTAAGCTATAGGACCATAAGTGGCAGTGCCCTAGGCTCTGTTGCTTTGTTTTTTAGATGTTTCAGGAAACACCATACACTTCTCCCGAGTGTCTGTTGGCAATTTACATCCCGCCCATCAGCATAACAAGGCTCCCAGTTCTCCATGGCCTGTCCTGCCTTTCTGGATTTTACACTTTTTTCAGATGGCCCTTTTGACCGGGGGGAAGTGAGACTTCATTGTAGTGCAGATTTCCTTTGCAAGCTTGCTTGGTTGGCCAAAAAGGGCGTATGCGTTTTTTCCTGAATATATTCAGGAAAAAACGCGTACGCCCTTTTTGGCCAAGTGCATCATTGTGGACGTTCTGCCTCTTTTCCTATGCTTTCAATGCAATTCCAGTCTACCTCCTGAAATCGGTTTCCTGCAATTCTGCCCCGCTTTCAAGTCCTCTTGGCAGCCTTACTTCAGTCTATTTTTGGACGATAGCTGTCATTTATAACTCTGCAGGTTTGTGAATTACAGTGCCCCTGAGCTCCTTTCTTCAACTCGCTTTCTTGTGACCTGGCCGCAACACCGCAGGATGGCTTCAGGCCCTAATCTGGTTCCGGCACGGCACGCTGAGCCTTTGGTTATTTCCTCTTCCTGGTGGGAAATGAGAGTTAAATTTGCCCGTCCAGACACCTCCAGCTAGCCTCTCATTGGTTCTCGCTATTCCTGTTCATCTTCCGGAGAAATTGCAAACTGGGCCAAACAGGAGGTTAAAGGCGCTGACTCTCCAAGTGGGAGAGTGTTAGTAAAGCATCTGGAATGTTGCACCCGAGTACCAGGGGAGGAAAACTGAGACATATTTGAACACGTCTCTCGTTCACATGGTTGATCATACTTGGGTTACACATGCATGTTTTAGCTGAAGGAAGAATACCTTAAACCTGGAGAGTTGAGACCCGTGGAATGGGTACCATGCAATATGACTTCAAAGGGTCTTCATTTGCTCACCGAACCTCTCCAATCCTATCACTGCTGCATTTATGCCCCTGTACACACACTTGATTCTCTTTTGGAGACATAGCAATCCATAGGTTTTAAGATACTTACTAGTCAGGTACATTCTTAGGCGTTTAATATGGGGTTTTGAGTCCATTTCGTTGAGCAAGGAGTAGCTCTTGTCTATTCCATATTTGGCTTAAGGAACTTTATCTGTGCTCATTTCAATCTCTGGTTTTATGCAGCACCCCAACTCACCTTTCCCCTTAAGCAAGCATAAGTTGGTTTTCTAAATTTGAGACCCTGTTCTGTTCTGTAATTCAGTTCCTGTGTAGCCAAGTTTACATTCCGTGTATTACTGATATCTTATGATGTTTCTTTTTCTGTGTGACTTATTTCAGTTAGAATCATCGTACCTGAATCCACTCATTATGCTGCTACGGGCCTGATGACATAGATTTCATTGCTGAGTGATACTGCATTGTACGTAAGTACCACAAGTTCTTTATCCATTTTTCACTTTCTGTGATATTGAACTTGTATGGTAAACGAGGTTTTTGTAAACAGAGGCGTCCCAAACTTTGGGGTGGCTGTGTCTTTTTGATTTTAATTTCCCTAAGCTATAGGACCATAAGTGGCAGTGCCCTAGGCTCTGTTGCTTTGTTTTTTAGATGTTTCAGGAAACACCATACACTTCTCCCGAGTGTCTGTTGGCAATTTACATCCCGCCCATCAGCATAACAAGGCTCCCAGTTCTCCATGGCCTGTCCTGCCTTTCTGGATTTTACACTTTTTTCAGATAGCCCTTTTGACCGGGGGGAAGTGAGACTTCATTGTAGTGCAGATTTCTTTGCAAGCTTGCTTGGTTGGCCAAAAAGGGCGTATGCGTTTTTTCCTGAATATATTCAGGAAAAAACGCATACGCCCTTTTTGGCCAAGTGCATCATTGTGGACGTTCTGCCTCTTTTCCTATGCTTTCAATGCAATTCCAGTCTACCTCCTGAAATCGGTTTCCTGCAATTCTGCCCCGCTTTCTACTCCTCTTGGCAGCCTTACTTCAGTCTATTTTTGGACGATAGCTGTCATTTATAACTCTGCAGGTTTGTGAATTACAGTGCCCCTGAGCTCCTTTCTTCAACTCGCTTTCTTGTGACATGGCCGCAACACCGCAGGATGGCTTCAGGCCCTAATCTGGTTCCGGCACGGCACACTGAGCTTTTGGTTATTTCCTCTTCCTGTTGGGAAATGAGAGTTAAATTTGCCCGTCCAGACACCTCCAGCTAGTCTCTCATTGGTTCTCCCTATTCCTGTTCATCTTCCGCAGAAATTGCAAACTTGGCCAAACAGGAGGTTAAAGGCGCTGACTCTCCAAGTGGGGAGAGTGTTAGTAAAGCGTCTGGAATGTTGCACCCGAGTACCAGGGGAGGAAAACTGAGACATATTTGAACACGTCTCCCGTTCACACGGTTGATCATACTCTGGGTTCCACATGCATGTTTTAGCTGAAGAAAGAATACCTTAAACCTGGAGAGTTGAGACCCGTGGAATGGGTACCATGCAATATGACTTCAAAGGGTCTTCATTTGCTCACCGAATCTCTCCAGTCCTATCACTGCTGCGTTTATGACCCTTGTACACACGCTTGATTCTCTTTTGGAGACATAGCAATCCATAGATTTTAAGATACTTACTAGTCAGGTATATTCTTAGGCGTTTAATATGGGGTGTTGAGTCCATTTCGTTGAGCAATGAGTAGCTCTTGTCTATTCCATATTTGGCTTAAGGAACTTTATCTGTGCTCATTTCAATCTCTGGTTTTATGCAGCACCCCAACTCACCTTTCCACTTAAGCCAGCATAAGTTGGTTTTCTAAATTTGAGACCCTGTTCTGTTTTGTAATTCAGTTCCTCTGTAGCCAAGTTTACATTCCATGTATTAGTGATATTTTTTGATGTTTCTTATTCTATGTGACTTATTTCAGTTAGAATCACCATACCCGAATCCACTCATTGTGCTGCTACGGGCCTGGTGACATAGATTTCATTGCTGAGTGATATTGCATTGTACGTGAGTACCACAACTTCTTTATCCATTTTTCACTTTCTGTGATATTGAACTTGTACTGTAAACGAGGTTGTTGTAAACAGAGGCGTCCCAAACTTTGGGGTGGCTGTGTCTTTTTGATTTTAATTTCCCTAAGCTATAGGACCATAAGTGGAAGTGCACTAGGCTCTGTTGCTTTGGTTTTTAGATGTTTCAGGAAACACCATACACTTCTCCGGAGTGGCTGTTGGCAATTTACCTCCCGCCCATCAGCATAACAAGGCTCCCAGTTCTCCATGTCCTGTCCTGCCTTTCTGGATTTTACACTTTTTTCAGATAGCCCTTTTGACCGGGGGGAAGTGAGACTTCATTGTAGTGCAGATTTCCTTTGCAAGTTTGCTTGGTTGGCCAAAAAGGGCGTATGCGTTTTTTCCTGAATATATTCAGGAAAAAACGCATACGCCCTTTTTGGCCAAGTGCATCATTGTGGACGTTCTGCCTCTTTTCCTATGCTTTCAATGCAATTCCAGTCTACCTCTTGAAATCGGTTTCCTGCAATTCTGCCCCGCTTTCAAGTCCTCTTGGCAGCCTTACTTCAGTCTATTTTTGGACGATAGCTCTCATTTATAACTCTGCAGGTTTGTGAATTACAGTGCCCCTGAGCTCCTTTCTTCAACACGCTTTCTTTTGAGCTGGCCGCAACACCGCAGGATGGCTTCAGGCCCTAATCTGGTTCCGGCACGGCACACTGAGCGTTTGGTTAATTCCTCTTCCTGGTGGGAAATGAGAGTTAAATTTGCCCGTCCAGACACCTCCAGCTAGTCTCTCATTGGTTCTCCCTATTCCTGTTCATCTTCTGCAGAAATTGCAAACTGGGCCAAACAGGAGGTTAAAGGGACTGACTCTCCAAGTGGGGAGAGTGTTAGTAAAGCGTCTGGAATGTTGCACCCGAGTACCAGGGTACAAAAACTGAGACATATTTGAACACGTCTCCCGATCACATGGTTGATCATACTGTAGGTTCCACATGCATGTTTTACCTGAAGGAAGAATACCTTAAACCTGGGTAGTTGAAACCCGTGGAATGGGTACCATGCAATATGACTTCAAAGGGTCTTCATTTGCTCACCGAACCTCTCCAATCCTATCACTGCTGCGTTTATGCCCCTGTACACACGCTTGATTCTCTTTTGGAGACATAGCAATCCATAGGTTTTAAGATACTTACTAGTCAGTTACATTCTTAGGCGTTTAATATGCGGTGTTGAGTCCATTTCGTTGAGCAAGGAGTAGCTGTTGTCTATTCCATATTTGGCTTAAGGAACTTTATCTGTGCTCATTTCAATCTCTGGTTTTATGCAGCACCCCAACTGACCTTTCCCCTTAAGCAAGCATAAGTTGGTTTTCTAAATTTGAGACCCTGTTCTGTTCTGTAATTCAGTTCCTGTGTAGCCAAGTTTACATTCCATGTATTAGTGATATCTTATGATGTTTCTTTTTCTGTGTGACTTATTTCAGTTAGAATCATCGTACCTGAATCCACTCATTATGCTGCTACGGGCCTGATGACATAGATTTCATTGCTGAGTGATACTGCATTGTACGTAAGTACCACAAGTTCTTTATCCATTTTTCACTTTCTGTGATATTGAACTTGTACGGTAAACGAAGTTCTTGTAAACAGAGGCATCCCAAATTTTGGGGTGGCTGTGTCTTTTTGATTTTAATTTCCCTAAGCTATAGGACCATAAGTGGAAGTGCCCCAGGCTCTGTTGCTTTGTTTTTTAGATGTTTCAGGAAACACGATACACTTCTCCTGAGTGTCTGTTGGCAATTTACATCCCGCCCATCAGCATAACAAGGCTCCCAGTTCTCCATGGCCTGTCCTGCCTTTCTGGATTTTACACTTTTTTCAGATAGCCCTTTTGACCGGGGGGAAGTGAGACTTCATTGTAGTGCAGATTTCTTTGCAAGCTTGCTTGCTTGGCCAAAAAGGGCGTATGCGTTTTTTCCTGAATATATTCAGGAAAAAACGCATAGGCCCCTTTTGGCCAAGTGCATCATTGTGGACGTTCTGCCTCTTTTCCTATGCTTTCAATGCAATTCCAGTCTACCTCCTGAAATCTGTTTCCTGCAATTCTGCCCCGCTTTCAAGTCCTCTTGGCAGCCTTACTTCAGTCTATTTTTGGACAATAGCTGTCATTTATAACTCTGCAGGTTTGTGAATTACAGAGACCCTGAGCTCCTTTCTTCAACTCGCTTTCTTTTGAGCTGGCCGCAACACCGCAGGATGGCTTCAGGCCCTAATCTGGTTCCGGCACGGCACGCTGAGCCTTTGGTTATTTCCTCTTCCTGGTGGGAAATGAGAGTTAAATTTGCCAGTCCAGACACCTCCAGCTAGTCTCTCATTGGTTCTCGCTATTCCTGTTCATCTTCCGCAGAAATTGCAAACTGGGCCAAACAGGAGGTTAAAGGCGCTGACTCTCCAAGTCGGGAGAGTGTTAGTAAAGGGTCTGGAATGTTGCACCCGAGTACCAGGAGAGGAAAACTGAGACATATTTGAACACGTCTCCCATTCACACGGTTGATCGTACTCGGGGTTCCACATGCATGTTTTAGCTGAAGGAAGAATACCATAAACCTGGAGAGTTGAGACCCGTATAATTGGTACCATGCAATATGACTTCAAAGGGTCTTCATTTGCTCACCGAACCCCTCCAATCCTATCACTGCTGCGTTCATGCCCCTGTACACATGCTTGATTCTCTTTCGGAGACATAGCAATCCGTAGGTTTTAAGATACTTACTAGTCAGGTACATTCTTAGGCGTTTAATATGCGGTGTTGAGTCCATTTCGTTGAGCAAGGAGTAGCTCTTGTCTATTCCATATTTGGCTTAAGGAACTTTATCTGTGCTCATTTCAATCTCTGGTTTTATGCAGCACCCCAACTCACCTTTCTCCTTAAGCAAGCATAAGTTGGTTTTCTAAATTTGAGACCCTGTTCTGTTCTGTAATTCAGTTCCTGGGTAGCCAAGTTTCCATTCCGTGTATTAGTGATATCTTATGATGTTTCTTTTTCTGTGTGACTTATTTCAGTTAGAATCATCGTACCTGAATCTACTCATTATGCTGCTACGGGCCTGATGACATAGATTTCATTGCTGAGTGATACTGCATTGTACGTAAGTACCACAAGTTCTTTATCCATTTTTCACTTTCTGCGATGTTGAACTTGTACTGTAAACGAGGTTCTTGTAAACAGAGGCGTCCCAAACTTTGGGGTGGCTGTGTCTTTTTGATTTTAATTTCCCTAAGCTATAGGACCATAAGTGGCAGTGCCCTAGGCTCTGTTGCTTTGTTTTTTAGATGTTTCAGGAAACACCATACACTTCTCCCAAGTGGCTGTTGGCAATTTACATCCCGCCCATCAGCATAACAAGGCTCCCAGTTCTCCATGGCCTTTCGTGCCTTTATGGATTTTACACTTTTTTCAGATGGCCCTTTTGACCGGGGGGAAGTGAGACTTCATTGTAGTGCAGATTTCCTTTGCAAGCTTGCTTGGTTGGCCAAAAAGGGCGTATGCGTTTTTTCCTGAATATATTCAGGAAAAAACGCATACGCCCTTTTTGGCCAAGTGCATCATTGTGGACGTTCTGCCTCTTTTCCTATGCTTTCAATGCAATTCCAGTCTACCTCCTGAAATCAGTTTCCTGCAATTCTGCCCCGCTTTCAAGTCCTCTTGGCAGCCTTACTTCAGTATATTTTTGGACGATAGCTGTCATTTATAACTCTGCAGGTTTGTGAATTACAGTGCCCCTGAGCTCCTTTCTTCAACTCGCTTTCTTGTGAGCTGGCCGCAACACCGCAGGATGGCTTCAGGCCCTAATCTGGTTCCGGCACGGCACGTTGAGCCTTTGGTTAATTCCTCTTTCTGGTGGGATGTGAGTGTTAAATTTGCCCGTCCAGACACCTCCAGCTAGTCTCTCATTGGTTCTCGCTATTCCTGTTCATCTTCCGCAGAAATTGCAAACTGGGCCAAACAGGAGGTTAAAGGGACTGACTCTCCAAGTCGGGAGAGTGTTAGTAAAGCGTCTGGAATGTTGCACCCGAGTACCAGGGGAGGAAAACTGAGACATATTTGAACACGTCTCCCGTTCACATGGTTGATCATACTCTGGGTTCCACATGCATGTTTTAGCTGAAGAAAGAATACCTTAAACCTGGAGAGTTGAGACCCGTGTAATGGGTACCATGCAATATGACTTCAAAGGGTCTTCATTTGCTCACCGAACCTCTCCAATCCTATAACTGCTGCGTTTATGCCCCTGTACACACGCTTGATTCTCTTTCGGAGACATAGCAATCCATAGGTTTTAAGATACTTACTAGTCAGGTACATTCTTAGGCGTTTAATATGGGGTGTTGAGTCCATTTCGTTGAGCAAGGAGTAGCTCTTGTCTATTCCATATTTGGCTTAAGGAACTTTATCTGTGCTCATTTAAATCTCTGGTTTTATGCAGCACCCCAACTCACCTTTCCCCTTAAGCAAGCATAAGTTGGTTTTCTAAATTTGAGACCCTGTTCTGTTTTGGAATGCAGTTCCTGTGTAGCCAAGTTTACATTCCGTGTATTAGTGATATCTTATGATGTTTCTTTTTTTGTGTGACTTATTTCAGTTAGAATCATCGTACCTGAATCCACTCATTATGCTGCTATGGGCCTGATGACATAGATTTCATTTCTGAGTGATACTGCATTGTACGTAAGTACCACAAGTTCTTTATCCATTTTTCACTTTCTGTGATGTTGAACTTGTACTGTAAACGAGGTTCTTGTAAACAGAGTCGTTCCAAACTTTGGGGTGGCTGTGTCTTTTTGATTTTAATTTCCCTAAGCTATAGGACCATAAGTGGAAGTGCCCTAGGTTCTGTTGCTTTGTTTTTTAGATGTTTCAGGAAACACCATACACTTCTCCCGAGTGTCTGTTGGCAATTTACATCCCGCCCATCAGCATAACAAGGCTCCCAGTTCTCAATGGCCTGTTGCCTTTCTGGATTTTACACTTTTTTCAGATGGCCCTTTTGACCAGGGGGAAGTGAGACTTCATTGTAGTGCAGATTTCCTTTGCAAGCTTGCTTGGTTGGCCAAAAAGGGCGTATGCGTTTTTTCCTGAATATATTCAGGAAAAAACGCATACGCCCTTTTTGGCCAAGTGCATCATTGTGGACGTTCTGCCTCTTTTCCTATGCTTTCAATGCAATTCCAGTCTACGTCCTGAAATCGGTTTCCTGCAATTCTGCCCCGCTTTCAAGTCCTCTTGGCAGCCTTACTTCAGTCTATTTTTGGACGATAGCTGTCATTTATAACTCTGCAGGTTTGTGAATTACAGTGCCCCTGAGCTCCTTTCTTCAACTCGCTTTCTTGTGAGCTGGCCGCAACACCGCAGGATGGCTTCAGGCCCTAATCTGGTTCCGGCACGGCACGCTGAGCCTTTGGTTAATTCCTCTTCCTGGTGGGAAATGAGAGTTAAATTTGCCCGTCCAGACACCTCCAGCTATTCTCTCATTGGTTCTCGCTATTCCTGTTCATCTTCCGCAGAAATTGCAAACTGGGCCAAACAGGAGGTTAAAGGGACTGACTCTCCAAGTCGGGAGAGTGTTAGTAAAGGGTCTGGAATGTTGCACCCGAGTACCAGGGGAGGAAAAGTGAGACATATTTGAACACGTCTCCCGTTCACACGGTTGATCATACTCTGGGTTCCACATGCATGTTTTAGCTGAAGGAAGAATACCTTAAACCTGGAGAGTTGAGACCCGTGGAATGGGTACCATGCAATATGACTTCAAAGGGTCTTCATTTGCTCACCGAACCTCTCCAATCCTATCACTGCTGCGTTTATGCCCCTGTACACACGCTTGATTCTCTTTCGGAGACATAGCAATCCATAGGTTTTAAGATACTTACTAGTCAGGTACATTCTTAGGCGTTTAATATGCGGTGTTGAGTCCATTTCGTTGAGCAAGGAGTAGCTCTTGTTTATTCCATATTTGACTTAAGGAACTTTATCTGTGCTCATTTCAATCTCTGGTTTTATGCAGCACCCCAACTCACCTTCCCCCTTAAGCAAGCGTAAGTTGGTTTTCTAAACTTGAGACACTGTTCTGTTTTGTAATTCAGTTCATGTGTAGCCAAGTTCACATTCTGTGTATTAGTGATACCTTATGATGTTTCTTTTCTGTGTGACTTATTTCAGTTCGAATCATCATACCTGAATCCACTCATTATGCTGCTACTGGCCTGATGACATAGATTTCATTGCTGAGTGATATTGCATTGTACGTAAGTACCAGAGGTTCTTTATCCATTTTTCACTTTCTGCGATATTGAACTTGTACCGTAAACGAGATTCTTGTAAACAGAGCCGTCCCAAACTTTGGGGTGGCTGTGTCTTTTTGATTTTAATTTCCCTAAGCTATAGGACCATAAGTGGAAGTGCCCTAGGCTCTGTTGCTTTGTTTTTTAGATGTTTCAGGAAACACCATACACTTCTCCAGAGTGGCTGTTGGCAATTTACATCCCGCCCATCAGCATAAGAAGGCTCCCAGTTCTCCATGGCCTGTCGTGCCTTTATGGATTTTACACTTTTTTCAGATGGCCCTTTTGACCGGTTGGAAGTGAGACTTCGTTGTAGTGCAGATTTCCTTTGCAAGCTTGCTTGGTTGGCCAAAAAGTGCGTATGCGTTTTTTCCTGAATATATTCAGGAAAAAACGCATACGCCCTTTTTGGCCAAGTGCATCATTGTCGAGTTTCTGACTCTCTTCATATGCTTTCAATGCAATTCCAGTCTACCTCCTGAAATCGGTTTCCTGCAATTCTGCCTTGCTTTCAATGCCTCTTCATAGCCTTACCTCAATATATTTTTAAAAATAGTTGGCCTTTATAACTCTGCAGGTTTTTGAATTGCAGTGGCCCTTAGCTCCATTTTTTAGCTCTTATTTTTGTGGTCTTGCCCCGTAACCACAGGATTCCTTGAAGCCCTATTTTTCTTCTGGGGCACCTTGCTGTGCCTTTGGTTAATTCTTCTTACTGATGTGATATTAGAGTGACATGTGCCCATTGAAACCGCTACAGCTAGTTTCTAACTGGTTCCCCCTATTCCCATTCATCCTCTGCACTAACTGCAGACTGTGCGATACCAGAACTTAAAGGCATTGACTCCATGTGGGGATGTTGTTAGTAAAGCGGCTGGAATGTCGATCCGGAGCCCCAGGAGAGGAAAAATGAGGTGCGTTTTAGAAACCTTTCCCGATCATATGGTATACCAGTCGCTGGGTTTCCCAAGCATGGTTTAGCTGTAGGAAGATTCCCTTCAACCTGGAGTGTTGGGACCCTTGGACTGAGTAGCATGAAGTATTGCATTAAACTTTCGGCAGTTGTTCACCAAAGCTCACCAATCCTGTCAGCCCCAAGTGTCCAGCCTTATGTCTTATCCAGCTGTGGGTTTATATGTGGTCAATCCAGGTTGCATCACAGCCCCTGAGCGAATTTTGTAAGAATTTTTCTCTCTTTCATTGTTTCAGCGTTTTGTTTTTAAAATTTATTTCTATAATGGGGTTTAGCTCCTTTTCACTGCTGTGTTTGTGCCGCTCTGAAAACACTTGATTCCCTTATGGAGATATATCAATACATGGGTTTTAAGATTCTTATTCCTCAGATATATTTCTCTGCGGTGTATAGGGTGTGTTGAGGCCAGTTCATTGAGCAAGGTGTAGATCTTGTCTAATACCTATTTGGTTTATTGAACGGTATCTGTGCTAATTTCAAACTCTGGTTTTATGCATCACCCCACCTCTCCTTTCCCCTTAAGCTGACATAAGTGTGTTTTCTAAATGTGAGACACTGTTCTGTTCTGTAATTCATTTCTTGTGCAGCCATATTTACCCTCCCTCTATAAGTGATATCTTATGATATGTTTCTTTTTCTGTTTGACTTATTTCAAGTAGTATTATCGGACCTAAATCCACTCTTTATCTTTCTACTAGCCTTATTACATTGATTTCATGGTGAAGAGATATTCCATTGTACATAAGTACCACATCTTATTTATCCATTGTTCTCTTTCCTGGGATATTTAAGGTGTACTGAAGTTGAGGTTCTTGTAAACAGAGTAGCCCTAAACTGTGGTGTGCTTGTGTCTTGTTGATTTTTAGACTTCCCTAGATATACTCCCATGATTGGAAGTGTCCTATGCTCTGTAGCTCTGTTTTTTAGATGATTTAGGAACCACCATACGCTTCTCCAGAGTGGCTCTCGGCAGTTCACACACTGCCCATCAGCGTATAAAGGCTCCCTGTTCTCCATGGCCTGTCCTGCATTTCTGGTTTTTACAATTTTTTAGGATGGCCCTTTTGACCGGTGGGAAGTGAGACTTCTTTGTTGTGCACATTTGCATTGCTTGCTTGCTTCGTTGCCCATAAAGTGCGTATGCGTTTTTTCCTGGATATAATCAGGAAAAAACGCATACGCCTTTTTGGGCCAACTGCATCATTGTCGAAATTCTGCCGCTTTTCATGTGCATTAAAGATGAGTCCAATCTATCTCTTGAAATCTGTTTCTTGCAATTCTGTCTTGCATTCAGATCCTCTTCTTTGCCTTACCTCAACATATTTTTGGACGTTAGTTTTCATTTATAACTCTGCAGGTTTGTGAATTGCAGTGACCCTGAGCTCCATTTTTTAAGTTGCTCTTTTGTGAGCTGGCCTCAAACCCGCAAGATTGCTTCAGGCCCTATTTTGGCTCCGGCGAGGCAGGCTGAGCCTTTCTTTAATTCTTATTCTTAATGGGAAATTAGAGTGATATGTGCCCGTCCAAACCCCTACAACTCTTCTCTCATTGGTTCCCCCTCTTCCCGTTCATCCTCCTCACAATTTGCAAAATGTGTGAAACAGAAGTTTAAATGTGCTGATTCTCCAAGTGGGGAGATTCTAAGTAGCGTGGCTGGAATGGTGAACAGGAGCACCAGGAGAGGATAAATGAGGTGCATTTTAGACACATCTCCCGATCACATGGTGTACAGTCCTCTGGGTTTTCCATGCATGTTTTAGCTGTAGGAAGATCCCTTGAACCTGCAGATTTGGGACCCATTGAATGGGTACCAGGTAGTATTACTTTAAAGGGTGTGCATTTCCTCACCCAACCTCACATTTCTCTTAGCGCAAACAGTTTCCAGCCTTATGTCTCATCCTGCTGTGGGTCTAGATGTGTTCAATCCATGTTGCATCACCGTCCCTGAGGAAAAGTTGTAAGAGGTTTTCTCTGTCTCTCTGTCGTTTATTTTTTTCAATTTATTACTATATTGGTTACAGCTGATTTTCAAAGCTCTGTTTCTTGCTGCTGTACATCCACTTGATTCGCGTACAGAGAGACATCAATAAATTCTTTTTCAGATTCTTACCAGTCGTATATATTCTTTTCCGGTGACTTGAGTGTGCTGAGTGCAGTTCTTTTAGCTACTGTGTAGGCCTTGTTGATTATCAGTTTGGTATTTGGAATGGTATCTTTGCTAATTTCAACCTCCTGGATGATGCCTCACCCCTCCCCACCTTTCCCGTTTAGCAGCCTTATGCGTGTTTTCTACATATTTGACTATGTTTTTGTTTTGTAATTTATTTCATGTGTAGCCATTTTGGATTCCACCTTTAAGTGATATCTTATGATATGTGTCTTTTTCTTTTTGAATTCTGTCACTTAGAATGATCATACGTAACTCCTCCGGAGTTGTTACAACTGGCCATATTTCATTGATTTCCAGGCTGAATAATATTCCACTCTACCTAAGTACCACATCTCTATCCATTTTTCCCCTCCAGAGACATTTAAGTTATATCCTAGTCGAGGATCTTTTAAACAGAGAGGGGGTAAACATTGGGGTGCCTGTGTCCTCTCGAGTTTTGTTTTTCCCAAGATATACGCCCATGAGTGCAAGTGCCCTATGCTCTGTAGCTCATTTTTTAGATGCTTTAGTAAACACAATACACTTCTCCAGAATGGCCGTTGGCAATATACATTTCCACTATAAGTCTCACAGGGCTCCCTCTTCTCGTTGCCCTGTCCTGCATTTCTGTTGTTTACGCTTTATGAGGATGGCTCTTCTGACTGATGCGAAGTGATATCTTTTGTAGTATTGACTTCCAGTGCCCACCTGTTTGGTTGGCTAAAAAAGTGTATGCCCTTTTCTTGAATATATACAGAAAAGAACGCATACACCCTTTTTGGCCAACTGCAATGTTGGCAATGTTCAGCTCCTTTTCTTGTGCTTAATGGCGAGTCCTTTCTACCTCCTCAAATCCCTTTCCTGCCATTCTCCCTTGCTTACAAGTCCTTTTCTCTGACTTTCCTCAAGACATTTTTCAGTGATGGATATTTTCAACTCTGCAGTTTTGTGAATTTTACTGCCCCTGAGTTCCATTGTTCAACTCGTGTTTATGGGAACTGGCCACAAAGCAGCGGGATTTCCTCAAGCCCTATACTGTTTCCATGGGCAACCCTAGCCTTTGGTCAATTCGTCTTCCTGATTGGAAATTAGAGTGACATGTGCCTGTCTGAACACCTAGGACTTGTCTCTCATTGTTCCTCATCCTTCCGCTTCATCCTCTGGACAAATTCCAAACTGTACGCAACAGGATGTTGACAGTGCTGACATCTCCAAGTGGGGAGACTGTTAGTAAAGACGCTGGAGGGGTGAACCCGAGCACCAGGAGATGAGGAGATGAGATGCCTTTTCCAAACTCTTCCCGATCAGACGGTATACCATCCTCTGGGTGTGACAGACATGTTTTAGCAGTAGGAAGAGTCCCATTCATGTAAGGAGAACACCAGGGCTTTTTCAAAATCAGTGTCTCCCCGAAACCCAAACTGGGGAAGTTTTTAAGCTACGGCTACACATATGTTCATTAAGGGCCTTGGGAAGTAGGCAGAGTCCAAACTTTAGATGATTGAAGTCTTCAGGGTCAGAAGCACTCACCACCAGCTTCCCTTAGGCTACACTTTAACTGTCATTGATAGATGATGTCAATAAAAATATCTATTCTTTTTCAGATTATTTCCCCTTATAGGTTATTGCAAAATGTTGAGTGTAGTTCCCTGTGCTATACAGTAGTTCCTTGTTGATGATCTATTTTATACATAGCAGTGTGTATGTGTTCATTCCAAACTGTTAATTTATCCCTCCTCCCACCTTTCCCCTTTGGTAATAATAAATTATAAGATTTTATACTTCTCAGAAATGGGGGAGCTGAAAGAGAGGTATCATTTTCAATGGAAAAGCATTTAAAACAAGATTGAAGGTTTAACCAAGATTATTAGCTGTACATCCTTGGAAAGAAATCACTTCGTTTCTCTAATATTGACCTGACAAATAAGACAAACCTTTTCACTGAACTTGCTTATAAAAAGTGATGGAAATATCAAATGGAAGTGTTAAAAACATCTTATTTTACCCGAGCCTTATACACTGTTCTATGTTAACTACAGTTTGGCTCACATATCTGTTCATTGAGGTTACAATAGTCTCAATTTCTGTTACTGATCCTCCAGAGTGGACCCCAACAAGTGTCCCCCTGCCCAGTGTCATTGGGGCCAAGAGATCGAGACTGAGTTTGGTTCACAAGCAAAGGAAACTTTATATTTTGATCAGAGAGTGGAGAGGTGAGAGCATGCACTACCCCGTGGGCTGTGGGCTGGGCTGCTGTGTAGAGATCCTGTCAGAGTCAGTGGGAGGGAGGGAGGCGGCGGAGCTCTCGAGGGCCGGGTTGGCTGTAGCTCAGGCTCTATATCGTGGAGTCTGCACTGGGCCCCAGGAGCTGAGGTGTCGACCCAGCCATTCTGCACTAGGAAATCTGGTCTGAAGTGCCGGGTGTGGAACCTCTGCATGCGGGACCCTAGGAGCACGTGAAATTAGACAAAGCACAAAGGATAAAAAAGGTTAGACTTGACTTTATTGCCCAGATTCTATTTTTATCTCCCAGGGATTTTTAATGGGCTTTGCTGGGGACAAACCCCTCCTCTGCCTTTTGTCCCGTTCCTCATTCTTGGAGTGCTGAGGGTGCAGACCCTTCTTCTGTAACTGCTGAGTGCTGAGTTGGGAGCCCTCATACCCTGGGGCGAGGGTCAGAGCTTCTCCCCAGCAGCCTCCCGGTGACGTTGATTGTCCCCAGGACCCCTGCCTCCCTGCTCGTCCACCTGAGCACCAGCATTGGAAGTGTTATAGATTCTAATGACCTTTAAGGGTCCAGGAAAGAGATGTGCAGAGACGCTGTGGGGGCCGGTTTCACCCCGCCCCACATTTGTTCGGCCACCTTAGGCTGACCGTCTCTGCCAGCCTAGATGCTCTGACCAGTAGTCTGCGCTTTCTTCAATTAGGCCCCTGAATTAACGTACAAACAGCACCAGGTGTCAGAGCCCTGCCCGCTCAACTCCCAGACAGTCCAGGGTCAGTGGTGACCAAGGACCATGATGGCTACTGAGTCAACAGCCTTTTGAAGTAAACAGGAGTCCAGCCGGTCTTATTGGCCACCATCATCACGGTGTCTGTAGGCTTTTCTATGGTGACAGTGTGGTATACTGTTCCCCTGCCAAGATTATTAGCTCCCCTCTGGGTGCAGTAAGTCCTGCAAGCAGTAGTCTACTCTTTTGGGACACACTCTTGTTGTTTTATGAGAGAAACTCCAGGTCAAGTGATGTTCACACGAGTCGTCATGGTGCCCTGTTGCCCCCGGTTATCTCTCTGGATGTTGGAGTTGGAGGGCCTCCTCACTCGAGGTCGGTGTGCCCACGGAGCGAACCCTGCAACTTCAGGGCATGGTTGGTGGTTAGGATCACCACGTGGGGTCCTTTTCCCTTAGGAGGGAGGTGGCCTTTTGGGCTGCTGATTTCCAGGTTTTTAGATACCGCCAGTATCTTGGCCAGATGTGGCAGTGGGCCAAGCCCCTTAGTGACCATAGTTTATCCTACCTGGATGGCATTCTTGCATTGTTCCATTTCAAGTGGTCCCAGTTTTTGCACTAATTCTCCAATGGCGATTCACCTTTCACCGGGAATGTAAAGGTCAAAGGGTTTAGCTAAATTAGGGAGTTCCAGGGCAAGGGTCTGAATTGACTGCTCTTTCCATTCTTGAAAGGCCACTTCTGGATTCTATTCAAAAGGATCATCATCTTTTCCTTTCAGTGTTTCATATAGAGGCCCAGCTAGTAGACTGTAGCTAGGGATCCAGAAGCAGCAAACCCTGGCCTCCCCAGGAACCCCTAAGCTGTCTTCTAGTTTTAGAAAGGGGTAAGGCTGAAAATGGTTTCTTCCCTTTCCTGGGATGGGCTTCTCTGACCTTCTGTGAGAATGAAGCCCAGGCAGGTCACCGCAGTCTGTGATATTTGAGCTTTTTCTTGGACAACTTCTATCCTTTATTGGCTTGGTAGTTCAGAGGCCTCCTTAGTAGGGCTGGTGATCAGAATGTCGTCTGCATATTGAAGGAGGGTTTCCTTTTCCAGAGGTAGAACTTTTAGGTCTTTAGCTAAGCTTTCCCCAAAGATGGTGTGGGAATTTTTGCACCCTTGGGGCCAGACGGCCCGGAAGTATTGTTTTAGTTGTATGTGGAGTCCTGCCACTCACAAGCCAAAATTTCTTGTGACTCTGGGACTAATGGAATACAAAAGAAGGCATCATTGAAGACTAATACAGAATACCATGTCCTGGTGGTTGGTAGAATGACCAGCAGGGTGTAGGAATTAGGAGCAACTGGAGGTATATCCTCGGTGGCTTCACTGACTGTCCTGACATCCTTTACCAGGTCCCCAGCAGCCCATGGGGCTCTCGTGGTCAGACCAATCCCAGAATATGGAGCTCACCTGGGCAGGTACCCCACCCCCACCCCAGCCCACGGGGCTCTCGTGGTCAGGCCCCTCCCGGGATACAGAGCTACCCTTGCGGGTACCGTGGCAGGGCTGGGCACACAGGAACCGTGCACATAGCCCTCATTGCAGAGCACCCCCAGCTCACCTGTCGCTCAGAGCTGACACAGAGCACCTCAGAGCAGGACTTGAACTAACAAACAGCAGCTGCGACAGGTCTGTGACCCTGGGCATCACTCCGTGAGGCCTCCCTCCACCTGGTCTTCCAGAGACTTCCACTGCACCCGGGGCACCAGGCCTCTGTCTCCAACCACCACCCACCCCTCCTCTGCCTGACTCCTGGGTTCCTCTCATTAGGAGAGGGTTTTCTTGAAGTTGTCTCCCACTCATGGGCCAGATAAAATGATTAGAAAACAAGCCAAAGCTGCAGCCCCTTGTCTATCCTGACTCTCAGGAGCCCACACCTGTTCCTTGGACCTGGCCGGTTCAGCAAGTTCCATTTTCTGCAACTGTGAGCCCCTGAGGGGTGATGATTGGCTGACCTGGGCAGCCTTACCGTGCCGGCCAGCCCTCCCCAGGTGTGCCTGGGTTGAGATCAATATAAATACCACTCCAGGCAGCAAGAGCCCCTGCAGCCGTGCCTGACGCCATTTTCTCTGCCCTGTCAGCAGTCTCGGGGCTGGGCTGGTGGGAGGGAGTGAGAGGCCACGGCTTTGTGGGTGGCCCAGTGTGAGTGGGGCTCTGCTGGACTTTCTGCAGCAGTTGCCAGGCTGCCACCTGCTAAAGAAGAGGATGTGTCACCCATACCTGCTGCTAGAATTTCTCCCTGGGCAGAGGTGAGGAAGGAAAAAAGCAGTGGGGGCAGGGACAGGACGGGTATCTCAGGCAGGGAAATGGAAATCTTCCAGAAGAGCACCCAGGGCCAGGACCATCCTGGCTGGCCTGCAGGCACCAAGTCGGCCGGCATGCTGTCACTCGTGTGGCTCTATGGCCCTTCCTCTAGGCTTTCAAGTCCTTGTATATATTCAGGTGTTTTACCTGGGACGGGTGGGAATAGTTCAGCAGCAACTGGCCTGGGGCTCAGCTCACGTTTACTCACAGATGCCTCGGCACGGTGCCCCAGCTTTGCAATGAGGACGCTTGTTGCGTGGGGGCTGCTGGCTGAATGGGAGACGATTCCCCACCACTGACCAACTTCAGAATTGTTTACAACTGGAGCAAGTGCCCTGATACGGTTTTCCTCTGTGGAACTGGTGGGTTCTGTGTTTTTTTCTCTTTTTCGTTTTTGGTTCAAGGTAGATTTTATTCCTCTTTTTTGTATTTACAGATATAAGCATGGAAATAATTTATTCATATAAATACATGTATGTGCAGGGAATAATTGTTTTTTCTGTTTTATTTTTTAAATTTTATTTCTTTTTAATTTTGAATTTTATTTTATATTTTTATACAGCAGGTTCTTATTGGTTATCTATTTTATACATATAAATGTATACATGCCAATCCCAGTCTCTCAACTCCTCCCACCACCACCCCCCCAACAGCTTTCCCCCCTTGTTGTCCATACGTTTGTTGTCTACATCTGTTGCTCTATTTATGCCTTGCAAAATGGTTAATCTGTACAGTTTTTCTAGGTTCCACATATATGCATGAATATACAAGATTTGTTTTTCTCTTTCTGACTTACTTCACTCTGTATGACAGTCTCTAGATCCATCGACGTCTCTACAAATGACCCAATTTCATTCCTTTTCATGGCTTAGTAATATTCCATTTTATATATGTACCACAGCTTTATGCATTCGTCTGTCTGTGGGCATTTAGGTTGCTTCCATTACCTCGATATTGTAAATAGTGATGCAATGAACATTGCGGTGAATGACTCTTTTTGATTTATGGTTTTGTCTGGGTATATGTCCAGTACTGGGATTGCTGTATCATATGGTAATTCTATTGTTAGTTTCTTAAGAAATTCCATATTGTTCTCCATAATGACTGTATCAATTTATATTCCCAACAATAGTGGAAGAGGGTTCCTTTTCTCCACACCCTTTCCAGCATTTTTTGTTTGTAGATTTTCAATGAAGCCTATTCTACCAGGTGTGAGGTGATACCTCATTGTTGAATCCATTTCGTTGAGCAAGGGGTAGCTCTTGTCTATTACATATTTGGCTTATGGAACGGTATCTGTGCTAATTTCAAACTCTGCTTTTATGCAGCACCCCAACTCACCTTCCCCCTTAAGCAGGCATAAGTTGTTTTTCTAAACTTGAGACCCTGTTCTGTTTTGTAATTCAGTTCATGTGTAGCCAAGTTCACATTCCGTGTATTAGTGATACCTTATGATGTTTCTTTTTCTGTGTGACTTATTTCACTTAGAATCATCGTGCCTCAATCCACTCATTATGCTGGTACGGGCCTGGTGACATAGATTTCATTGCTGAGTGGTATTCTGTTGTACAGAAGTACCGCAACTTCTTTATCCATTATTTGCTCTCTGGGATATTTAACTTGTGCCGTAGAAGAGATTCCTGTAAAAAGAGCCGTCCCAAATTTTGGGGTTGCTGTGTCTTTTTGATATTAATTTCCCTAAGCTATAGGACCATAAGTGGAAGTGCCCTAGGCTCTGTTGCTTTGTTTTTTACATGTTTCAGGAAACACCATACACTTCTCCCCAGTGTCTGTTGGCAATTTACATCCAGCCCATCAGCATAACAAGGCTCCCAGTTCTCCATGGCCTGTCCTGCCTTTCTGGATTTTACACTTTATTCTGATGGCCCTTTTGACCGGGGGGAAGTGAGACTTCATTGTAGTGCAGATTTCCTTTGCAAGCTTGCTTGGTTGGCCAAAAAGGGCGTATGCGTTTTTTCCTGAATATATTCAGGAAAAAACGCATATGCCCTTTTGGCAAAGTGCATCATTGTGGACGTTCTGCCTCTTTTCCTATGCTTTCAATGCAATTCCAGTCTACCTCCTGAAATCGGTATCCTGCAATTCTGCCCTGCTTTCAAGTCCTCTTGGCAGCCTTACTTCAGTCTATTTTTGGACGATAGCTGTCATTTATAACTCTGCAGGTTTGTGAATTACAGTGCCCCTGAGCTCCTTTCTTCAACTCACTTTCTTGTGAGCTGACCGCAACACCGCAGGATGGCTTCAGGCCCTAATCTGTTTCCACCACGGCACGCTGAGCCTTTGGTTAATTCATCTTCCTAGTGGGAAATGAGAGTTAAATTTGCCCGTCCAGACACCTCCAGCTAGTCTCTCATTGGTTCTCCCTATTCCTGTTCATCTTCCGCAGAAATTGCAAACTGGGCCAAACAGGAGGTTAAAGGCACTGACTGTCCAAGTCGGGAGAGTGTTAGTAAAGCGTCTGGAATGTTGCACCCGAGTACCAGGGTATGAAAACTGAGACATATTTGAACACGTCTCCCGATCACACGGTTGATCATACTCTGGGTTCCACATGCATGTTTTAGCTGAAGGAAGAATACCTTAAACCTGGATAGTTGAAACCCGTGGAATGAGTACCATGCAATATGACTTCAAAGGGTCTTCATTTGCTCACCGAACCTCTCCAATCCTATCACTGCTGCGTTTATGCCCCTGTACACATGCTTGATTCTCTTTCGGAGACATAGCAATCCATAGGTTTTAAGATACTTACTAGTCAGGTACATTCTTAGGCATTTAATATGCGGTGTTGAGTCCATTTCGTTGAGCAAGGAGTAGCTCTTGTCTATTCCATATTTGGCTTAAGGAACTTTATCTGTGCTCATTTCAATCTCTGGTTTTATGCAGCATCCCAACTCACCTTTACCCTTAAGCAAGCATAAGTTGGTTTTCTAAATTTGAGACCCTGTTCTGTTCTTTAATTCAGTTCCTGTGTAGCCAAGTTTACATTCCGTGTATTAGTGATATCTTTTGATGTTTCTTTTTCTGTGTGACTTATTTCAGTTAGAATCATCGTACCTGAATCCACTCATTATGCTGCTACGGGCCTGATGACATAGATTTTTTTGCTGAGTGATATTGCATTGTACGTAAGTACCACAAGTTCTTTATCCATTTTTCACTTTCTGTGATATTGAACTTGTATGGTAAACGAGGTTCTTGGAAACAGAGGCGTCCCAAACTTTGGGGTGGCTGTGTCTTTTTGATTTTAATTTCCCTAAGCTATAGGTCCGTAAGTGGAAGTGCCCTAGGCTCTGTTGCTTTGTTTTTTAGATGTTTCAGAAAACACCATACACTTCTCCGGAGTGGCTGTTGGCAATTTACATCCCGCCCATCAGCATAACAAGGCTCCCAGTTCTCCATGGCCTGTCCTGCCTTTCTGGATTTTACACTTTTTTCAGATGCCCCTTTTGACCGGGGGGAAGTGAGACTTCATTGTAGTGCAGATTTCCTTTGCAAGCTTGCTTGGTTGGCCAAAAAGGGCGTATGCGCTTTTTCCTGAATATATTCAGGAAAAAACGCATACGCCCTTTTTGGCCAAGTGCATCATTGTGGACGTTCTGCCTCTTTTCCTATGCTTTCAATGCAATTCCAGTCTACCTCCTGAAATCGGTTTCCTGCAATTCTGCCCCGCTTTCAAGTCCTCTTGGCAGCCTTACTTCAGTGTATTTTTGGATGATAGCTGTCATTTATAACTCTGCAGGTTTGTGAATTACAGTGCCCCTGAGCTCCTTTCTTCAACTCGCTTTCTTGTGACCTGGCCGCAACACCGCAGGATGGCTTCAGGCCCTAATCTGGTTCCGGCACGGCACGCTGAGCCTTTGGTTAATTCCTCATCCTGGTGGGAAATTAGAGTTAAATTTGCCAATCCAGACACCTCCCGCTTGTCTCTCATTGGTTCTCCCTATTCCTGTACATCTTCCGCAGAAATTGCAAACTGGGCCAAACAGGAGGTTAAAGGCACTGACTCTCCAAGTGGGGAGAGTGTTAGTAAAGCGTCCGGAATGTTGCACCGAAGTACCAGGGGACGAAAACTGAGACATATTTGAACATGTCTCCCGATCACACGGTTGATCATACTCTGGTTCCACATGCATGTTTTAGCTGAAGAAAGAATACCTTAAACCTGGAGAGTTGAGACCCATGGAATGGGTACCATGCAATATGACTTCAAAGGGTCTTCATTTGCTCACCGAATCTCTCCAATCCTATCACTGCTGCGTTTATGACCCTTGTACACACGCTTGATTCTCTTTTGGAGACATAGCATTCCATAGGTTTTAAGATACTTACTAGTCTGGTATATTCTTAGGCTTTTAATATGGGGTGTGGAGTCCATTTCGTTGAGCAAGGAGTAGCTCTTGTCTATTCCATATTTGGCTTAAGGAACTTTATCTGTGCTCATTTCAGTCTCTGGTTTTATGCAGCACCCCAACTCACCTTTCCCCTTAAGCAAGCATAAGTTGGTTTTCTAAATTTGAGACCCTGTTCTGTTCTGTAATTCAGTTCCTGTGTAGCCAAGTTTACATTCCGTGTATTACTGATATCTTATGATGTTTCTTTTTCTGTGTGACTTATTTCAGTTAGAATCATCATACCTGAATCCACTCATTGTGCTGCTAAGGGCCTGATGACACAGATTTCATTGCTGAGTGATATTGCTTTGTAAGTAAATACCACAACTTCTTTATCCATTTTTCACTTTCTGCGATGTTGAACTTGTACTGTAAACGAGGTTCTTGTAAACAGAGCCGTTCCAAACTTTGGGGTGGCTGTGTCTTTTTGATTTTAATTTCCCTAAGCTATAGGACCATAAGTGGAAGTGCCCTAGGCTCTGTTGCTTTGTTTTTTAGATGTTTCAGAAAACACCATACACTTCTCCCGAGTGTTTGTTGGCAATTTACATCCCGCCTATCAGCATAACAAGGCTCCCAGTTCTCCATGGCCTGTCCTGCCTTTCTGGATTTTACACATTTTTCAGATGGCCCTTTTGACCGGGGGGAAGTGAGACTTCATTGTAGTGCAGATTTCCTTTGCAAGCTTGCTTGGTTGGCCAAAAAGGGCGTATGCGTTTTTTCCTGAATATATTCAGGAAAAAACGCATACGCCCTTTTTGGCCAAGTGCATCATTGTGGACGTTCTGCCTCTTTTCCTATGCTTTCAATGCAATTCCAGTCTACCTCCTGAAATCGGGTTCCTGCAATTCTGCTCCGCTTTCAAGTCCTCTTGGCAGACTTACTTCAGTATATTTTTGGACGATAGCTGTCATTTATAACTCTGCAGGTTTGTGAATTACAGTGCCCCTGAGCTCCTTTCTTCAACTCGCTTTCTTTTGAGCTGGCCGCAACACCGCAGGATGGCTTCAGGCCCTAATCTGGTTCCGGTACGGCACGCTGAGCCTTTGGTTATTTCCTCTTCCTGGTGGGAAATGAGAGTTAAATTTGCCCGTCCAGACACCTCCAGCTAGCCTCTCATTGGTTCTCGCTATTCCTGTTCATCTTCCGCAGAAATTGCAAACTGGGCCAAACAGGAGGTTAAAGGCGCTGACTCTCCAAGTGGGGAGAGTGTTAGTAAAGCGTCTGGAATGTTGCACCCGAGTACCAGGGGAGGAAAACTGAGACATATTTGAACACGTCTCCCGATCACATGGTTGATCATACTCTAGGTTCCACATGCATGTTTTAGCTGAAGGAAGAATACCTAAAACCTGGGTAGTTGAAACCCGTGGAATGGGTACCATGCAATATGACTTCAAAGGGCCTTCATTTGCTCACCGAACCTCTCCAATCCTATCACTGCTGCGTTTATGCCCCTGTACAGATGCTTGATTCTCCTTCGGAGACATAGCAATCCATAGGTTTTAAGATACTTACTAGTCAGGTACATTCTTAGGCGTTTAATATGCGGTGTTGAGTCCATTTCGTTGAGCAAGGAGTAGCACTTGTCTATTCCATATTTGGCTTAAGGAACTTTATCTGTGCTCATTTCAATCTCTGGTTTTATGCAGCACCCCAACTCACCTTTACCCTTAAGCAAGCAGAAGTTGGTTTTCTAAATTTGAGACCCTGTTCTGTTCTGTAATTCAGTTCCTGTGTAGCCAAGTTTCCATTCCGTGTATTACTGATATCTTATGATGTTTCTTTTTCTGTGTGACTTATTTCAGTTAGAATCATCATACCTGAATCCACTCATTGTGCTGCTAAGGGCCTGATGACATAGATTTCATTGCTGAGTGATATTGCTTTGTAAGTAAATACCACAACTTCTTTATCCATTTTTCACTTTCTGCGATGTTGAACTTGTACTGTAAACGAGGTTCTTGTAAACAGAGGCGTCCCAAACTTTGGGGTGGCTGTGTCTTTTTGATTTTAATTTCCCTAAGCTATAATTCCGTAAGTGGAAGTGCCCTAGGCTCTGTTGCTTTGTTTTTTAGATGTTTCAGGAAACACCATACACTTCTCCCAAGTGTCTGTTGGCAATTTACATCCCGCCCATCAGCATAACAAGGCTCCCAGTTCTCAATTGCCTGTTGCCTTTCTGGATTTTACACTTTTTTCAGATGGCCCTTTTGACCGGGGGGAAGTGAGACTTCATTGTAGTGCAGATTTCCTTTGCAAGCTTGCTTGGTTGGCCAAGAAGGGCGTATGCGTTTTTTCCTGAATATATTCAGGAAAAAACGCATACGCCCTTTTTGGCCAAGTGCATCATTGTGGACGTTCTGCCTCTTTTCCTATGCTTTCAATGCAATTCCAGTCTACCTCCTGAAATTGGTTTCCTGCAATTCTGCCCCGCTTTCAAGTCCTCTTGGCAGCCTTACTTCAGTCTATTTTTGGACGATAGCTGTCATTTATAACTCTGCTGGTTTGTCAATTGCAGTGCCCCTGAGCTCCTTTCTTCAACTCGCTTTCTTGTTACCTGGCCGCAACACCGCAGGATGGCTTCAGGCCCTAATCTGGTTCCGGCCCGGCATGCTGAGCCTTTGGTTAATTCCTCTTCCTGGTGGGAAATGAGAGTTAAATTTGCCCGTCCAGACACCTACAGCTAGCCTCTCATTGGTTCTCGCTATTCCTGTTCATCTTCCGCAGAAATTGCAAACTGGGCCAAACAGGAGGTTAAAGGGACTGACTCTCCAAGTCGGGAGAGTGTTAGTAAAGGGCCTGGAATGTTGCACCCGAGTACCAGGGGAGGAAAACTGAGACATATTTGAACACGTCTCCCGTTCACATGGTTGATCATACTCTGGGTTCCACATGCATGTTTTAGCTGAAGGAAGAATACCTTAAACCTGGAGAGTTGAGACCCGTGTAATGGGTACCATGCAATATGACTTCAAAGGGTCTTCATTTGCTCACCGAACCTCTCCAATCCTATCACTGCTGCGTTTATGCCCCTGTACACATGCTTTATTCTCTTTTGGAGGCATAGCAATCCATAGGTTTTAAGATACTTACTAGTCAGGTACATTCTTAGGCATTTAATATGGGGTTTTGAGTCCATTTCGTTGAGCAAGGAGTAGCTCTTGTCTATTCCATATTTGGCTTAAGGAACTTTATCTGTGCTCATTTCAATCTCTGGTTTTATACAGCACCCCAACTCACCTTTACCCTTAAGCAAGCATAAGTTGGTTTTCTAAATTTGAGACCCTGTTCTGTTCTGTAATTCAGTTCCTGTGTAGCCAAGTTTCCATTCCGTGTATTACTGATATCTTATGATGTTTCTTTTTCTCTGTGACTTATTTCAGTTAGAATCATCGTACCTGAATCCACTCATTATGCTGCTACGGGCCTGATGACACAGATTTCATTGCTGAGTGATATTGCTTTGTAAGTAAATACCACAACTTCTTTATCCATTTTTCAATTTCTGCGATGTTGAACTTGTACTGTAAACGAGGTTCTTGTAAACAGAGCCGTTCGAAACTTTGGGGTGGCTGTGTCTTTTTGATTTTAAATTCCCTAAGCTATAGGACCATAAGTGGAAGTGCCCTAGGCTCTGTTGCTTTGTTTTTTAGATGTTTCAGGAAACACCATACACTTCTCCCGAGTGTTTGTTGGCAATTTACATCCCGCCCTTCAGCATAACAAGGCTCCCAGTTCTCCATGGCCTGTCCTGCCTTTCTGGATTTTACACTTTTTTCAGATGGCCCTTTTGACCGGGGGGAAGTGAGACTTCATTGTAGTGCAGATTTCCTTTGCAAGCTTGCTTGGTTGGCCAAAAAGGGCGTATGCGTTTTTTCCTGAATATATTCAGGAAAAAACGCATACGCCCTTTTTGGCCAAGTGCATCATTGTGGACGTTCTGCCTCTTTTCCTATGCTTGCAATGCAATTCCAGTCTACCTCCTGAAATCGGGTTCCTGCAATTCTGCTCTGCTTTCAAGTCCTCTTGGCAGACTTACTTCAGTAT
This sequence comes from Delphinus delphis, assembly GCF_949987515.2. Classification (NCBI taxonomy): domain Eukaryota; kingdom Metazoa; phylum Chordata; class Mammalia; order Artiodactyla; family Delphinidae; genus Delphinus; species Delphinus delphis. The sequence continues at coordinate 51,756 of NW_027192772.1, forward strand.
ATTTTTGGACGATAGCTGTCATTTATAACTCTGCAGGTTTGTGAATTACAGTGCCCCTGAGCTCCTTTCTTCAACTCGCTTTCTTTTGAGCTGGCCGCAACACCGCAGGATGGCTTCAGGCCCTAATCTGGTTCCGGACGGCACGCTGAGCCTTTGGTTATTTCCTCTTCCTGGTGGGAAATGAGAGTTAAATTTGCCCGTCCAGACACCTCCAGCTAGCCTCTCAATGGTTCTCGCTTTTCCTGTTCATCTTCCGCAGAAATTGCAAACTGTGCCAAACAGGAGGTTAAAGGCGCTGACTCTCCCAGTGGGGAGAGTGTTAGTAAAGCGTCTGGAATGTTGCACCCGAGTACCAGGGGAGGAAAACTGAGACATATTTGAACACGTCTCCCGTTCACATGGTTGATCATACTCTGGGTTCCACATGCATGTTTTAGCTGAAGGAAGAATACCTTAAACCTGGAGAGTTGAGACCCGTGTAATGGGTACCATGCAATATGACTTCAAAGGGTCTTCATTTGCTCACCGAACCTCTCCAATCCTATCACTGCTGCGTTTATGCCCCTGTACACATGCTTGATTCTCTTTCGGAGACATAGCAATCCATAGGTTTTAAGATACTTACTAGTCAGGTACATTCTTAGGCGTTTAATATGCGGTGTTGAGTCCATTTCGTTGAGCAAGGAGTAGCTCTTGTCTATTCCATATTTGGCTTAAGGAACTTTATCTGTGCTCATTTCAATCTCTGGTTTTATGCAGCACCCCAACTCACCTTTAACCTTAAGCAAGCATAAGTTGGTTTTCTAAATTTGAGACCCTGTTCTGTTCTGTAATTCAGTTCCTGTCTAGCCAAGTTTACATTCCGTGTATTACTGATATCTTATGATGTTTCTTTTTCTGTGTGACTTATTTCAGTTAGAATCATCATACCTGAATCCACTCATTGTGCTGCTAAGGGCCTGATGACACAGATTTCATTGCTGAGTGATATTGCTTTGTAAGTAAATACCACAACTTCTTTATCCATTTTTCACTTTCTGCGATGTTGAACTTGTACTGTAAACGAGGTTCTTGTAAACAGAGCCGTTCCAAACTTTGGGGTGGCTGTGTCTTTTTGATTTTAATTTCCCTAAGCTATAGGACCATAAGTGGAAGTGCCCTAGGTTCTGTTGCTTTGCTTTTTAGATGTTTCAGGAAACACCATACACTTCTCCCGAGTGGTTGTTGGCAATTTACATCCCGCCCATCAGCATAACAAGGCTCCCAGTTCTCCATGGCCTGTCCTGCCTTTCTGGATTTTACACTTTTTTCAGATGGCCCTTTTGACTGGGGGGATGTGAGACTTCATTGTAGTGCAGATTTCCTTTGCAAGCTTGCTTGGTTGGCCAAAAAGGGCGTATGCGTTTTTTCCTGAATATATTCAGGAAAAAACGCATACGCCCTTTTTGGCCAAGTGCATCATTGTGGACGTTCTGCCTCTTTTCCTATGCTTTCAATGCAATTCCAGTCTACCTCCTGAAATCGGTTTCCTGCAATTCTGCCCCGCTTTCAAGTCCTCTTGGCAGCCTTACTTCAGTCTATTTTTGGACGATAGCTGTCATTTATAACTCTGCAGATTTGTGAATTACAGTGCCCCTGAGCTCCTTTCTTCAACTCGCTTTCTTGTGACCTGGCCGCAACACCGCAGGATGGCTTCAGGCCCTAATGTGGTTCCAGCATGGCACGCTGAGCCTTTGTTTAATTCCTCTTCCTGGTGGGAAATGAGAGTTAAATTTGCCCGTCCAGACACCTCCAGCTAGTCTCTCATTGGTTCTCGCTATTCCTGTTCATCTTCCGCAGAAATTGCAAACTGGGCCAAACAGGAGGTTAAAGGCGCTGACTCTCCAAGTGGGGAGAGTGTTAGTAAAGCGTCTGGAATGTTGCACCCGAGTACCAGGGGAGGAAAACTGAGACATATTTGAACACGTCTCCCGTTCACATAGTTGATCATACTTGGGTTCCACATGCATCATTTAGCTGAAGGAAGAATACCTTAAACCTGTGTATTTGAAACCCGTGGAATGGGTACCATGCAATATGACTTCAAAGGGTCTTCATTTGCTCACCGAACCTCTCCAATCCTATCACTGCTGCGTTTATGCCCCTGTACACATGCTTCATTCTCTTTCGGAGACATAGCAATCCATAGGTTTTAAGATAGTTACTAGTCAGGTTCATTCTTAGGCGTTTAATATGCGGTGTTGAGTCCATTTCGTTGAGCAAGGAGTAGCTCTTGTCTATTCCATATTTGGCTTAAGGAACTTTATCTGTGCTCATTTCAATCTCTGGTTTTATGCAGCACCCCAACTCACCTTTCCCCTTAAGCAAGCATAAGTTGGTTTTCTAAATTTGAGACCCTGTTCTGTTCTGTAATTCAGTTCCTGTCTAGCCAAGTTTATATTCCGTGTATTAGTGATATCTTATGATGTTTCTTTTTCTGTGTGACTTATTTCAGTTAGAATCATCATACCTGAATCCACTCATTGTGCTGCTAAGGGCCTGATGACACAGATTTCATTGCTGAGTGATATTGCTTTGTAAGTAAATACCACAACTTTTTTATCCATTTTTCACTTTCTGCGATGTTGAACTTGTACTGTAAACGAGGTTCTTGTAAACAGAGCCGTTCGAAACTTTGGGGTGGCTGTGTCTTTTTGATTTTAAATTCCCTAAGCTATAGGACCATAAGTGGCAGTGCCCTAGGCTCTGTTGCTTTGTTTTTTAGATGTTTCAGGAAACACCATACACTTCTCCGGAGTGTTTGTTGGCAATTTACATCCCGCACTTCAGCATAACAAGGCTCCCAGTTCTCCATGGCCTGTCCTGCCTTTCTGGATTTTACACTTTTTTCAGATGGCCCTTTTGACCGGGGGGAAGTGAGACTTCATTGTAGTGCAGATTTCCTTTGCAAGCTTGCTTGGTTGGCCAAAAAGGGCGTATGCGTTTTTTCCTGAATATATTCAGGAAAAAACGCATACGCCCTTTTTGGCCAAGTGCATCATTGTGGACGTTCTGCCTCTTTTCCTATGCTTTCAATGCAATTCCAGTCTACCTCCTGAAATCGGTTTCCTGCAATTCTGCCCCGCTTTCAAGTCCTCTTGGCAGCCTTACTTCAGTCTATTTTTGGACGATAGCTGTCATTTATAACTCGGCAGGTTTGTGAATTACAGTGCTCCTGAGCTCCTTTCTTTAACTCGCTTTCTTGTGACCTGGCCGCAACACCGCAGGATGTCTTCAGGCCCTAATCTGGTTCTGGCACGGCACGCTGAGCCTTTGGTTAATTCCTCTTCCTGGTGGGAAATGAGAGTTAAATTTGCCCATCCAGACACCTCCAGCTAGTCTCTCATTGGTTCTCGCTATTCCTGTTCATCTTCCACAGAAATTGCAAACTGGGCCAAACAGGAGGTTAAAGGGACTGACTCTCCAAGTGGGGAGAGTGTTAGTAAAGTGTCTGGAATGTTGCACCCGAGTACCAGGGTATGAAAACTGAGACATATTTGAACACGTCTCCCGATCACATGGTTGATCATACTCTAGGTTCCACATGCATGTTTTAGCTGAAGGAAGAATACCTTAAACCTGGGTATTTGAAACCCGTGGAATGGGTACCATGCAATATGACTTCAAAGGGTCTTCATTTGCTCACCGAACCTCTCCAATCCTATCACTGCTGCGTTTATGCCCCTGTACACATGCTTGATTCTCTTTCGGAGACATAGCAATCCATAGGTTTTAAGATACTTACTAGTCAGGTACATTCTTAGGCGTTTAATATGGGGTGTTGAGTCCATTTCGTTGAGCAAGGAGTAGCTCTTGTCTATTCCATATTTGGCTTAAGGAACTTTATCTGTGCTCATTTCAATCTCTGGTTTTATGCAGCACCCCAACTCACCTTTCCCCTTAAGCAAGCATAAGTTGGTTTTCTAAATTTGAGACCCTGTTCTGTTCTGTAATTCAGTTCCTGTGTAGCCAAGTTTCCATTCCGTGTATTACTGATATCTTATGATGTTTCTTTTTCTGTGTGACTTATTTCAGTTAGAATCATCATACCTGAATCCACTCATTGTGCTGCTAAGGGCCTGATGACACAGATTTCATTGCTGAGTGATATTGCTTTGTAAGTAAATACCACAACTTCTTTATCCATTTTTCACTTTCTGCGATGTTGAACTTGTACTGTAAACGAGGTTCTTGTAAACAGAGCCGTTCGAAACTTTGGGGTGGCTGTGTCTTTTTGATTTTAATTTCCCTAAGCTATAGGACCATAAGTGGAAGTGCCCTAGGTTCTGTTGCTTTGTTTTTTAGATGTTTCAGGAAACACCATACACTTCTCCCGAGTGGTTGTTGGCAATTTACATCCCGCCCATCAGCATAACAAGGCTCCCAGTTCTCCATGGCCTGTCCTGCCTTTCTGGATTTTACACTTTTTTCAGATGGCCCTTTTGACTGGGGGGAAGTGAGACTTCATTGTAGTGCAGATTTCCTTTGCAAGCTTGCTTGGTTGGCCAAAAAGGGCGTATGCGTTTTTTCCTGAATATATTCAGGAAAAAACGCATACGCCCTTTTTGGCCAAGTGCATCATTGTGGACGTTCTGCCTCTTTTCCTATGCTTTCAATGCAATTCCAGTCTACCTCCTGAAATCGGTTTCCTGCAATTCTGCCCCGCTTTCAAGTCCTCTTGGCAGCCTTACTTCAGTCTATTTTTGGACGATAGCTGTCATTTATAACTCTGCAGGTTTTTGAATTACAGTGCCCCTGAGCTCCTTTCTTCAACTCGCTTTCTTGTGACCTGGCCGCAACACCGCAGGATGGCTTCAGGCCCTAATCTGGTTCCGGTACGGCACGCTGAGCCTTTGGTTATTTCCTCTTCCTGGTGGGAAATGAGAGTTAAATTTGCCCGTCCAGACACCTCCAGCTAGTCTTTCATTGGTTCTCGCTATTCCTGTTCATCTTCCACAGAAATTGCAAACTGGGCCAAACAGGTGGTTAAAGGGACTGACTCTCCAAGTGGGGAGAGTGTTAGTAAAGCGTCTGGAATGTTGCACCCGAGTACCAGGGGAGGAAAACTGAGACATATTTGAACACTTCTCCCGATCACATGGTTGATCATACTCTGGGTTCCACATGCATCTTTTAGCTGAAGGAAGAATACCTTAAACCTGTGTATTTGAAACCCGTGGAATGGGTACCATGCAATATGACTTCAAAGGGTCTTCATTTGCTCACCGAACCTCTCCAATCCTATCACTGCTGCGTTTATGCCCCTGTACACATGCTTCATTCTCTTTCGGAGACATAGCAATCCATAGGTTTTAAGATAGTTACTAGTCAGGTTCATTCTTAGGCGTTTAATATGCGGTGTTGAGTCCATTTCGTTGAGCAAGGAGTAGCTCTTGTCTATTCCATATTTGGCTTAAGGAACTTTATCTGTGCTCATTTCAATCTCTGGTTTTATGCAGCACCCCAACTCACCTTTCCCCTTAAGCAAGCATAAGTTGGTTTTCTAAATTTGAGACCCTGTTCTGTTCTGTAATTCAGTTCCTGTCTAGCCAAGTTTATATTCCGTGTATTACTGATATCTTATGATGTTTCTTTTTCTGTGTGACTTATTTCAGTTAGAATCATCATACCTGAATCCACTCATTGTGCTGCTAAGGGCCTGATGACACAGATTTCATTGCTGAGTGATATTGCTTTGTAAGTAAATACCACAACTTTTTTATACATTTTTCACTTTCTGCGATGTTGAACTTGTACTGTAAACGAGGTTCTTGTAAACAGAGCCGTTCGAAACTTTGGGGTGGCTGTGTCTTTTTGATTTTAAATTCCCTAAGCTATAGGACCATAAGTGGCAGTGCCCTAGGCTCTGTTGCTTTGTTTTTTAGATGTTTCAGGAAACACCATACACTTCTCCCGAGTGTTTGTTGGCAATTTACATCCCGCCCTTCAGCATAACAAGGCTCCCAGTTCTCCATGGCCTGTCCTGCCTTTCTGGATTTTACACTTTTTTCAGATGGCCCTTTTGACCGGGGGGAAGTGAGACTTCATTGTAGTGCAGATTTCCTTTGCAAGCTTGCTTGGTTGGCCAAAAAGGGCGTATGCTTTTTTTCCTGAATATATTCAGGAAAAAACGCATACGCCCTTTTTGGTCAAGTGCATCATTGTGGACGTTCTGCCTCTTTTCCTATGCTTTCAATGCAATTCCAGTCTACCTCCTGAAATCGGTTTCCTGCAATTCTGCCCCGCTTTCAAGTCCTCTTGGCAGCCTTACTTCAGTCTATTTTTGGACGATAGCTGTCATTTATAAGTCTGCAGGTTTGTGAATTACAGTGCTCCTGAGCTCCTTTCTTTAACTCGCTTTCTTGTGACCTGGCCGCAACACCGCAGGATGTCTTCAGGCCCTAATCTGGTTCTGGCACGGCACGCTGAGCCTTTGGTTAATTCCTCTTCCTGGTGGGAAATGAGAGTTAAATTTGCCCATCCAGACACCTCCAGCTAGTCTCTCATTGGTTCTCGGTATTCCTGTTCATCTTCCACAGAAATTGCAAACTGGGCCAAACAGGAGGTTAAAGGGACTGACTCTCCAAGTGGGGAGAGTGTTAGTAAAGTGTCTGGAATGTTGCACCCGAGTACCAGGGTATGAAAACTGAGACATATTTGAACACGTCTCCCGATCACATGGTTGATCATACTCTAGGTTCCACATGCATGTTTTAGCTGAAGGAAGAATACCTTAAACCTGGGTAGTTGAAACCCGTGGAATGGGTACCATGCAATATGACTTCAAAGGGTCTTCATTTGCTCACAGAACCTCTCCAATCCTATCACTGCTGCGTTTATGCCCCTGTACACATGCTTGATTCTCTTTCGGAGACATAGCAATCCATAGGTTTTAAGATACTTACTAGTCAGGTACATTCTTAGGCGTTTAATATGCGGTGTTGAGTCCATTTCGTTGAGCAAGGAGTAGCTCTTGTCTATTCCATATTTGGCTTAAGGAACTTTATCTGTGCTCATTTCAATCTCTGGTTTTATGCAGCACCCCAACTCACCTTTCCCCTTAAGCAAGCATAAGTTGGTTTTCTAAATTTGAGACCCTGTTCTGTTCTGTAATTCAGTTCCTGTGTAGCCAAGTTTCCATTCCGTGTATTACTGATATCTTATGATGTTTCTTTTTCTGTGTGACTTATTTCAGTTAGAATCATCATACCTGAATCCACTCATTGTGCTGCTAAGGGCCTGATGACACAGATTTCATTGCTGAGTGATATTGCTTTGTAAGTAAATACCACAACTTCTTTATCCATTTTTCACTTTCTGCGATGTTGAACTTGTACTGTAAACGAGGTTCTTGTAAACAGAGCCGTTCGAAACTTTGGGGTGGCTGTGTCTTTTTGATTTTAATTTCCCTAAGCTATAGGACCATAAGTGGAAGTGCCCTAGGTTCTGTTGCTTTGTTTTTTAGATGTTTCAGGAAACACCATACACTTCTCCCGAGTGGTTGTTGGCAATTTACATCCCGCCCATCAGCATAACAAGGCTCCCAGTTCTCCATGGCCTGTCCTGCCGTTCTGGATTTTACACTTTTTTCAGATGGCCCTTTTGACCGGGGGGAAGTGAGACTTCATTGTAGTGCAGATTTCCTTTGCAAGCTTGCTTGGTTGGCCAAAAAGGGCGTATGCGTTTTTTCCTGAATATATTCAGGAAAAAACGCATACGCCCTTTTTGGCCAAGTGCATCATTGTGGACGTTCTGCCTCTTTTCCTATGCTTTCAATGCAATTCCAGTCTACCTCCTGAAATCGGTTTCCTGCAATTCTGCCCCGCTTTCAAGTCCTCTTGGCAGCCTTACTTCAGTCTATTTTTGGACGATAGCTGTCATTTATAAGTCTGCAGGTTTGTGAATTACAGTGCTCCTGAGCTCCTTTCTTTAACTCGCTTTCTTGTGACCTGGCCGCAACACCGCAGGATGTCTTCAGGCCCTAATCTGGTTCTGGCACGGCACGCTGAGCCTTTGGTTAATTCCTCTTCCTGGTGGGAAATGAGAGTTAAATTTGCCCATCCAGACACCTCCAGCTAGTCTCTCATTGGTTCTCGCTATTGCTGTTCATCTTCCACAGAAATTGCAAACTGGGCCAAACAGGAGGTTAAAGGGACTGACTCTCCAAGTGGGGAGAGTGTTAGTAAAGTGTCTGGAATGTTGCACCCGAGTACCAGGGTATGAAAACTGAGACATATTTGAACACGTCTCCCGATCACATGGTTGATCATACTCTAGGTTCCACATGCATGTTTTAGCTGAAGGAAGAATACCTTAAACCTGGGTAGTTGAAACCCGTGGAATGGGTACCATGCAATATGACTTCAAAGGGTCTTCATTTGCTCACAGAACCTCTCCAATCCTATCACTGCTGCGTTTATGCCCCTGTACACATGCTTGATTCTCTTTCGGAGACATAGCAATCCATAGGTTTTAAGATACTTACTAGTCAGGTACATTCTTAGGCGTTTAATATGCGGTGTTGAGTCCATTTCGTTGAGCAAGGAGTAGCTCTTGTCTATTCCATATTTGGCTTAAGGAACTTTATCTGTGCTCATTTCAATCTCTGGTTTTATGCAGCACCCCAACTCACCTTTCCCCTTAAGCAAGCATAAGTTGGTTTTCTAAATTTGAGACCCTGTTCTGTTCTGTAATTCAGTTCCTGTGTAGCCAAGTTTCCATTCCGTGTATTACTGATATCTTATGATGTTTCTTTTTCTGTGTGACTTATTTCAGTTAGAATCATCATACCTGAATCCACTCATTGTGCTGCTAAGGGCCTGATGACACAGATTTCATTGCTGAGTGATATTGCTTTGTAAGTAAATACCACAACTTCTTTATCCATTTTTCACTTTCTGCGATGTTGAACTTGTACTGTAAACGAGGTTCTTGTAAACAGAGCCGTTCGAAACTTTGGGGTGGCTGTGTCTTTTTGATTTTAATTTCCCTAAGCTATAGGACCATAAGTGGAAGTGCCCTAGGTTCTGTTGCTTTGTTTTTTAGATGTTTCAGGAAACACCATACACTTTTCCCGAGTGGTTGTTGGCAATTTACATCCCGCCCATCAGCATAACAAGGCTCCCAGTTCTCCATGGCCTGTCCTGCCTTTCTGGATTTTACACTTTTTTCAGATGGCCCTTTTGACCGGGGGGAAGTGAGACTTCATTGTAGTGCAGATTTCCTTTGCAAGCTTGCTTGGTTGGCCAAAAAGGGCGTATGCGTTTTTTCCTGAATATATTCAGGAAAAAACGCATACGCCCTTTTTGGCCAAGTGCATCATTGTGGACGTTCTGCCTCTTTTCCTATGCTTTCAATGCAATTCCAGTCTACCTCCTGAAATCGGTTTCCTGCAATTCTGCCCCGCTTTCAAGTCCTCTTGGCAGCCTTACTTCAGTCTATTTTTGGACGATAGCTGTCATTTATAACTCTGCAGGTTTGTGAATTACAGTGCCCCTGAGCTCCTTTCTTCAACTCGCTTTCTTGTGACCTGGCCGCAACACCGCAGGATGGCTTCAGGCCCTAATCTGGTTCTGGCACGGCACGCTGAGCCTTTGGTTAATTCCTCTTCCTGGTGGGAAATGAGAGTTAAATTTGCCCATCCAGACACCTCCAGCTAGTCTCTCATTGGTTCTCGCTATTGCTGTTCATCTTCCACAGAAATTGCAAACTGGGCCAAACAGGAGGTTAAAGGGACTGACTCTCCAAGTGGGGAGAGTGTTAGTAAAGTGTCTGGAATGTTGCACCCGAGTACCAGGGTATGAAAACTGAGACATATTTGAACACGTCTCCCGATCACATGGTTGATCATACTCTAGGTTCCACATGCATGTTTTAGCTGAAGGAAGAATACCTTAAACCTGGGTAGTTGAAACCCGTGGAATGGGTACCATGCAATATGACTTCAAAGGGTCTTCATTTGCTCACAGAACCTCTCCAATCCTATCACTGCTGCATTTATGCCCCTGTACACATGCTTGATTCTCTTTCGGAGACATAGCAATCCATAGGTTTTAAGATACTTACTAGTCAGGTACATTCTTAGGCGTTTAATATGCGGTGTTGAGTCCATTTCGTTGAGCAAGGAGTAGCTCTTGTCTATTCCATATTTGGCTTAAGGAACTTTATCTGTGCTCATTTCAATCTCTGGTTTTATGCAGCACCCCAACTCACCTTTCCCCTTAAGCAAGCATAAGTTGGTTTTCTAAATTTGAGACCCTGTTCTGTTCTGTAATTCAGTTCCTGTGTAGCCAAGTTTCCATTCCGTGTATTACTGATATCTTATGATGTTTCTTTTTCTGTGTGACTTATTTCAGTTAGAATCATCATACCTGAATCCACTCATTGTGCTGCTAAGGGCCTGATGACACAGATTTCATTGCTGAGTGATATTGCTTTGTAAGTAAATACCACAACTTCTTTATCCATTTTTCACTTTCTGCGATGTTGAACTTGTACTGTAAACGAGGTTCTTGTAAACAGAGCCGTTCGAAACTTTGGGGTGGCTGTGTCTTTTTGATTTTAATTTCCCTAAGCTATAGGACCATAAGTGGAAGTGCCCTAGGTTCTGTTGCTTTGTTTTTTAGATGTTTCAGGAAACACCATACACTTCTCCCGAGTGGTTGTTGGCAATTTACATCCCGCCCATCAGCATAACAAGGCTCCCAGTTCTCCATGGCCTGTCCTGCCTTTCTGGATTTTACACTTTTTTCAGATGGCCCTTTTGACCGGGGGGAAGTGAGACTTCATTGTAGTGCAGATTTCCTTTGCAAGCTTGCTTGGTTGGCCAAAAAGGGCGTATGCGTTTTTTCCTGAATATATTCAGGAAAAAACGCATACGCCCTTTTTGGCCAAGTGCATCATTGTGGACGTTCTGCCTCTTTTCCTATGCTTTCAATGCAATTCCAGTCTACCTCCTGAAATCGGTTTCCTGCAATTCTGCCCCGCTTTCAAGTCCTCTTGGCAGCCTTACTTCAGTCTATTTTTGGACGATAGCTGTCATTTATAACTCTGCAGGTTTGTGAATTACAGTGCCCCTGAGCTCCTTTCTTCAACTCGCTTTCTTGTGACCTGGCCGCAACACCGCAGGATGGCTTCAGGCCCTAATCTGGTTCCGGCATGGCACGCTGAGCCTTTGGTTATTTCCTCTTCCTGGTTGGAAATGAGAGTTAAATTTGCCCGTCCAGACACCTCCAGCTGGTCTCTCATTGGTTCTCGCTATTCCTGTTCATCTTCCAAGAAATTGCAAACTGGGCCAAATAGGAGGTTAAAGGCGCTGACTCTCCAAGTCGGGAGAGTGTTAGTAAAGCGTCTGGAATGTTGCACCCGAGTACCAGGGGAGGAAAACTGAGACATATTTGAACACGTCTCCCGTTCACATGGTTGATCATACTTGGGTTCCACATGCATCTTTTAGCTGAAGGAAGAATACCTTAAACCTGGGTATTTGAAACCCGTGGAATGGGTACCATGCAATATGACTTCAAAGGGTCTTCATTTGCTCACCGAACCTCTCCAATCCTATCACTGCTGCGTTTATGCCCCTGTACACATGCTTGATTCTCTTTCGGAGACATAGCAATCCATAGGTTTTAAGATACTTACTAGTCAGGTACATTCTTAGGCGTTTAATATGGGGTGTTGAGTCCATTTCGTTGAGCAAGGAGTAGCTCTTGTCTATTCCATATTTGGCTTAAGGAACTTTATCTGTGCTCATTTCAATCTCTGGTTTTATGCAGCACCCCAACTCACCTTTACCCTTAAGCAAGCATAAGTTGGTTTTCTAAATTTGAGACCCTGTTCTGTTCTGTAATTCAGTTCCTGTGTAGCCAAGTTTACATTCCGTGTATTAGTGATATCTTATGATGTTTCTTTTTCTGTGTGACTTATTTCAGTTAGAATCATCGTACCTGAATAAAGTCATTATGCTGCTACGGGCCTGATGACATAGATTTCATTGCTGAGTGATACTGCATTGTACGTAAGTACCACAAGTTCTTTATCCATTTTTCACTTTCTGCGATGTTGAACTTGTACTGTAAACGAGGTTCTTGTAAACAGAGGCGTCCCAAACTTTGGGGTGGCTGTGTCTTTTTGATTTTAATTTCCCTAAGCTATAGGACCATAAGTGGAAGTGCCCTAGGCTCTGTTGCTTTGTTTTTTAGATGTTTCAGGAAACACCATACACTTCTCCTGAGTGTCTGTTGGTAATTTACATCCCGCCCATCAGCATAACAAGGCTCCCAGTTCTCCATGGCCTGTCCTGCCTTTCTGGATTTTACACTTTTTTCAGATGGCCCTTTTGACCGGGGGGAAGTGAGACTTCATTGTAGTGCAGATTTCCTTTGCAAGCTTGCTTGGTTGGCCAAAAAGGGCGTATGCGTTTTTTCCTGAATATATTCAGGAAAAAACGCATACGCCCTTTTTGGCCAAGTGCATCATTGTGGACGTTCTGCCTCTTTTCCTATGCTTTCAATGCAATTCCAGTCTACCTCCTGAAATCGGTTTCCTGCAATTCTGCCCCGCTTTCAAGTCCTCTTGGCAGCCTTACTTCAGTCTATTTTTGGACGATAGCTGTCATTTATAACTCTGCAGGTTTGTGAATTACAGTGCCCCTGAGCTCCTTTCTTCAACTCGCTTTCTTGTGAGCTGGCCGCAACACCGCAGGATGGCTTCAGGCCCTAATATGGTTCCGGCACGACACGCTGAGCCTTTGGTTATTTCCTCTTCCTGGTGGGAAATGAGAGTTAAATTTGCCCGTCCAGACACCTCCAGCTAGTCTCTCATTGGTTCTCGCTATTCCTGTCCATCTTCCGCAGAAATTGCAAACTGGGCCAAACAAGAGGTTAAAGGCGCTGACTCTCCAAGTGGGGAGAGTGTTAGTAAAGCGTCTGGAATGTTGCACCCGAGTACCAGGGGAGGAAAACTGAGACATATTTGAACACGTCTCCCGTTCACATAGTTGATCATACTTGGGTTCCACATGCATCTTTTAGCTGAAGGAAGAATACCTTAAACCTGTGTATTTGAAACCCGTGGAATGGGTACCATGCAATATGACTTCAAAGGGTCTTCATTCGCTCACCGAACCTCTCCAATCCTATCACTGCTGCGTTTATGCCCCTGTACACATGCTTGATTCTCTTTCGGAGACATAGCAATCCATAGGTTTTAAGATACTTACTAGTCAGGTACATTCTTAGGCGTTTAATATGCGGTGTTGAGTCCATTTCGTTGAGCAAGGAGTAGCTCTTGTCTATTCCATATTTGGCTTAAGGAACTTTATCTGTGCTCATTTCAATCTCTGGTTTTATGCAGCACCCCAACTCACCTTTCCCCTTAAGCAAGCATAAGTTGGTTTTCTAAATTTGAGACCCTGTTCTGTTCTGTAATTCAGTTCCTGTGTAGCCAAGTTTACATTCCGTGTATTACTGATATCTTATGATGTTTCTTTTTCTGTGTGACTTATTTCAGTTAGAATCATCATACCTGAATCCACTCATTGTGCTGCTAAGGGCCTGATGACACAGATTTCATTGCTGAGTGATATTGCTTTGTAAGTAAATACCACAACTTCTTTATCCATTTTTCACTTTCTGCGATGTTGAACTTGTACTGTAAACGAGGTTCTTGTAAACAGAGCCATTCTAAACTTTGGGGTGACTGTGTCTTTTTGATTTTAAATTCCCTAAGCTATAGGACCATAAGTGGAAGTGCCCTAGGCTCTGTTGCTTTGTTTTTTAGATGTTTCAGGAAACACCATACACTTCTCCCGAGTGTCTGTTGGCAATTTACATCCCGCCCATCAGCATAACAAGGCTCCCAGTTCTCAATGGCCTGTTGCCTTTCTGGATTTTACACTTTTTTCAGATGGCCCTTTTGACCGGGGGGGAAGTGAGACTTCATTGTAGTGCAGATTTCCTTTGCAAACTTGCTTGGTTGGCCAAAAAGGGCGTATGCGTTTTTTCCTGAATATATTCAGGAAAAAACGCATACGCCCTTTTTGGCCAAGTGCATCATTGTGGACGTTCTGCCTCTTTTCCTATGCTTTCAATGCAATTCCAGTCTACCTCCTGAAATCGGTTTCCTGCAATTCTGCCCCGCTTTCAAGTCTTCTTGGCAGCCTTACTTCAGTCTATTTTTGGACGATAGCTGTCATTTATAACTCTGCAGGTTTGTGAATTACAGTGTCCCTGAGCTCCTTTCTTCAACTCGCTTTCTTGTGACCTGGCCGCAACACCGCAGGATGTCTTCAGGCCCTAATCTGGTTCTGGCACGGCACGCTGAGCCTTTGGTTAATTCCTCTTCCTGGTGGGAAATGAGAGTTAAATTTGCCCATCCAGATACCTCCAGCTAGTCTCTCATTGCTTCTCGCTATTCCTGTTCATCTTCCACAGAAATTGCAAACTGGGCCAAACAGGAGGTTAAAGGGACTGACTCTCCAAGTGGGGAGAGTGTTAGTAAAGCGTCTGGAATGTTGCACCCGAGTACCAGGGTACGAAACCTGAGACATATTTGAACACGTCTCCCGATCACATGGTTGATCATACTCTAGGTTCCACATGCATGTTTTAGCTGAAGGAAGAATACCTTAAACCTGGGTAGTTGAAACCCGTGGAATGGGTACCATGCAATGTGACTTCAAAGGGTCTTCATTTGCTCACCGAACCTCTCCAATCCTATCACTGCTGCGTTTATGCCCCTGTACACACGCTTGATTCTCTTTTGGAGACATAGCAATCCATAGGTTTTAAGATACTTACTAGTCAGGTATATTCTTAGGCGTTTAATATGCGGTGTTGAGTCCATTTCGTTGAGCAAGGAGTAGCTCTTGTCAATTCCATATTTGGCTTAAGGAACTTTATCTGTGCTCATTTCAATCTCTGGTTTTATGCAGCACCCCAACTCACCTTTACCCTTAAGCAAGCATAAGTTGGTTTTCTAAATTTGAGACCCTGTTCTGTTCTGTAATTCAGTTCCTGTGTAGCCAAGTTTCCATTCCGTGTATTACTGATATCTTATGATGTTTCTTTTTCTGTGTGACTTATTTCAGTTAGAATCATCATACCTGAATCCACTCATTGTGCTGCTAAGGGCCTGATGACATAGATTTCATTGCTGAGTGATATTGCTTTGTAAGTAAATACCACAACTTCTTTATCCATTTTTCACTTTCTGTGATATTGAACTTGTATGGTAAACGAGGTTCTTATAAACGGAGGCGTCCCAAACTTTGGGGTGGCTGTGTCTTTTTGATTTTAATTTCCCTAAGCTATAGGACCATAAGTGGAAGTGCCCTAGGCTCTGTTGCTTTGTTTTTTAGATGTTTCAGGAAACACCATACACTTCTCCCCAGTGGTTGTTGGCAATTTACATCCCGCCCGTCAGCATAACAAGGCTCCCAGTTCTCCATGTCCTGTCCTGCCTTTCTGGATTTTACACTTTTTTCAGATGGCCCTTTTGCCCGGGGGGAAGTGAGACTTCATTGTAGTGCAGATTTCCTTTGCAAGCTTGCTTGGTTGGCCAAAAAGGGCGTATGCGTTTTTTCCTGAATATATTCAGGAAAAAACGCATACGCCCTTTTTGGCCAAGTGCATCATTGTGGACGTTCTGCCTCTTTTCCTATGCTTTCAATGCAATTCCAGTCTACCTCCTGAAATCGGTTTCCTGCAATTCTGCCCCGCTTTCAAGTCCTCTTGGCAGCCTTACTTCAGTCTATTTTTGGACGATAGCTGTCATTTATAACTCTGCAGGTTTGTGAATTACAGTGCCCCTGAGCTCCTTTCTTCAACTTGCTTTCTTGTGACCTGGCCGCAACACCGCAGGATGGCTTCAGGCCCTAATCTGGTTCCGGCACGGCACGCTGAGCCTTTGGTTATTTCCTCTTCCTGGTGGGAAATGAGAGTTAAATTTGCCCGTCCAGACACCTCCAGCTAGCCTCTCATTGGTTCTCGCTATTCCTGTTCATCTTCCGCAGAAATTGCAAACTGGGCCAAACAGGAGGTTAAAGGGACTGACTCTCCAAGTCGGGAGAGTGTTAGTAAAGCGTCTGGAATGTTGCACCCGAGTACCAGGGGAGGAAAACCGAGACATATTTGAACACGTCTCCCATTCACATGGTTGATCATACTCTGGGTTCCACATGCCTGTTTTAGCTGAAGAAAGAATACCTTAAACCTGGAGAGTTGAGACCCGTGTAATGGGTACCATGCAATATGACTTCAAAGGGTCTTCATTTGCTCACCGAACCTCTCCAATCCTGTCACTGCTGCGTTTATTCCCCTGTACACACGCTTGATTCTCTTTTGGAGACATAGCAATCCATAGGTTTTAAGATACTTACTAGTCAGGTACATTCTTAGGGGTTTAATATGGGGTTTTGAGTCCATTTCGTTGAGCAAGGAGTAGCTCTTGTCTATTCCATATTTGGCTTAAGGAACTTTATCTGTGCTCATTTCAATCTCTGGTTTTATGCAGCACCCCAACTCACCTTTCCCCTTAAGCAAGCATAAGTTGGTTTTCTAAATTTGAGACCCTGTTCTGTTCTGTAATTCAGTTCCTGTGTAGCCAAGTTTCCATTCCATGTATTAGTGATAACTTATGATGTTTCTTTTTCTGTGTGACTTATATCAGTTGGAATCATCATACCTGAATCCACTCATTATGCTGCTACGGGCCTGATGACATAGATTTCATTGCTGAGTGATACTGCATTGTACGTAAGTACCACAAGTTCTTTATCCATTTTTCACTTTCTGCGATGTTGAACTTGTACTGTAAACGAGGTTCTTGTAAACAGAGGCGTCCCAAATTTTGGGGTGGCTGTGTCTTTTTGATTTTAATTTCCCTAAGCTATAGGACCATAAGTGGCAGTGCCCTAGGCTCTGTTGCTTTGTTTTTTAGATGTTTCAGGAAACACCATACACTTCTCCCGAGTGGTTGTTGGCAATTTACATCCCGCCCATCAGCATAACAAGGCTCCCAGTTCTCCATGGCCTGTCCTGCCTTTCTGGATTTTACACTTTTTTCAGATGGCCCTTTTGACCGGGGGGAAGTGAGACTTCATTGTAGTGCAGATTTCCTTTGCAAGCTTGCTTGGTTGGCCAAAAAGGGCGTATGCGTTTTTTCCTGAATATATTCAGGAAAAAACGCATACGCCCTTTTTGGCCAAGTGCATCATTGTGGACGTTCTGCCTCTTTTCCTATGCTTTCAATGCAATTCCAGTCTACCTCCTGAAATCGGTTTCCTGCAATTCTGCCCCGCTTTCAAGTCCTCTTGGCAGCCTTACTTCAGTATATTTTTGGACGATAGCTGTCATTTATAACTCTGCAGGTTTGTGAATTACAGTGCCCCTGAGCTCCTTTCTTCAACTCGCTTTCTTGTGACCTGGCCGCAACACCGCAGGATGGCTTCAGGCCCTAATCTGGTTCCGGCACGGCACGCTGAGCCTTTGGTTATTTCCTCTTCCTGGTGGGAAATGAGAGTTAAATTTGCCCGTCCAGACACCTCCAGCTAGTCTCTCATTGGTTCTCGCTATTCCTGTTCATCTTCCGCAGAAATTGCAAACTGGGCCAAACAGGAGGTTAAAGGGACTGACTCTCCAAGTCGGGAGAGTGTTAGTAAAGCGTCTGGAATGTCGCACCCGAGTACCAGGGGAGGAAAACTGAGACATATTTGAACACGTCTCCCGATCACATGGTTGATCATATTCTAGGTTCCACATGCATGTTTTAGCTGAGGAAGAATACCTTAAACCTGGGTATTTGAAACCCGTGGAATGGGTACCATGCAATATGACTTCAAAGGGTCTTCATTTGCTCACCGAACCTCTCCAATCCTATCACTGCTGCGTTTATGCCCCTGTACACACGCTTGATTCTCTTTCGGAGACATAGCAATCCATAGGTTTTAAGATACTTACTAGTCAGGTACATTTTAGGCGTTTAATATGGGGTGTTGAGTCCATTTCGTTGAGCAAGGAGTAGCTCTTGTCTATTCCATATTTGGCTTAAGGAACTTTATCTGTGCTCATTTCAATCTCTGGTTTTATGCAGCACCCCAACTCACCTTTCCGCTTAAGCAAGCATAAGTTGGTTTTCTAAATTTGAGACACTGTTCTGTTTTGGAATTCAGTTCCTGTGTAGCCAAGTTTACATTCCGTGTATTAGTGATATCTTATGATGTTTCTTTTTCTGTGTGACTTATTTCAGTTAGAATCATCGTACCTGAATCCACTCATTATGCTGCTACGGGCCTGATGACATAGATTTCATTGCTGAGTGATACTGCATTGTACGTAAGTACCACAAGTTCTTTATCCATTTTTCACTTTCTGTGATATTGAACTTGTATGGTAAACGAGGTTCTTATAAACGGAGGCGTCCCAAACTTTGGGGTGGCTGTGTCTTTTTGATTTTAATTTCCCTAAGCTATAGGACCATAAGTGGAAGTGCCCTAGGCTCTGTTGCTTTGTTTTTTCGATGTTTCAGGAAACACCATACACTTCTCCCCAGTGGTTGTTGGCAATTTACATCCCGCCCATCAGCATAACAAGGCTCCCAGTTCTCCATGGCCTGTCCTGCCTTTCTGGATTTTACACTTTTTTCAGATGGCCCTTTTGACCGGGGGGAAGTGAGACTTCATTGTAGTGCAGATTTCCTTTGCAAGCTTGCTTGGTTGGCCAAAAAGGGCGTATGCGTTTTTTCCTGAATATATTCAGGAAAAAACGCATACGCCCTTTTTGGCCAAGTGCATCATTGTGGACGTTCTGCCTCTTTTCCTATGCTTTCAATGCAATTCCAGTCTACCTCCTGAAATCGGTTTCCTGCAATTCTGCCCCGCTTTCAAGTCCTCTTGGCAGCCTTACTTCAGTCTATTTTTGGACGATAGCTGTCATTTATAACTCTGCAGGTTTGTGAATTACAGTGCCCCTGAGCTCCTTTCTTCAACTCGCTTTCTTTTGAGCTGGCCGCAACACGGCAGGATGGCTTCAGGCCCTAATCTGGTTCCGGTACGGCACGCTGAGCCTTTGGTTATTTCCTCTTCCTGGTGGGAAATGAGAGTTAAATTTGCCCGTCCAGACACCTCCAGCTAGCCTCTCATTGGTTCTTGCTACTCCTGTTCATCTTCCGCAGAAATTGCAAACTGGGCCAAACAGGAGGTTAAAGGTGCTGACTCTCCAAGTGGGGAGAGTGTTAGTAAAGCGTCTGGAATGTTGCACCCGAGTACCAGGGTACGAAAACTGACATATTTGAACACGTCTCCCGTTCACATGGTTGATCATACTCTAGGTTCCTCATGCATGTTTTAGCTAAAGGAAGAATACCTTAAACCTGGGTAGTTGAAACCCGTGGAATGGGTACCATGCAATATGACTTCAAAGGGTCTTCATTTGGTCACCGAACCTCTCCAATCCTATCACTGCTGCGTTTATGCCCCTGTACACATGCTTGATTCTCTTTCGGAGACATAGCAATCCATAGGTTTTAAGATACTTACTAGTCAGGTACATTCTTAGGCGTTTAATATGCGGTGTTGAGTCCATTTCGTTGAGCAAGGAGTAGCTCTTGTCTATTCCATATTTGACTTAAGGAACTTTATCTGTGCTCATTTCAATCTCTGGTTTTATGCAGCACCCCAACTCACCTTTCCCCTTAAGCAAGCATAAGTTGGTTTTCTAAATTTGAGACCCTGTTCTGGTTTGGAATGCAGTTCCTGTGTAGCCAAGTTTACATTCCGTGTATTACTGATATCTTATGATGTTTCTTTTTCTGTGTGACTTAACTTCAGTTAGAATCATCATACCTGAATCCACTCATTGTGCTGCTAAGGGCCTGATGACACAGATTTCATTGCTGAGTGATATTGCTTTGTAAGTAAATACCACAACTTCTTTATCCATTTTTCACTTTCTGCGATGTTGAACTTGTACTGTAAACGAGGTTCTTGTAAACAGAGCCGTTCCAAACTTTGGGGTGGCTGTGTCTTTTTGATTTTAATTTCCCTAAGCTATAGGACCATAAGTGGAAGTGCCCTAGGTTCTGTTGCTTTGTTTTTTAGATGTTTCAGGAAACACCATACACTTCTCCCGAGTGGTTGTTGGCAATTTACATCCCGCCCATCAGCATAACAAGGCTCCCAGTTCTCCATGGCCTGTCCTGCCTTTCTGGATTTTACACTTTTTTCAGATGGCCCTTTTGACCGGGGGGAAGTGAGACTTCATTGTAGTGCAGATTTCCTTTGCAAGCTTGCTTGGTTGGCCAAAAAGGGCGTATGCGTTTTTTCCTGAATATATTCAGGAAAAAACGCATACGCCCTTTTTGGCCAAGTGCATCATTGTGGACGTTCTGCCTCTTTTCCTATGCTTTCAATGCAATTCCAGTCTACCTCCTGAAATCGGTTTCCTGCAATTCTGCCCCGCTTTCAAGTCCTCTTGGCAGCCTTACTTCAGTCTATTTTTGGACGATAGCTGTCATTTATAACTCTGCAGGTTTGTGAATTACAGTGCCCCTGAGCTCCTTTCTTCAACTCGCTTTCTTGTGACCTGGCCGCAACACCGCAGGATGGCTTCAGGCCCTAATCTGGTTCCGGCCCGGCATGCTGAGCCTTTGGTTAATTCCTCTTCCTGGTGGGAAATGAGAGTTAAATTTGCCCGTCCAGACACCTCCAGCTAGTCTCTCATTGGTTCTCGCTATTCCTGTTCATCTTCCGCAGAAATTGCAAACTGGGCCAAACAGGAGGTTAAAGGCGCTGACTCTCCAAGTGGGGAGAGTGTTAGTAAAGCGTCTGGAATGTTGCACCCGAGTACCAGGGGAGGAAAACTGAGACATATTTGAACACGTCTCCCGTTCACATGGTTGATCATACTTGGGTTCCACATGCATGTTTTAGCTGAAGGAAGAATACCTTAAACCTGGAGAGTTGAGACCCGTGTAATGCGTACCATGCAATATGACTTCAAAGGGTCTTCATTTGCTCACCGAACCTCTCCAATCCTATCACTGCTGCGTTTATGCCCCTGTACACATGCTTGATTCTCTTTTGGAGACATAGCAATCCATAGGTTTTCCGATACTTACTAGTCAGGTACATTCTTAGGCGTTTAATATGGGGTGTTGAGTCCATTTCGTTGAGCAAGGAGTAGCTCTTGTCTATTCCATATTTGACTTAAGGAACTTTATCTGTGCTCATTTCAATCTCTGGTTTTATGCAGCACCCCAACTCACCTTTACCCTTAAGCAAGCATAAGTTGGTTTTCTAAATTTGAGACCCTGTTCTGTTCTGTAATTCAGTTCCTGTGTAGCCAAGTTTACATTCCGTGTATTACTGATATCTTATGATGTTTCTTTTCTGTGTGACTTATTTCAGTTAGAATCATCATACCTGAATCCACTCATTGTGCTGCTATGGGCCTGATGACACAGATTTCATTGCTGAGTGATATTGCTTTGTAAGTAAATACCACAATTTCTTTATCCATTTTTCACTTTCTACGATGTTGAACTTGTACTGTAAACGAGGTTCTTGTAAACAGAGCCGTTCCAAACATTGGGGTGGCTGTGTCTTTTTGATTTTAATTTCCCTAAGCTATAGGACCATAAGTGGAAGTGCCCTAGGCTCTGTTGCTTTGTTTTTTAGATGTTTCAGGAAACACCATACACTTCTCCCGAGTGGTTGTTGGCAATTTACATCCCGCCCATCAGCATAACAAGGCTCCCAGTTCTCCATGGCCTGTCCTGCCTTTCTGGATTTTACACTTTTTTCAGATGGCCCTTTTGACCGGGGGGAAGTGAGACTTCATTGTAGTGCAGATTTCCTTTGCAAGCTTGCTTGGTTGGCCAAAAAGGGCGTATGCGTTTTTTCCTGAATATATTCAGGAAAAAACGCATACACCCTTTTTGGCCAAGTGCATCATTGTGGACGTTCTGCCTCTTTTCCTATGCTTTCAATGCAATTCCAGTCTACCTCCTGAAATCGGTTTCCTGCAATTCTGCCTTGCTTTCAATGCCTCTTCATAGCCTTACCTAAATATATTTTTTAAAAATAGTTGACCTTTATAACTCTGCAGGTTTTTGAATTGCAGTGGCCCTTAGCTCCATTTTTTAGCTCTTATTTTTGTGGTCTTGCCCCGTAACCACAGGATTCCTTGAAGCCCTATTTTTCTTCTGGGGCACCTTGCTGTGCCTTTGGTTAATTCTTCTTACTGATGTGATATTAGAGTGACATGTGCCCATTGAAACCGCTACAGCTAGTTTCTAACTGGTTCCCCCTATTCCCATTCATCCTCTGCACTAACTGCAGACTGTGCGATACCAGAACTTAAAGGCATTGACTCCATGTGGGGATGTTGTTAGTAAAGCGGCTGGAATGTCGATCCGGAGCCCCAGGAGAGGAAAAATGAGGTGCGTTTTAGAAACCTTTCCCGATCATATGGTATACCAGTCGCTGGGTTTCCCAAGCATGGTTTAGCTGTAGGAAGATTCCCTTCAACCTGGAGTGTTGGGACCCTTGGACTGAGTAGCATGAAGTATTGCATTAAACTTTCGGCAGTTGCTCACCAAAGCTCACCAATCCTGTCAGCCCCAAGTGTCCAGCCTTATGTCTTATCCAGCTGTGGGTTTATATGTGGTCAATCCAGGTTGCATCACAGCCCCTGAGCGAATTTTGTAAGAATTTTTCTCTCTTTCATTGTTTCAGCGTTTTGTTTTTAAAATTTATTTCTATAATGGGGTTTAGCTCCTTTTCACTGCTGTGTTTGTGCCGCTCTGCACACACTTGATTCCCTTATGGAGATATATCAATACATGGGTTTTAAGATTCTTATTCCTCAGATATATTTCTCTGCGGTGTATAGGGTGTGTTGAGGCCTGTTCATTGAGCAAGGTGTAGATCTTGTCTAATACCTATTTGGTTTATTGAACGGTATCTGTGCTAATTTCAAACTCTGGTTTTATGCATCACCCCACCTCTCCTTTCCCCTTAAGCTGACATAAGTGTGTTTTCTAAATGTGAGACACTGTTCTGTTCTGTAATTCATTTCTTGTGCAGCCATATTTACCCTCCCTCTATAAGTGATATCTTATGATATGTTTCTTTTTCTGTTTGACTTATTTCAAGTAGTATTATCGGACCTAAATCCACTCTTTATCCTTCTACTAGCCTTATTACATTGATTTCATGGTGAAGAGATATTCCATTGTACATAAGTACCACATCTTCTTTATCCATTGTTCTCTTTCCTGGGATATTTAAGGTGTACTGAAGTTGAGGTTCTTGTAAACAGAGTAGCCCTAAACTGTGGTGTGCTTGTGTCTTGTTGATTTTTAGACTTCCCTAGATATACTCCCATGATTGGAAGAGTCCTATGCTCTGTAGCTCTGTTTTTTAGATGATTTAGGAACCACCATACACTTCTCCAGAGTGGCTCTCGGCAGTTCACACACTGCCCATCAGCGTATAAAGGCTCCCTGTTCTCCATGGCCTGTCCTGCATTTCTGGTTTTTACAATTTTTTAGGATGGCCCTTTTGACCGGTGGGAAGTGAGACTTCTTTGTTGTGCACATTTGCATTGCTTGCTTGCTTCGTTGCCCATAAAGTGCGTATGCGTTTTTTCCTGGATATAATCAGGAAAAAACGCATACGCCCTTTTGGGCCAACTGCATCATTGTCGAAATTCTGCCGCTTTTCATGTGCGTTAAAGACGAGTCCAATCTATCTCTTGAAATCTGTTTCTTGCAATTCTGTCTTGCATTCAGATCCTCTTCTTTGCCTTACCTCAACATATTTTTGGACGTTAGTTTTCATTTATAACTCTGCAGGTTTGTGAATTGCAGTGACCCTGAGCTCCATTTTTTAAGTTGCTCTTTTGTGAGCTGGCCTCAAACCCGCAGGATTGCTTCAGGCCCTATTTTGGCTCCGGCGAGGCAGGCTGAGCCTTTCTTTAATTCTTATTCTTAATGGGAAATTAGAGTGATATGTGCCCGTCCAAACCCCTACAACTCTTCTCTCATTGGTTCCCCCTCTTCCCGTTCATCCTCCTCACAATTTGCAAAATGTGTGAAACAGAAGTTTAAATGTGCTGATTCTCCAAGTGGGGAGATTCTAAGTAGCGTGGCTGGAATGGTGAACAGGAGCACCAGGAGAGGATAAATGAGGTGCATTTTAGACACATCTCCCGATCACATGGTGTACAGTCCTCTGGGTTTTCCATGCATGTTTTAGCTGTAGGAAGATCCCTTGAACCTGCAGATTTGGGACCCATTGAATGGGTACCAGGTAGTATTACTTTAAAGGGTGTGCATTTCCTCACCCAACCTCACATTTCTCTTAGCGCAAACAGTTTCCAGCCTTATGTCTCATCCTGCTGTGGGTCTAGATGTGTTCAATCCATGTTGCATCACCGTCCCTGAGGAAAAGTTGTAAGAGGTTTTCTCTGTCTCTCTGTCGTTTATTTTTTTCAATTTATTACTATATTGGTTACAGCTGATTTTCAAAGCTCTGTTTCTTGCTGCTGTACATCCACTTGATTCACGTACAGAGAGACATCAATAAATTCTTTTTCAGATTCTTACTAGTCGTATATATTCTTTTCCGGTGACTTGAGTGTGCTGAGTGCAGTTCTTTTAGCTACCGTGTAGGCCTTGTTGATTATCAGTTTGGTATTTGGAATGGTATCTTTGCTAATTTCAACCTCCTGGATGATGCCTCACCCCTCCCCACCTTTCCCGTTTAGCAGCCTTATGCGTGTTTTCTACATATTTGACTATGTTTTTGTTTTGTAATTTATTTCATGTGTAGCCATTTTGGATTCCACCTTTAAGTGATATCTTATGATATGTGTCTTTTTCTTTTTGAATTCTGTCACTTAGAATGATCATACGTAACTCCTCCGGAGTCGTTACAACTGGCCATATTTCATTGATTTCCAGGCTGAATAATATTCCACTCTACCTAAGTACCACATCTCTATCCATTTTTCCCCTCCAGAGACATTTAAGTTATATCCTAGTCGAGGATCTTTTAAACAGAGAGGGGGTAAACATTGGGGTGCCTGTGTCCTCTCGAGTTTTGTTTTTCCCAAGATATACGCCCATGAGTGCAAGTGCCCTATGCTCTGTAGCTCATTTTTTAGATGCTTTAGTAAACACAATACACTTCTCCAGAATGGCCGTTGGCAATATACATTTCCACTATAAGTCTCACAGGGCTCCCTCTTCTCGTTGCCCTGTCCTGCATTTCTGTTGTTTACGCTTTATGAGGATGGCTCTTCTGACTGATGCGAAGTGATATCTTTTGTAGTATTGACTTCCAGTGCCCACCTGTTTGGTTGGCTAAAAAAGTGTATGCCCTTTTCTTGAATATATACAGAAAAGAACGCATACACCCTTTTTGGCCAACTGCAATGTTGGCAATGTTCAGCTCCTTTTCTTGTGCTTAATGGCGAGTCCTTTCTACCTCCTCAAATCCCTTTCCTGCCATTCTCCCTTGCTTACAAGTCCTTTTCTCTGACTTTCCTCAAGACATTTTTCAGTGATGGATATTTTCAACTCTGCAGTTTTGTGAATTTTACTGCCCCTGAGTTCCATTGTTCAACTCGTGTTTATGGGAACTGGCCACAAAGCAGCGGGATTTCCTCAAGCCCTATACTGTTTCCATGGGCAACCCTAGCCTTTGGTCAATTCGTCTTCCTGATTGGAAATTAGAGTGACATGTGCCTGTCTGAACACCTAGGACTTGTCTCTCATTGTTCCTCATCCTTCCGCTTCATCCTCTGGACAAATTCCAAACTGTACGCAACAGGATGTTGACAGTGCTGACATCTCCAAGTGGGGAGACTGTTAGTAAAGACGCTGGAGGGGTGAACCCGAGCACCAGGAGATGAGGAGATGAGATGCCT
This sequence comes from Delphinus delphis, assembly GCF_949987515.2. Lineage (NCBI taxonomy): Eukaryota > Metazoa > Chordata > Mammalia > Artiodactyla > Delphinidae > Delphinus > Delphinus delphis. The sequence goes on from NW_027192772.1 coordinate 77,729, forward strand.
TTTCCAAACTCTTCCCGATCAGACGGTATACCATCCTCTGGGTGTGACAGACATGTTTTAGCAGTAGGAAGAGTCCCATTCATGTAAGGAGAACACCAGGGCTTTTTCAAAATCAGTGTCTCCCCGAAACCCAAACTGGGGAAGTTTTTAAGCTACGGCTACACATATGTTCATTAAGGGCCTTGGGAAGTAGGCAGAGTCCAAACTTTAGATGATTGAAGTCTTCAGGGTCAGAAGCACTCACCACCAGCTTCCCTTAGGCTACACTTTAACTGTCATTGATAGATGATGTCAATAAAAATATCTATTCTTTTTCAGATTATTTCCCCTTATAGGTTATTGCAAAATGTTGAGTGTAGTTCCCTGTGCTATACAGTAGTTCCTTGTTGATGATCTATTTTATACATAGCAGTGTGTATGTGTTCATTCCAAACTGTTAATTTATCCCTCCTCCCACCTTTCCCCTTTGGTAATAATAAATTATAAGATTTTATACTTCTCAGAAATGGGGGAGCTGAAAGAGAGGTATCATTTTCAATGGAAAAGCATTTAAAACAAGATTGAAGGTTTAACCAAGATTATTAGCTGTACATCCTTGGAAAGAAATCACTTCGTTTCTCTAATATTGACCTGACAAATAAGACAAACCTTTTCACTGAACTTGCTTATAAAAAGTGATGGAAATATCAAATGGAAGTGTTAAAAACATCTTATTTTACCCGAGCCTTATACACTGTTCTATGTTAACTACAGTTTGGCTCACACATCTGTTCATTGAGGTTACAATAGTCTCAATTTCTGTTACTGATCCTCCAGAGTGGACCCCAACAAGTGTCCCCCTGCCCAGTGTCATTGGGGCCAAGAGATCGAGACTGAGTTTGGTTCACAAGCAAAGGAAACTTTATATTTTGATCAGAGAATGGAGAGGTGAGAGCATGCACTACCCCGTGGGCTGTGGGCTGGGCTGCTGTGTAGAGATCCTGTCAGAGTCAGTGGGAGGGAGGGAGGCGGCGGAGCTCTCGAGGGCCGGGTTGGCTGTAGCTCAGGCTCTATATCGTGGAGTCTGCACTGGGCCCCAGGAGCTGAGGTGTCGACCCAGCCATTCTGCACTAGGAAATCTGGTCTGAAGTGCCGGGTGTGGAACCTCTGCATGCGGGACCCTAGGAGCACGTGAAATTAGACAAAGCACAAAGGATAAAAAAGGTTAGACTTGACTTTATTGCCCAGATTCTATTTTTATCTCCCAGGGATTTTTAATGGGCTTTGCTGGGGACAAACCCCTCCTCTGCCTTTTGTCCCGTTCCTCATTCTTGGAGTGCTGAGGGTGCAGACCCTTCTTCTGTAACTGCTGAGTGCTGAGTTGGGAGCCCTCATACCCTGGGGCGAGGGTCAGAGCTTCTCCCCAGCAGCCTCCCGGTGACGTTGATTGTCCCCAGGACCCCTGCCTCCCTGCTCGTCCACCTGAGCACCAGCATTGGAAGTGTTATAGATTCTAATGACCTTTAAGGGTCCAGGAAAGAGATGTGCAGAGACGCTGTGGGGGCCGGTTTCACCCCGCCCCACATTTGTTCGGCCACCTTAGGCTGACCGTCTCTGCCAGCCTAGATGCTCTGACCAGTAGTCTGCGCTTTCTTCAGTTAGGCCCCTGAATTAACGTACAAACAGCACCAGGTGTCAGAGCCCTGCCCGCTCAACTCCCAGACAGTCCAGGGTCAGTGGTGATCAAGGACCATGATGGCTACTGAGTCAACAGCCTTTTGAAGTAAACAGGAGTCCAGCCGGTCTTATTGGCCACCATCATCACGGTGTCTGTAGGCTTTTCTATGGTGACAGTGTGGTATACTGTTCCCCCACCAAGATTATTAGCTCCCCTCTGGGTGCAGTAAGTCCTGCAAGCAGTAGTCTACTCTTTTGGGACACACTCTTGTTGTTTTATGAGAGAAACTCCAGGTCAAGTGATGTTCACACGAGTCGTCATGGTGCCCTGTTGCCCCCGGTTATCTCTCTGGATGTTGGAGTTGGAGGGCCTCCTCACTCGAGGTCGGTGTGCCCACGGAGCGAACCCTGCAACTTCAGGGCATGGTTGGTGGTTAGGATCACCACGTGGGGTCCTTTTCCCTTAGGAGGGAGGTGGCCTTTTGGGCTGCTGATTTCCAGGTTTTTAGATACCGCCAGTATCTTGGCCAGATGTGGCAGTGGGCCAAGCCCCTTAGTGACCGTAGTTTATCCTACCTGGATGGCATTCTTGCATTGTTCCATTTCAAGTGGTCCCAGTTTTTGCACTAATTCTCCAATGGCGATTCACCTTTCACCGGGAATGTAAAGGTCAAAGGGTTTAGCTAAATTAGGGAGTTCCAGGGCAAGGGTCTGAATTGACTGCTCTTTCCATTCTTGAAAGGCCACTTCTGGATTCTATTCAAAAGGATCATCATCTTTTCCTTTCAGTGTTTCATATAGAGGCCCAGCTAGTAGACTGTAGCTAGGGATCCAGAAGCAGCAAACCCTGGCCTCCCCAGGAACCCCTAAGCTGTCTTCTAGTTTTAGAAAGGGGTAAGGCTGAAAATGGTTTCTTCCCTTTCCTGGGATGGGCTTCTCTGACCTTCTGTGAGAATGAAGCCCAGGCAGGTCACCGCAGTCTGTGATATTTGAGCTTTTTCTTGGACAACTTCTATCCTTTATTGGCTTGGTAGTTCAGAGGCCTCCTTAGTAGGGCTGGTGATCAGAATGTCGTCTGCATATTGAAGGAGGGTTTCCTTTTCCAGAGGTAGAACTTTTAGGTCTTTAGCTAAGCTTTCCCCAAAGATGGTGTGGGAATTTTTGCACCCTTGGGGCCAGACGGCCCGGAAGTATTGTTTTAGTTGTATGTGGAGTCCTGCCACTCACAAGCCAAAATTTCTTGTGACTCTGGGACTAATGGAATACAAAAGAAGGCATCATTGAAGACTAATACAGAATACCATGTCCTGGTGGTTGGTAGAATGACCAGCAGGGTGTAGGAATTAGGAGCAACTGGAGGTATATCCTCGGTGGCTTCACTGACTGTCCTGACATCCTTTACCAGGTCCCCAGCAGCCCATGGGGCTCTCGTGGTCAGACCAATCCCAGAATATGGAGCTCACCTGGGCAGGTACCCCACCCCCACCCCAGCCCACGGGGCTCTCGTGGTCAGGCCCCTCCCAGGATACAGAGCTACCCTTGCAGGTACCGTGGCAGGGCTGGGCACACAGGAACCGTGCACATAGCCCTCATTGCAGAGCACCCCCAGCTCACCTGTCGCTCAGAGCTGACACAGAGCACCTCAGAGCAGGACTTGAACTAACAAACAGCAGCTGCGACAGGTCTGTGACCCTGGGCATCACTCCGTGAGGCCTCCCTCCACCTGGTCTTCCAGAGACTTCCACTGCACCCGGGGCACCAGGCCTCTGTCTCCAACCACCACCCACCCCTCCTCTCCCTGACTCCTGGGTTCCTCTCATTAGGAGAGGGTTTTCTTGAAGTTGTCTCCCACTCATGGGCCAGATAAAATGATTAGAAAACAAGCCAAAGCTGCAGCCCCTTGTCTATCCTGACTCTCAGGAGCCCACACCTGTTCCTTGGACCTGGCCGGTTCAGCAAGTTCCATTTTCTGCAACTGTGAGCCCCTGAGGGGTGATGATTGGCTGACCTGGGCAGCCTTACCGTGCCGGCCAGCCCTCCCCAGGTGTGCCTGGGTTGAGATCAATATAAATACCACTCCAGGCAGCAAGAGCCCCTGCAGCCGTGCCTGACGCCATTTTCTCTGCCCTGTCAGCAGTCTCGGGGCTGGGCTGGTGGGAGGGAGTGAGAGGCCACGGCTTTGTGGGTGGCCCAGTGTGAGTGGGGCTCTGCTGGACTTTCTGCAGCAGTTGCCAGGCTGCCACCTGCTAAAGAAGAGGATGTGTCACCCATACCTGCTGCTGGAATTTCTCCCTGGGCAGAGGTGAGGAAGGAAAAAAGCAGTGGGGGCAGGGACAGGACGGGTATCTCAGGCAGGGAAATGGAAATCTTCCAGAAGAGCACCCAGGGCCAGGACCATCCTGGCTGGCCTGCAGGCACCAAGTCGGCCGGCATGCTGTCACTCGTGTGGCTCTATGGCCCTTCCTCTAGGCTTTCAAGTCCTTGTATATATTCAGGTGTTTTACCTGGGACGGGTGGGAATAGTTCAGCAGCAACTGGCCTGGGGCTCAGCTCACGTTTACTCACAGATGCCTCGGCACGGTGCCCCAGCTTTGCAATGAGGACGCTTGTTGCGTGGGGGCTGCTGGCTGAATGGGAGACGATTCCCCACCACTGACCAACTTCAGAATTGTTTACAACTGGAGCAAGTGCCCTGATACGGTTTTCCTCTGTGTAACTGGTGGGTTCTGTGTTTTTTTTCTCTTTTTCGTTTTTGGTTCAAGGTAGATTTTATTCCTCTTTTTTGTATTTACAGATATAAGCATGGAAATAATTTATTCATATAAATACATGTATGTGCAGGGAATAATTGTTTTTTCTGTTTTATTTTTTAAATTTTACTTCTTTTTAATTTTGAATTTTATTTTATATTTTTATACAGCAGGTTCTTATTGGTTATCTATTTTATACATATAAATGTATACATGCCAATCCCAGTCTCTCAACTCCTCCCACCACCACCCCCCCAACAGCTTTCCCCCCTTGTTGTCCATACGTTTGTTGTCTACATCTGTTGCTCTGTTTATGCCTTGCAAAATGGTTAATCTGTACAGTTTTTCTAGGTTCCACATATATGCATGAATATACAAGATTTGTTTTTCTCTTTCTGACTTACTTCACTCTGTATGACAGTCTCTAGATCCATCGACGTCTCTACAAATGACCCAATTTCATTCCTTTTCATGGCTTAGTAATATTCCATTTTATATATGTACCACAGCTTTATGCATTCGTCTGTCTGTGGGCATTTAGGTTGCTTCCATTACCTCGATATTGTAAATAGTGATGCAATGAACATTGCGGTGAATGACTCTTTTTGATTTATGGTTTTGTCTGGGTATATGTCCAGTACTGGGATTGCTGTATCCTATGGTAATTCTATTGTTAGTTTCTTAAGAAATTCCATATTGTTCTCCATAATGACTGTATCAATTTATATTCCCAACAATAGTGGAAGAGGGTTCCTTTTCTCCACACCCTTTCCAGCATTTTTTGTTTGTAGATTTTCAATGATGCCTATTCTACCAGGTGTGAGGTGATACCTCATTGTTGAATCCATTTCGTTGAGCAAGGGGTAGCTCTTGTCTATTACATATTTGGCTTATGGAACGGTATCTGTGCTAATTTCAAACTCTGCTTTTATGCAGCACCCCAACTCACCTTCCCCCTTAAGCAGGCATAAGTTGGTTTTCTAAACTTGAGACCCTGTTCTGTTTTGTAATTCAGTTCATGTGTAGCCAAGTTCACATTCCGTGTATTAGTGATACCTTATGATGTTTCTTTTTCTGTGTGACTTATTTCACTTAGAATCATCGTGCCTCAATCCACTCATTATGCTGGTACGGGCCTGGTGACATAGATTTCATTGCTGAGTGGTATTCTGTTGTACAGAAGTACCGCAACTTCTTTATCCATTATTTGCTCTCTGGGATATTTAACTTGTGCCGTAGAAGAGATTTCTGTAAAAAGAGCCATCCCAAATTTTGGGGTTGCTGTGTCTTTTTGATATTAATTTCCCTAAGCTATAGGACCATAAGTGGAAGTGCCCTAGGCTCTGTTGCTTTGTTTTTTAGATGTTTCAGGAAACACCATACACATCTCCCGAGTGTCTGTTGGCAATTTACATCCCGCCCATCAGCATAACAAGGCTCCCAGTTCTCCATGGCCTGTCCTGCCTTTCTGGGTTTTACACTTTTTTCAGATGGCCCTTTTGACCGGGGGGAAGTGAGACTTCATTGTAGTGCAGATTTCCTTTGCAAGCTTGCTTGGTTGGCCAAAAAGGGCGTATGCGTTTTTTCCTGAATATATTCAGGAAAAAACGCATACGCCCTTTTGGCAAAGTGCATCATTGTGGACGTTCTGCCTCTTTTCCTATGCTTTCAATGCAATTCCAGTCTACCTCCTGAAATCGGTATCCTGCAATTCTGCCCCGCTTTCAAGTCCTCTTGGCAGCCTTACTTCAGTATATTTTTGGACGATAGCTGTCATTTATAACTCTGCAGGTTTGTGAATTACAGAGACCCTGAGCTCCTTTCTTCAACTCGCTTTCTTTTGAGCTGGCCGCAACACCGCAGGATGGCTTCAGGCCCTAATATGGTTCCGGCACGGCACGCTGAGCCTTTGGTTATTTCCTCTTCCTGGTGGGAAATGAGAGTTAAATTTGCCCGTCCAGACACCTCCAGCTAGTCTCTCATTGGTTCTCCCTATTCCTGTTCATCTTCCGCAGAAATTGCAAACTGGGCCAAACAGGAGGTTAAAGGCGCTGACTCTCCAAGTTGGGAGAGTGTTAGTAAAGGGTCTGGAATGTTGCACCCGAGTACCAGGGGAGGAAAACTGAGACATATTTGAACACGTCTCCCTTTCACACGGTTGATCATATGCGGGGTTCCACATGCATGTTTCAGCTGAAGGAAGAATACCTTAAACCTGGAGAGTTGAGACCCGTGTAATGGGTACCATGCAATATGACTTCAAAGGGTCTTCATTTGCTCACCGAACCTCTCCAATCCTATCACTGCTGCGTTCATGCCCCTGTACACATGCTTGATTCTCTTTCGGAGACATAGCAATCCATAGGTTTTAAGATACTTACTAGTCAGGTACATACTTAGGCGTTTAATATGCGGTGTTGAGTCCATTTCGATGAGCAAGGAGTAGCTCTTGTCTATTCCATATTTGGCCTAAGTAACTTTATCTGTGCTCATTTCAATCTCTGGTTTTATGCAGCACCCCAACTCACCTTTCCCCTTAAGCAAGCATAAGTTGGTTTTCTAAATTTGAGACCCTGTTCTGTTCTGTAATTCAGTTCCTGTGTAGCCAAGTTTACATTCCGTGTATTACTGATATCTTATGATGTTTCTTTTTCTGTGTGACTTATTTCAGTTAGAATCATCATACCTGAATCCACTCATTGTGCTGCTAAGGGCCTGATGACATAGATTTCATTGCTGAGTGATATTGCTTTGTAAGTAAATACCACAAATTCTTTATCCATTTTTCACTTTCTGCGATGTTGAACTTGTACTGTAAACGAGGTTCTTGTAAACAGAGGCATCCCAAACATTGGGGTGGCTGTGTCGTTTTGATTTTAATTTCCCTAAGCTATAGGACCATAAGTGGCAGTGCCCTAGGCTCTGTTGCTTTGTTTTTTAGATGTTTCAGGAAACACCATACACTTCTCCGGAGTGTCTGTTGGCAATGTACATCCCGCCCATCAGCATAAGAAGGCTCCCAGTTCTCCATGGCCTGTCCTGCCTTTATGGATTTTACACTTTTTTCAGATGGCCCTTTTGACCGGGGGGAAGTGAGACTTCATTGTAGTGCAGATTTCCTTTGCAAGCTTGCTTGGTTGGCCAAAAAGGGCGTATGCGTTTTTTCCTGAATATATTCAGGAAAAAACGCATACGCCCTTTTTGGCCAAGTGCATCATTGTGGACGTTCTGCCTCTTTTCCTATGCTTTCAATGCAATTTCAGTCTACCTCCTGAAATCGGTTTCCTGCAATTCTGCCCCGCTTTCAAGTCCTCTTGGCAGCCTTACTTCAGTCTATTTTTGGACGATAGCTGTCATTTATAACTCTGCAGGTTTGTGAATTACAGTGCCCCTGAGCTCCTTTCTTCAACTCGCTTTCTTGTGAGCTGGCCGCAACACCGCAGGATGGCTTCAGGCCCTAATCTTGTTCCGGCCCGGCATGCTGAGCCTTTGGTTAATTCCTCTTCCTGGTGGGAATTGACAGTTAAATTTGCCTGTCCAGACACCTCCAGCTAGCCTCTCATTGGTTCTCGCTATTCCTTTTCATCTTCCGCAGAAATTGCAAACTGGGCCAAACAGGAGGTTAAAGGGACTGACTCTCCAAGTCGGGAGAGTGTTAGTAAAGCGTCTGGAATGTTGCACCCGAGTACCAGGGGAGGAAAACTGAGACATATTTGAACACGTCTCCCGTTCACATGGTTGATCATACTCTTGGTTCCACATGCATGTTTTAGCTGAAGGAAGAATACCTTAAACCTGGAGAGTTGAGACCCGTGTAATGGGTACCATGCAATATGACTTCAAAGGGTCTTCATTTGCTCACCGAACCTCTCCAATCCTATCACTGCTGCGTTTATGCCCCTGTACACACGCTTGATTCTCTTTTGGAGACATAGCAATCCATAGGTTTTAAGATACTTACTAGTCAGGTACATTCTTAGGCGTTTAATATGGGGTTTTGAGTCCATTTCGTTGAACAAGGAGTAGCTCTTGTCTATTCCATATTTGGCTTAAGGAACTTTATCTGTGCTCATTTCAATCTCTGGTTTTATGCAGCACCCCAACTCACCTTTCCCCTTAAGCAAGCATAAGTTGGTTTTCTAAATTTGAGACCCTGTTCTGTTTTGGAATGCAGTTCCTGTGTAGCCAAGTTTACATTCCGTGTATTAGTGATATCTTATGATGTTTCTTTTTCTGTGTGACTTATTTCAGTTAGAATCATCGTACCTGAATCCACTCATTATGCTGCTACGGGCCTGATGACATAGATTTCATTGCTGAGTGATACTGCATTGTACGTAAGTACCACAAGTTCTTTATCCATTTTTCACTTTCTGCGATGTTGAACTTGTACTGTAAACGAGGTTCTTGTAAACAGAGCCGTTCCAAACTTTGGGGTGGCTGTGTCTTTTTGATTTTAATTTCCCTAAGCTATAGGTCCATAAGTGGAAGTGCCCTAGGCTCTGTTGCTTTGTTTTTTAGATGTTTCAGGAAACACCATACACTTCTCCCGAGTGTCTGTTGGCAATTTACATCCCGCCCATCAGCATAACAAGGCTCCCAGTTCTCCATGGCCTGTCCTGCCTTTCTGGATTTTACACTTTTTTCAGATGGCCCTTTTGACCGGGGGGAAGTGAGACTTCATTGTAGTGCAGATTTCCTTTGCAAGCTTGCTTGGTTGGCCAAAAAGGGCGTATGCGTTTTTTCCTGAATATATTCAGGAAAAAACGCATACGCCTTTTTTGGCCAAGTGCATCATTGTGGACGTTCTGCCTCTTTTCCTATGCTTTCAATGCAATTCCAGTCTACCTCCTGAAATCGGTTTCCTGCAATTCTGCCCCGCTTTCAAGTCCTCTTGGCAGCCTTACTTCAGTCTATTTTTGGACGATAGCTGTCATTTATAACTCTGCAGGTTTGTGAATTACAGTGCCCCTGAGCTCCTTTCTTCAACTCGCTTTCTTGTGAGCTGGCCGCAACACCGCAGGATGGCTTCAGGCCCTAATGTGGTTCCGGCACGGCACGCTGAGCCTTTGGTTAATTCCTCTTCCTGGTGGGAAATGAGAGTTAAATTTGCCCGTCCAGACACCTCCAGCTAGTCTCTCATTGGTTCTCGCTATTCCTGTTCATCTTCCGCAGAAATTGCAAACTGGGCCAAACAGGAGGTTAAAGGTGCTGACTCTCCAAGTGGGGAGAGTGTTAGTAAAGCGTCTGGAATGTTGCACCCGAGTACCAGGGTACGAAAACTGAGACATATTTGAACACGTCTCCCGATCACATGGTTGATCATACTCTGGGTTCCACATGCATGTTTTAGCTGAAGGAAGAATACCTAAAACCTGGGTATTGAAACCCGTGGAATGGGTACCATGCAATATGACTTCAAAGGGTCTTCCTTTGCTCACCGAACCTCTCCAATCCTATCACTGCTGCGTTTATGCCCCTGTACACATGCTTGATTCCCCTTCGGAGACATAGCAATCCATAGGTTTTAAGATACTTAATAGTCAGGTACATTCTTAGGCGTTTAATATGCGGTGTTGAGTCCATTTCGTTGAGCAAGGAGTAGCTCTTGTCTATTCCATATTTGGCTTAAGGAACTTTATCTGTGCTCATTTCAATCTCTGGTTTTATGCAGCACCCCAACTCACCTTTCCCCTTAAGCAAGCATAAGTTGGTTTTCTAAATTTGAGACCCTGTTCTGTTTTGGAATGCAGTTCCTGTGTAGCCAAGTTTACATTCCGTGTATTACTGATATCTTATGATGTTTCTTTTTCTGTGTGACTTATTTCAGTTAGAATCATCGTACCTGAATCCACTCATTATGCTGCTACGGGCCTGATGACATAGATTTCATTGCTGAGTGATACTGCATTGTACGTAAGTACCACAAGTTCTTTATCCATTTTTCACTTTCTGTGATATTGAACTTGTACGGTAAACGAGGTTCTTGTAAACGGAGGCGTCCCAAACTTTGGGGTGGCTGTGTCTTTTTGATTTTAATTTCCCTAAGCTATAGGACCATAAGTGGAAGTGCCCTAGGCTCTGTTGCTTTGTTTTTTAGATGTTTCAGGAAACACCATACACTTCTCCCGAGTGTCTGTTGGCAATTTACATCCAGCCCATCAGCATAACAAGGCTCCCAGTTCTCCATGGCCTGTCCTGCCTTTCTGGATTTTACACTTTTTTCAGATGGCCCTTTTGACCGGGGGGAAGTGAGACTTCATTGTAGTGCAGATTTCCTTTGCAAGCTTGCTTGGTTGGCCAAAAAGGGCGTATGCGTTTTTTCCTGAATATATTCAGGAAAAAACGCATACGCCCTTTTTGGCCAACTGCATCATTGTGGACGTTCTGCCTCTTTTCCTATGCTTTCAATGCAATTCCAGTCTACCTCCTGAAATCGGTTTCCTGCAATTCTGCCCCGCTTTCAAGTCCTCTTGGCAGCCTTACTTCAGTCTATTTTTGGACGATAGCTGTCATTTATAACTCTGCAGGTTTGTGAATTACAGTGCCCCTGAGCTCCTTTCTTCAACTCGCTTTCTTGTGAGCTAGCCGCAACACCGCAGGATGGCTTCAGGCCCTAATCTGGTTCCGGCCCGGCATGCTGAGCCTTTGGTTAATTCCTCTTCCTGGTGGGAAATGAGAGTTAAATTTGCCCGTCCAGACACCTCCAGCTAGCCTCTCATTGGTTCTCGCTATTCCTGTTCATCTTCCGCAGAAATTGCAAACTGGGCCAAACAGGAGGTTAAAGGGACTGACTCTCCAAGTCGGGAGAGTGTTAGTAAAGCGTCTGGAATGTTGCACCCGAGTACCAGGGGAGGAAAACTGAGACATATTTGAACACGTCTCCCGTTCACATGGTTGATCATACTCTGGGTTCCACATGCATGTTTTAGCTGAAGGAAGAATACCTTAAACCTGGAGAGTTGAGACCCGTGTAATGGGTACCATGCAATATGACTTCAAAGTGTCTTCATTTGCTCACCGAACCTCTCCAATCCTATCACTGCTGCGTTTATGCCCCTCTACACACGCTTGATTCTCTTTTGGAGACATAGCAATCCATAGGTTTTAAGATACTTACTAGTCAGATACATTCTTAGGCGTTTAATATGGGGTTTTGAGTCCATTTCGTTGAGCAAGGAGTAGCTCTTGTCTATTCCATATTTGGCTTAAGGAACTTTATCTGTGCTCATTTCAATCTCTGGTTTTATGCAGCACCCGAACTCACCTTTCCCCTTAAGCAAGCATAAGTTGGTTTTCTAAATTTGAGACCCTGTTCTGTTTTGGAATGCAGTTCCTGTGTAGCCAAGTTTACATTCCGTGTATTAGTGATATCTTATGATGTTTCTATTTCTGTGTGACTTATTTCAGTTAGAATCATCGTACCTGAATCCACTCATTATGCTGCTAAGGGCCTGATGACATAGATTTCATTGCTGAGTGATACTGCATTGTACGTAAGTACCACAAGTTCTTTATCCATTTTTCACTTTCTGTGATATTGAACTTGTACAGTAAACGAGGTTCTTGTAAACGGAGGCGTCCCAAACTTTGGGGTGGCTGTGTCATTTTGATTTTAATTTCCCTAAGCTATAGGACCATAAGTGGAAGTGCCCTAGGCTCTGTTGCTTTGTTTTTTAGATGTTTCAGGAAACACCATACACTTCTCCTGTGTGTCTGTTGGCAATTTACATCCCGCCCATCAGCATAACAAGGCTCCCAGTTCTCCATGGCCTGTCCTGCCTTTCTGGATTTTACACTTTTTTCAGATGGCCCTTTTGACCGGGGGGAAGTGAGACTTCATTGTAGTGCAGATTTCCTTTGCAAGCTTGCTTGGTTGGCCAAAAAGGGCGTATGCGTTTTTTCCTGAATATATTCAGGAAAAAACGCATACGCCCTTTTTGGCCAAGTGCATCATTGTGGACGTTCTGCCTCTTTTCCTATGCTTTCAATGCAATTCCAGTCTACCTCCTGAAATCGGTTTCCTGCAATTCTGCCCCGCTTTCAAGTCCTCTTGGCAGCCTTACTTCAGTCTATTTTTGGACGATAGCTGTCATTTATAACTCTGCAGGTTTGTGAATTACAGTGCCCCTGAGCTCCTTTCTTCAACTCGCTTTCTTGTGAGCTGGCCGCAACACGGCAGGATGGCTTCAGGCCCTAATCTGGTTCCGGCACGGCACGCTGAGCCTTTGGTTAATTCCTCTTCCTGGTGGGAAATGAGAGTTAAATTTGCCCGTCCAGACACCTCCAGCTAGTCTCTCATTGGTTCTCGCTATTCCTGTTCATCTTCCGCAGAAATTGCAAACTGGGCCAAACAGGAGGTTAAAGGTGCTGACTCTCCAAGTCGGGAGAGTGTTAGTAAAGCGTCTGGAATGTTGCACCAGAGTCCCAGGGTACGAAAACTGAGACATATTTGAACACGTCTCCCGATCACATGGTTGATCATACTCTGGGTTCCACATGCATGTTTTAGCTGAAGGAAGAATACCTAAAACCTGGGTAGTTGAAACCCGTGGAATGGGTACCATGCAATATGACTTCAAAGGGTCTTCATTTGCTCACCGAACCTCTCCAATCCTATCACTGCTGCGTTTATGCCCCTGTACACATGCTTGATTCCCCTTCGGAGACATAGCAATCCATAGGTTTTAAGATACTTAATACTCAGGTACATTCTTAGGCGTTTAATATGCGGTGTTGAGTCCATTTCGTTGAGCAAGGAGTAGCTCTTGTCTATTCCATATTTGGCTTAAGGAACTTTATCTGTGCTCATTTCAATCTCTGGTTTTATGCAGCACCCCAACTCACCTTTCCCCTTAAGCAAGCATAAGTTGGTTTTCTAAATTTGAGACCCTGTTCTGTTTTGGAATGCAGTTCCTGTGTAGCCAAGTTTACATTCCGTGTATTAGTGATATCTTATGATGTTTCTTTTTCTGTGTGACTTATTTCAGTTAGAATCATCGTACCTGAATCCACTCATTATGCTGCTACGGGCCTGATGACATAGATTTCATTGCTGAGTGATACTGCATTGTACGTAAGTACCACAAGTTCTTTATCCATTTTTCACTTTCTGTGATATTGAACTTGTACGGTAAACGAGGTTCTTGTAAACGGAGGCGTCCCAAACTTTGGGGTGGCTGTGTCTTTTTGATTTTAATTTCCCTAAGCTATAGGACCATAAGTGGAAGTGCCCTAGGCTCTGTTGCTTTGTTTTTTAGATGTTTCAGGAAACACCATACACTTCTCCCGAGTGTCTGTTGGCAATTTACATCCCGCCCATCAGCATAACAAGGCTCCCAGTTCTCCATGGCCTGTCCTGCCTTTCTGGATTTTACACTTTTTTCAGATGGCCCTTTTGACCGGGGGGAAGTGAGACTTCATTGTAGTGCAGATTTCCTTTGCAAGCTTGCTTGGTTGGCCAAAAAGGGCGTATGCGTTTTTTCCTGAATATATTCAGGAAAAAACGCATACGCCCTTTTTGGCCAAGTGCATCATTGTGGACGTTCTGTCTCTTTTCCTATGCTTTCAATGCAATTCCAGTCTACCTCCTGAAATCGGTTTCCTGCAATTCTGCCCCGCTTTCAAGTCCTCTTGGCAGCCTTACTTCAGTCTATTTTTGGACGATAGCTGTCATTTATAACTCTGCAGGTTTGTGAATTACAGTGCCCCTGAGCTCCTTTCTTCAACTCGCTTTCTTGTGACCTGGCCGCAACACCGCAGGATGGCTTCAGGCCCTAATCTGGTTCCGGCCCGGCATGCTGAGCCTTTGGTTAATTCCTCTTCCTGGTGGGAAATGAGAGTTAAATTTGCCTGTCCAGACACCTCCAGCTAGCCTCTCATTGGTTCTCGCTATTCCTGTTCATCTTCCGCAGAAATTGCAAATTGGGCCAAACAGGAGGTTAAAGGGACTGACTCTCCAAGTCGGGAGAGTGTTAGTAAAGCGTCTGGAATGTTGCACCCGAGTACCAGGGTACGAAAACTGAGACATATTTGAACACGTCTCCCGATCACATGGTTGATCATACTCTGGGTTCCACATGCATGTTTTAGCTGAAGGAAGAATACCTAAATCCTGGGTAGTTGAAACCCGTGGAATGGGTACCATGCAATATGACTTCAAAGGGTCTTCATTTGCTCACCGAACCTCTCCAATCCTATCACTGCTGCGTTTATGCCCCTGTACACATGCTTGATTCCCCTTCGGAGACATAGCAATCCATAGGTTTTAAGATACTTACTAGTCAGGTACATTTTTAGGCGTTTAATATGCGGTGTTGAGTCCATTTCGTTGAGAAAGGAGTAGCTCTTGTCTATTCCATATTTGACTTAAGGATCTTTATCTGTGCTCATTTCAATCTCTGGTTTTATGCAGCACCTCAACTCACCTTTACCCTTAAGCAAGCATAAGTTGGTTTTCTAAATTTGAGACCCTGTTCTGTTCTGTAATTCAGTTCCTGTGTAACCAAGTTTCCATTCCGTGTATTACTGATATCTTATGATGTTTCTTTTTCTGTGTGACTTACTTCAGTTAGAATCATCATACCTGAATCCACTCATTGTGCTGCTACGGGCCTGATGACATAGATTTCATTGCTGAGTGATATTGCTTTGTAAGTGAATACCACAACTTCTTTATCCATTTTTCACTTTCTGCGATGTTGAACTTGTACTGTAAACGAGGTTCTTGTAAACAGAGGCGTCCCAAACTTTGGGGTGGCTGTGTCTTTTTGATTTTAATTTCCCTAAGCTATAGGACCATAAGTTGAAGTGCCCTAGGCTCTGTTGCTTTGTTTTTTAGATGTTTCAGGAAACACCATACACTTCTCCCGAGTGTCTGTTGGCAATTTACATCCCGCCCATCAGCATAACAAGGCTCCCAGTTCTCAATGGCCTGTTGCCTTTCTGGATTTTACACTTTTTTCAGATGGCCCTTTTGACCGGGGGGAAGTGAGACTTCATTGTAGTGCAGATTTCCTTTGCAAGCTTGCTTGGTTGGCCAAAAAGGGCGTATGCGTTTTTTCCTGAATATATTCAGGAAAAAACGCATACGCCCTTTTTGGCCAAGTGCATCATTGTGGACGTTCTGCCTCTTTTCCTATGCTTTCAATGCAATTCCAGTCTACGTCCTGAAATCGGTTTCCTGCAATTCTGCCCCGCTTTCAAGTCCTCTTGGCAGCCTTACTTCAGTCTATTTTTGGACGATAGCTGTCATTTATAACTCTGCAGGTTTGTGAATTACAGTGCCCCTGAGCTCCTTTCTTCAACTCGCTTTCTTGTGAGCTGGCCGCAACACCGCAGGATGGCTTCAGGCCCTAATCTTGTTCCGGCCCGGCATGCTGAGCCTTTGGTTAATTCCTCTTCCTAGTGCGAAATGAGAGTTAAATTTGCCCGTCCAGACACCTCCAGCTAGCCTCTCATTGGTTCTCGCTATTCCTGTTCATCTTCCGCAGAAATTGCAAACTGGGCCAAACAGGAGGTTAAAGGGACTGACTCTCCAAGTCGGGAGAGTGTTAGTAAAGCATCTGGAATGTTGCACCTGAGTACCAGGGGAGGAAAACTGAGACATATTTGAACACGTCTCCCGTTCACATGGTTGATCATACTCTGTGTTCCACATGCATGTTTTAGCTGAAGGAAGAATACCTTAAACCTGGAGAGTTGAGACCCGTGTAATGGGTACCATGCAATATGACTTCAAAGGGTCTTCATTTGCTCACCGAACCTCTCCAATCCTATCACTGCTGCGTTTATGCCCCTGTACACACGCTTGATTCTCTTTTGGAGACATAGCAATCCATAGGTTTTAAGATACTTACTAGTCAGGTACATTCTTAGGCGTTTAATATGGGGTTTTGAGTCCATTTCGTTGAGCAAGGAGTAGCTCTTGTCTATTCCATATTTGGCTTAAGGAACTTTATCTGTGCTCATTTCAATCTCTGGTTTTATGCAGCACCCCAACTCACCTTTCCCCTTAAGCAAGCATAAGTTGGTTTTCTAAATTTGAGACCCTGTTCTGTTTTGGAATGCAGTTCCTGTGTAGCCAAGTTTACATTCCGTGTATTAGTGATATCTTATGATGTTTCTTTTTCTGTGTGACTTATTTCAGTTAGAATCATCGTACCTGAATCCACTCATTATGCTACTACGGGCCTGATGACATAGATTTCATTGCTGAGTGATACTGCATTGTACGTAAGTACCACAAGTTCTTTATCCATTTTTCACTTTATGTGATATTGAACTTGTACGGTAAACGGGGTTCTTGTAAACGGAGGCGTCCCAAACTTTTGGGTGGCTGTGTCTTTTTGATTTTAATTTCCCTAAGCTATAGGACCATAAGTGGCAGTGCCCTAGGCTCTGTTGCTTTGTTTTTTAGATGTTTCACGAAACACCATACACTTCTCCCGAGTGTCTGTTGGCAATTTACATCCCGCCCATCAGCATAACAAGGCTCCCAGTTCTCCATGGCCTGTCCTGCCTTTCTGGATTTTACACTTTTTTCAGATGGCCCTTTTGACCGGGGGGAAGTGAGACTTCATTGTAGTGCAGATTT
Source organism: Delphinus delphis (assembly GCF_949987515.2). NCBI lineage: Eukaryota > Metazoa > Chordata > Mammalia > Artiodactyla > Delphinidae > Delphinus > Delphinus delphis. The sequence continues at coordinate 94,730 of NW_027192772.1, forward strand.
CCTTTGCAAGCTTGCTTGGTTGGCCAAAAAGGGCGTATGCGTTTTTTCCTGAATATATTCAGGAAAAAACGCATACGCCCTTTTTGGCCAAGTGCATCATTGTGGACGTTCTGCCTCTTTTCCTATGCTTTCAATGCAATTCCAGTCTACCTCCTGAAATCGGTTTCCTGCAATTCTGCCCCGCTTTCAAGTCCTCTTGGCAGCCATACTTCAGTCTATTTTTAGACGATAGCTGTCATTTATATCTCTGCAGGTTTGTGAATTACAGTGCCCCTGAGCTCCTTTCTTCAACTCGCTTTCTTGTGAGCTGGCCGCAACACCGCAGGATGGCTTCAGGCCCTAATCTGCTTCCGGCACGACACGCTGAGCCTTTGGTTAATTCCTCTTTCTGGTGGGAAATGAGAGTTAAATTTGCCCGTCCAGACACCTCCAGCTAGCCTCTCATTGGTTCTCGCTATTCCTGTTCATCTTCCGCAGAAATTGCAAACTGGGCCAAACAGGAGGTTAAAGGGACTGACTCTCCAAGTCGGGAGAGTGTTAGTAAAGCATCTGGAATGTTGCACCCGAGTACCAGGGGAGGAAAACTGAGACATATTTGAACACGTCTCCCGTTCACATGGTTGATCATACTCTGGGTTCCACATGCATGTTTTAGCTGAAGGAAGAATACCTTAAACCTGGAGAGTTGAGACCCGTGTAATGGGTACCATGCAATATGACTTCAAAGTGTCTTCATTTGCTCACCGAACCTCTCCAATCCTATCACTGCTGCGTTTATGCCCCTCTACACACGCTTGATTCTCTTTTGGAGACATAGCAATCCATAGGTTTTAAGATACTTACTAGTCAGATACATTCTTAGGCGTTTAATATGGGGTTTTGAGTCCATTTCGTTGAGCAAGGAGTAGCTCTTGTCTATTCCATATTTGGCTTAAGGAACTTTATCTGTGCTCATTTCAATCTCTGGTTTTATGCAGCACCCGAACTCACCTTTCCCCTTAAGCAAGCATAAGTTGGTTTTCTAAATTTGAGACCCTGTTCTGTTTTGGAATGCAGTTCCTGTGTAGCCAAGTTTACATTCCGTGTATTAGTGATATCTTATGATGTTTCTATTTCTGTGTGACTTATTTCAGTTAGAATCATCGTACCTGAATCCACTCATTATGCTGCTAAGGGCCTGATGACATAGATTTCATTGCTGAGTGATACTGCATTGTACGTAAGTACCACAAGTTCTTTATCCATTTTTCACTTTCTGTGATATTGAACTTGTACAGTAAACGAGGTTCTTGTAAACGGAGGCGTCCCAAACTTTGGGGTGGCTGTGTCATTTTGATTTTAATTTCCCTAAGCTATAGGACCATAAGTGGAAGTGCCCTAGGCTCTGTTGCTTTGTTTTTTAGATGTTTCAGGAAACACCATACACTTCTCCCGTGTGTCTGTTGGCAATTTACATCCCGCCCATCAGCATAACAAGGCTCCCAGTTCTCCATGGCCTGTCCTGCCTTTCTGGATTTTACACTTTTTTCAGATGGCCCTTTTGACCGGGGGGAAGTGAGACTTCATTGTAGTGCAGATTTCCTTTGCAAGCTTGCTTGGTTGGCCAAAAAGGGCGTATGCGTTTTTTCCTGAATATATTCAGGAAAAAACGCATACGCCCTTTTTGGCCAAGTGCATCATTGTGGACGTTCTGCCTCTTTTCCTATGCTTTCAATGCAATTCCAGTCTACCTCCTGAAATCGGTTTCCTGCAATTCTGCCCCGCTTTCAAGTCCTCTTGGCAGCCTTACTTCAGTCTATTTTTGGACGATAGCTGTCATTTATAACTCTGCAGGTTTGTGAATTACAGTGCCCCTGAGCTCCTTTCTTCAACTCGCTTTCTTGTGAGCTGGCCGCAACACGGCAGGATGGCTTCAGGCCCTAATCTGGTTCCGGCACGGCACGCTGAGCCTTTGGTTAATTCCTCTTCCTGGTGGGAAATGAGAGTTAAATTTGCCCGTCCAGACACCTCCAGCTAGTCTCTCATTGGTTCTCGCTATTCCTGTTCATCTTCCGCAGAAATTGCAAACTGGGCCAAACAGGAGGTTAAAGGTGCTGACTCTCCAAGTCGGGAGAGTGTTAGTAAAGCGTCTGGAATGTTGCACCAGAGTCCCAGGGTACGAAAACTGAGACATATTTGAACACGTCTCCCGATCACATGGTTGATCATACTCTGGGTTCCACATGCATGTTTTAGCTGAAGGAAGAATACCTAAAACCTGGGTAGTTGAAACCCGTGGAATGGGTACCATGCAATATGACTTCAAAGGGTCTTCATTTGCTCACCGAACCTCTCCAATCCTATCACTGCTGCGTTTATGCCCCTGTACACATGCTTGATTCCCCTTCGGAGACATAGCAATCCATAGGTTTTAAGATACTTAATACTCAGGTACATTCTTAGGCGTTTAATATGCGGTGTTGAGTCCATTTCGTTGAGCAAGGAGTAGCTCTTGTCTATTCCATATTTGGCTTAAGGAACTTTATCTGTGCTCATTTCAATCTCTGGTTTTATGCAGCACCCCAACTCACCTTTCCCCTTAAGCAAGCATAAGTTGGTTTTCTAAATTTGAGACCCTGTTCTGTTTTGGAATGCAGTTCCTGTGTAGCCAAGTTTACATTCCGTGTATTAGTGATATCTTATGATGTTTCTTTTTCTGTGTGACTTATTTCAGTTAGAATCATCGTACCTGAATCCACTCATTATGCTGCTACGGGCCTGATGACATAGATTTCATTGCTGAGTGATACTGCATTGTACGTAAGTACCACAAGTTCTTTATCCATTTTTCACTTTCTGTGATATTGAACTTGTACGGTAAACGAGGTTCTTGTAAACGGAGGCGTCCCAAACTTTGGGGTGGCTGTGTCTTTTTGATTTTAATTTCCCTAAGCTATAGGACCATAAGTGGAAGTGCCCTAGGCTCTGTTGCTTTGTTTTTTAGATGTTTCAGGAAACACCATACACTTCTCCCGAGTGTCTGTTGGCAATTTACATCCCGCCCATCAGCATAACAAGGCTCCCAGTTCTCCATGGCCTGTCCTGCCTTTCTGGATTTTACACTTTTTTCAGATGGCCCTTTTGACCGGGGGGAAGTGAGACTTCATTGTAGTGCAGATTTCCTTTGCAAGCTTGCTTGGTTGGCCAAAAAGGGCGTATGCGTTTTTTCCTGAATATATTCAGGAAAAAACGCATACGCCCTTTTTGGCCAAGTGCATCATTGTGGACGTTCTGTCTCTTTTCCTATGCTTTCAATGCAATTCCAGTCTACCTCCTGAAATCGGTTTCCTGCAATTCTGCCCCGCTTTCAAGTCCTCTTGGCAGCCTTACTTCAGTCTATTTTTGGACGATAGCTGTCATTTATAACTCTGCAGGTTTGTGAATTACAGTGCCCCTGAGCTCCTTTCTTCAACTCGCTTTCTTGTGACCTGGCCGCAACACCGCAGGATGGCTTCAGGCCCTAATCTGGTTCCGGCCCGGCATGCTGAGCCTTTGGTTAATTCCTCTTCCTGGTGGGAAATGAGAGTTAAATTTGCCTGTCCAGACACCTCCAGCTAGCCTCTCATTGGTTCTCGCTATTCCTGTTCATCTTCCGCAGAAATTGCAAATTGGGCCAAACAGGAGGTTAAAGGGACTGACTCTCCAAGTCGGGAGAGTGTTAGTAAAGCGTCTGGAATGTTGCACCCGAGTACCAGGGTACGAAAACTGAGACATATTTGAACACGTCTCCCGATCACATGGTTGATCATACTCTGGGTTCCACATGCATGTTTTAGCTGAAGGAAGAATACCTAAATCCTGGGTAGTTGAAACCCGTGGAATGGGTACCATGCAATATGACTTCAAAGGGTCTTCATTTGCTCACCGAACCTCTCCAATCCTATCACTGCTGCGTTTATGCCCCTGTACACATGCTTGATTCCCCTTCGGAGACATAGCAATCCATAGGTTTTAAGATACTTACTAGTCAGGTACATTTTTAGGCGTTTAATATGCGGTGTTGAGTCCATTTCGTTGAGAAAGGAGTAGCTCTTGTCTATTCCATATTTGACTTAAGGATCTTTATCTGTGCTCATTTCAATCTCTGGTTTTATGCAGCACCTCAACTCACCTTTACCCTTAAGCAAGCATAAGTTGGTTTTCTAAATTTGAGACCCTGTTCTGTTCTGTAATTCAGTTCCTGTGTAACCAAGTTTCCATTCCGTGTATTACTGATATCTTATGATGTTTCTTTTTCTGTGTGACTTACTTCAGTTAGAATCATCATACCTGAATCCACTCATTGTGCTGCTACGGGCCTGATGACATAGATTTCATTGCTGAGTGATATTGCTTTGTAAGTGAATACCACAACTTCTTTATCCATTTTTCACTTTCTGCGATGTTGAACTTGTACTGTAAACGAGGTTCTTGTAAACAGAGGCGTCCCAAACTTTGGGGTGGCTGTGTCTTTTTGATTTTAATTTCCCTAAGCTATAGGACCATAAGTGGAAGTGCCCTAGGCTCTGTTGCTTTGTTTTTTAGATGTTTCAGGAAACACCATACACTTCTCCCGAGTGGTTGTTGGCAATTTACATCCCGCCCATCAGCATAACAAGGCTCCCAGTTCTCAATGGCCTGTTGCCTTTCTGGATTTTACACTTTTTTCAGATGGCCCTTTTGACCGGGGGGAAGTGAGACTTCATTGTAGTGCAGATTTCCTTTGCAAGCTTGCTTGGTTGGCCAAAAAGGGCGTATGCGTTTTTTCCTGAATATATTCAGGAAAAAACGCATACGCCCTTTTTGGCCAAGTGCATCATTGTGGACGTTCTGCCTCTTTTCCTATGCTTTCAATGCAATTCCAGTCTACGTCCTGAAATCGGTTTCCTGCAATTCTGCCCCGCTTTCAAGTCCTCTTGGCAGCCTTACTTCAGTCTATTTTTGGACGATAGCTGTCATTTATAACTCTGCAGGTTTGTGAATTACAGTGCCCCTGAGCTCCTTTCTTCAACTCGCTTTCTTGTGAGCTGGCCGCAACACCGCAGGATGGCTTCAGGCCCTAATCTTGTTCCGGCCCGGCATGCTGAGCCTTTGGTGAATTCCTCTTCCTAGTGCGAAATGAGAGTTAAATTTGCCCGTCCAGACACCTCCAGCTAGCCTCTCATTGGTTCTCGCTATTCCTGTTCATCTTCCGCAGAAATTGCAAACTGGGCCAAACAGGAGGTTAAAGGGACTGACTCTCCAAGTCGGGAGAGTGTTAGTAAAGCATCTGGAATGTTGCACCTGAGTACCAGGGGAGGAAAACTGAGACATATTTGAACACGTCTCCCGTTCACATGGTTGATCATACTCTGTGTTCCACATGCATGTTTTAGCTGAAGGAAGAATACCTTAAACCTGGAGAGTTGAGACCCGTGTAATGGGTACCATGCAATATGACTTCAAAGGGTCTTCATTTGCTCACCGAACCTCTCCAATCCTATCACTGCTGCGTTTATGCCCCTGTACACACGCTTGATTCTCTTTTGGAGACATAGCAATCCATAGGTTTTAAGATACTTACTAGTCAGGTACATTCTTAGGCGTTTAATATGGGGTTTTGAGTCCATTTCGTTGAGCAAGGAGTAGCTCTTGTCTATTCCATATTTGGCTTAAGGAACTTTATCTGTGCTCATTTCAATCTCTGGTTTTATGCAGCACCCCAACTCACCTTTCCCCTTAAGCAAGCATAAGTTGGTTTTCTAAATTTGAGACCCTGTTCTGTTTTGGAATGCAGTTCCTGTGTAGCCAAGTTTACATTCCGTGTATTAGTGATATCTTATGATGTTTCTTTTTCTGTGTGACTTATTTCAGTTAGAATCATCGTACCTGAATCCACTCATTATGCTACTACGGGCCTGATGACATAGATTTCATTGCTGAGTGATACTGCATTGTACGTAAGTACCACAAGTTCTTTATCCATTTTTCACTTTATGTGATATTGAACTTGTACGGTAAACGGGGTTCTTGTAAACGGAGGCGTCCCAAACTTTTGGGTGGCTGTGTCTTTTTGATTTTAATTTCCCTAAGCTATAGGACCATAAGTGGCAGTGCCCTAGGCTCTGTTGCTTTGTTTTTTAGATGTTTCACGAAACACCATACACTTCTCCCGAGTGTCTGTTGGCAATTTACATCCCGCCCATCAGCATAACAAGGCTCCCAGTTCTCCATGGCCTGTCCTGCCTTTCTGGATTTTACACTTTTTTCAGATGGCCCTTTTGACCGGGGGGAAGTGAGACTTCATTGTAGTGCAGATTTCCTTTGCAAGCTTGCTTGGTTGGCCAAAAAGGGCGTATGCGTTTTTTCCTGAATATATTCAGGAAAAAACGCATACGCCCTTTTTGGCCAAGTGCATCATTGTGGACGTTCTGCCTCTTTTCCTATGCTTTCAATGCAATTCCAGTCTACCTCCTGAAATCGGTTTCCTGCAATTCTGCCCCGCTTTCAAGTCCTCTTGGCAGCCATACTTCAGTCTATTTTTAGACGATAGCTGTCATTTATATCTCTGCAGGTTTGTGAATTACAGTGCCCCTGAGCTCCTTTCTTCAACTCGCTTTCTTGTGAGCTGGCCGCAACACCGCAGGATGGCTTCAGGCCCTAATCTGCTTCCGGCACGACACGCTGAGCCTTTGGTTAATTCCTCTTTCTGGTGGGAAATGAGAGTTAAATTTGCCGGTCCAGACACCTCCAGCTAGCCTCTCATTGGTTCTCGCTATTCCTGTTCATCTTCCGCAGAAATTGCAAACTGGGCCAAACAGGAGGTTAAAGGGACTGACTCTCCAAGTCGGGAGAGTGTTAGTAAAGCATCTGGAATGTTGCACCCGAGTACCAGGGGAGGAAAACTGAGACATATTTGAACACGTCTCCCGTTCACATGGTTGATCATACTCTGGGTTCCACATGCATGTTTTAGCTGAAGGAAGAATACCTTAAACCTGGAGAGTTGAGACCCGTGTAATGGGTACCATGCAATATGACTTCAAAGTGTCTTCATTTGCTCACCGAACCTCTCCAATCCTATCACTGCTGCGTTTATGCCCCTCTACACACGCTTGATTCTCTTTTGGAGACATAGCAATCCATAGGTTTTAAGATACTTACTAGTCAGATACATTCTTAGGCGTTTAATATGGGGTTTTGAGTCCATTTCGTTGAGCAAGGAGTAGCTCTTGTCTATTCCATATTTGGCTTAAGGAACTTTATCTGTGCTCATTTCAATCTCTGGTTTTATGCAGCACCCGAACTCACCTTTCCCCTTAAGCAAGCATAAGTTGGTTTTCTAAATTTGAGACCCTGTTCTGTTTTGGAATGCAGTTCCTGTGTAGCCAAGTTTACATTCCGTGTATTAGTGATATCTTATGATGTTTCTATTTCTGTGTGACTTATTTCAGTTAGAATCATCGTACCTGAATCCACTCATTATGCTGCTAAGGGCCTGATGACATAGATTTCATTGCTGAGTGATACTGCATTGTACGTAAGTACCACAAGTTCTTTATCCATTTTTCACTTTCTGTGATATTGAACTTGTACAGTAAACGAGGTTCTTGTAAACGGAGGCGTCCCAAACTTTGGGGTGGCTGTGTCATTTTGATTTTAATTTCCCTAAGCTATAGGACCATAAGTGGAAGTGCCCTAGGCTCTGTTGCTTTGTTTTTTAGATGTTTCAGGAAACACCATACACTTCTCCCGTGTGTCTGTTGGCAATTTACATCCCGCCCATCAGCATAACAAGGCTCCCAGTTCTCCATGGCCTGTCCTGCCTTTCTGGATTTTACACTTTTTTCAGATGGCCCTTTTGACCGGGGGGAAGTGAGACTTCATTGTAGTGCAGATTTCCTTTGCAAGCTTGCTTGGTTGGCCAAAAAGGGCGTATGCGTTTTTTCCTGAATATATTCAGGAAAAAACGCATACGCCCTTTTTGGCCAAGTGCATCATTGTGGACGTTCTGCCTCTTTTCCTATGCTTTCAATGCAATTCCAGTCTACCTCCTGAAATCGGTTTCCTGCAATTCTGCCCCGCTTTCAAGTCCTCTTGGCAGCCTTACTTCAGTCTATTTTTGGACGATAGCTGTCATTTATAACTCTGCAGGTTTGTGAATTACAGTGCCCCTGAGCTCCTTTCTTCAACTCGCTTTCTTGTGAGCTGGCCGCAACACGGCAGGATGGCTTCAGGCCCTAATCTGGTTCCGGCACGGCACGCTGAGCCTTTGGTTAATTCCTCTTCCTGGTGGGAAATGAGAGTTAAATTTGCCCGTCCAGACACCTCCAGCTAGTCTCTCATTGGTTCTCGCTATTCCTGTTCATCTTCCGCAGAAATTGCAAACTGGGCCAAACAGGAGGTTAAAGGTGCTGACTCTCCAAGTGGGGAGAGTGTTAGTAAAGCGTCTGGAATGTTGCACCAGAGTCCCAGGGTACGAAAACTGAGACATATTTGAACACGTCTCCCGATCACATGGTTGATCATACTCTGGGTTCCACATGCATGTTTTAGCTGAAGGAAGAATACCTAAAACCTGGGTAGTTGAAACCCGTGGAATGGGTACCATGCAATATGACTTCAAAGGGTCTTCATTTGCTCACCGAACCTCTCCAATCCTATCACTGCTGCGTTTATGCCCCTGTACACATGCTTGATTCCCCTTCGGAGACATAGCAATCCATAGGTTTTAAGATACTTAATACTCAGGTACATTCTTAGGCGTTTAATATGCGGTGTTGAGTCCATTTCGTTGAGCAAGGAGTAGCTCTTGTCTATTCCATATTTGGCTTAAGGAACTTTATCTGTGCTCATTTCAATCTCTGGTTTTATGCAGCACCCCAACTCACCTTTCCCCTTAAGCAAGCATAAGTTGGTTTTCTAAATTTGAGACCCTGTTCTGTTTTGGAATGCAGTTCCTGTGTAGCCAAGTTTACATTCCGTGTATTAGTGATATCTTATGATGTTTCTTTTTCTGTGTGACTTATTTCAGTTAGAATCATCGTACCTGAATCCACTCATTATGCTGCTAAGGGCCTGATGACATAGATTTCATTGCTGAGTGATACTGCATTGTACGTAAGTACCACAAGTTCTTTATCCATTTTTCACTTTCTGTGATATTGAACTTGTACGGTAAACGAGGTTCTTGTAAACGGAGGCGTCCCAAACTTTGGGGTGGCTGTGTCTTTTTGATTTTAATTTCCCTAAGCTATAGGACCATAAGTGGAAGTGCCCTAGGCTCTGTTGCTTTGTTTTTTAGATGTTTCACGAAACACCATACACTTCTCCCGAGTGTCTGTTGGCAATTTACATCCCGCCCATCAGCATAACAAGGCTCCCAGTTCTCCATGGCCTGTCCTGCCTTTCTGGATTTTACACTTTTTTCAGATGGCCCTTTTGACCGGGGGGAAGTGAGACTTCATTGTAGTGCAGATTTCCTTTGCAAGCTTGCTTGGTTGGCCAAAAAGGGCGTATGCGTTTTTTCCTGAATATATTCAGGAAAAAACGCATACGCCCTTTTTGGCCAAGTGCATCATTGTGGACGTTCTGTCTCTTTTCCTATGCTTTCAATGCAATTCCAGTCTACCTCCTGAAATCGGTTTCCTGCAATTCTGCCCCGCTTTCAAGTCCTCTTGGCAGCCTTACTTCAGTCTATTTTTGGACGATAGCTGTCATTTATAACTCTGCAGGTTTGTGAATTACAGTGCCCCTGAGCTCCTTTCTTCAACTCGCTTTCTTGTGACCTGGCCGCAACACCGCAGGATGGCTTCAGGCCCTAATCTGGTTCCGGCCCGGCATGCTGAGCCTTTGGTTAATTCCTCTTCCTGGTGGGAAATGAGAGTTAAATTTGCCTGTCCAGACACCTCCAGCTAGCCTCTCATTGGTTCTCGCTATTCCTGTTCATCTTCCGCAGAAATTGCAAATTGGGCCAAACAGGAGTTTAAAGGGACTGACTCTCCAAGTCGGGAGAGTGTTAGTAAAGCGTCTGGAATGTTGCACCCGAGTACCAGGGTACGAAAACTGAGACATATTTGAACACGTCTCCCGATCACATGGTTGATCATACTCTGGGTTCCACATGCATGTTTTAGCTGAAGGAAGAATACCTAAATCCTGGGTAGTTGAAACCCGTGGAATGGGTACCATGCAATATGACTTCAAAGGGTCTTCATTTGCTCACCGAACCTCTCCAATCCTATCACTGCTGCGTTTATGCCCCTGTACACATGCTTGATTCCCCTTCGGAGACATAGCAATCCATAGGTTTTAAGATACTTACTAGTCAGGTACATTTTTAGGCGTTTAATATGCGGTGTTGAGTCCATTTCGTTGAGAAAGGAGTAGCTCTTGTCTATTCCATATTTGACTTAAGGATCTTTATCTGTGCTCATTTCAATCTCTGGTTTTATGCAGCACCTCAACTCACCTTTACCCTTAAGCAAGCATAAGTTGGTTTTCTAAATTTGAGACCCTGTTCTGTTCTGTAATTCAGTTCCTGTGTAACCAAGTTTCCATTCCGTGTATTACTGATATCTTATGATGTTTCTTTTTCTGTGTGACTTACTTCAGTTAGAATCATCATACCTGAATCCACTCATTGTGCTGCTACGGGCCTGATGACCTAGATTTCATTGCTGAGTGATATTGCTTTGTAAGTGAATACCACAACTTCTTTATCCATTTTTCACTTTCTGCGATGTTGAACTTGTACTGTAAACGAGGTTCTTGTAAACAGAGGCGTCCCAAACTTTGGGGTGGCTGTGTCTTTTTGATTTTAATTTCCCTAAGCTATAGGACCATAAGTTGAAGTGCCCTAGGCTCTGTTGCTTTGTTTTTTAGATGTTTCAGGAAACACCATACACTTCTCCCGAGTGTCTGTTGGCAATTTACATCCCGCCCATCAGCATAACAAGGCTCCCAGTTCTCAATGGCCTGTTGCCTTTCTGGATTTTACACTTTTTTCAGATGGCCCTTTTGACCGGGGGGAAGTGAGACTTCATTGTAGTGCAGATTTCCTTTGCAAGCTTGCTTGGTTGGCCAAAAAGGGCGTATGCGTTTTTTCCTGAATATATTCAGGAAAAAACGCATACGCCCTTTTTGGCCAAGTGCATCATTGTGGACGTTCTGCCTCTTTTCCTATGCTTTCAATGCAATTCCAGTCTACCTCCTGAAATCGGTTTCCTGCAATTCTGCCCCGCTTTCAAGTCCTCTTGGCAGCCTTACTTCAGTCTATTTTTGGACGATAGCTGTCATTTATAACTCTGCAGGTTTGTGAATTACAGTGCCCCTGAGCTCCTTTCTTCAACTCACTTTCTTGTGAGCTGGCCGCAACACCGCAGGATGGCTTCAGGCCCTAATCTTGTTCCGGCCCGGCATGCTGAGCCTTTGGTTAATTCCTCTTCCTAGTGCGAAATGAGAGTTAAATTTGCCCGTCCAGACACCTCCAGCTAGCCTCTCATTGGTTCTCGCTATTCCTGTTCATCTTCCGCAGAAATTGCAAACTGGGCCAAACAGGAGGTTAAAGGGACTGACTCTCCAAGTCGGGAGAGTGTTAGTAAAGCATCTGGAATGTTGCACCCGAGTACCAGGGGAGGAAAACTGAGACATATTTGAACACGTCTCCCGTTCACATGGTTGATCATACTCTGGGTTCCACATGCATGTTTTAGCTGAAGGAAGAATACCTTAAACCTGGAGAGTTGAGACCCGTGTAATGGGTACCATGCAATATGACTTCAAAGGGTCTTCATTTGCTCACCGAACCTCTCCAATCCTATCACTGCTGCGTTTATGCCCCTGTACACACGCTTGATTCTCTTTTGGAGACATAGCAATCCATAGGTTTTAAGATACTTACTAGTCAGGTACATTCTTAGGCGTTTAATATGGGGTTTTGAGTCCATTTCGTTGAGCAAGGAGTAGCTCTTGTCTATTCCATATTTGGCTTAAGGAACTTTATCTGTGCTCATTTCAATCTCTGGTTTTATGCAGCACCCCAACTCACCTTTCCCCTTAAGCAAGCATAAGTTGGTTTTCTAAATTTGAGACCCTGTTCTGTTCTGTAATTCAGTTCCTGTGTAACCAAGTTTCCATTCCGTGTATTACTGATATCTTATGATGTTTCTTTTTCTGTGTGACTTACTTCAGTTAGAATCATCATACCTGAATCCACTCATTGTGCTGCTACGGGCCTGATGACATAGATTTCATTGCTGAGTGATATTGCTTTGTAAGTGAATACCACAACTTCTTTATCCATTTTTCACTTTCTGCGATGTTGAACTTGTACTGTAAACGAGGTTCTTGTAAACAGAGGCGTCCCAAACTTTGGGGTGGCTGTGTCTTTTTGATTTTAATTTCCCTAAGCTATAGGACCATAAGTTGAAGTGCCCTAGGCTCTGTTGCTTTGTTTTTTAGATGTTTCAGGAAACACCATACACTTCTCCCGAGTGTCTGTTGGCAATTTACATCCCGCCCATCAGCATAACAAGGCTCCCAGTTCTCCATGGCCTGTTGCCTTTCTGGATTTTACACTTTTTTCAGATGGCCCTTTTGACCGGGGGGAAGTGAGACTTCATTGTAGTGCAGATTTCCTTTGCAAGCTTGCTTGGTTGGCCAAAAAGGGCGTATGCGTTTTTTCCTGAATATATTCAGGAAAAAACGCATACGCCCTTTTTGGCCAAGTGCATCATTGTGGACGTTCTGCCTCTTTTCCTATGCTTTCAATGCAATTCCAGTCTACCTCCTGAAATCGGTTTCCTGCAATTCTGCCCCGCTTTCAAGTCCTCTTGGCAGCCTTACTTCAGTCTATTTTTGGACGATAGCTGTCATTTATAACTCTGCAGGTTTGTGAATTACATTCTTAGGCGTTTAATATGCGGTGTTGAGTCCATTTCGTTGAGCAAGGAGTAGCTCTTGTCTATTCCATATTTGGCTTAAGGAACTTTATCTGTGCTCATTTCAATCTCTGGTTTTATGCAGCACCCCAACTCACCTTTACCCATAAGCAAGCATAAGTTGGTTTTCTAAATTTGAGAACCTGTTCTGTTTTGGAATTCAGTTCCTGTGTAGCCAAGTTTACATTCCGTGTATTACTGATATCTTATGATGTTTCTTTTTCTGTGTGACTTATTTCAGTTAGAATTATCATACCTGAATCCACTCATTGTGCTGCTAAGGGCCTGATGACACACATTTCATTGCTGAGTGATATTGCTTTGTAAGTAAATACCACAAGTTCTTTATCCATTTTTCAATTTCTGCGATGTTGAACTTGTACTGTAAACGAGGTTCTTGTAAACAGAGCCATTCCAAACTTTGGGGTGGCTGTGTCTTTTTGATTTTAATTTCCCTAAGCTATAGGACCATAAGTGGAAGTGCCCTAGGTTCTGTTGCTTTGTTTTTTAGATGTTTCAGGAAACACCATACACTTCTCCCGAGTGGTTGTTGGCAATTTACATCCCGCCCATCAGCATAACAAGGCTCCCAGTTCTCCATGGCCTGTCCTGCCTTTCTGGATTTTACACTTTTTTCAGATGGCCCTTTTGACCGGGGGGAAGTGAGACTTCATTGTAGTGCAGATTTCCTTTGCAAGCTTGCTTGGTTGGCCAAAAAGAGCGTATGCGTTTTTTCCTGAATATATTCAGGAAAAAACGCATACGCCCTTTTTGGCCAAGTGCATCATTGTGGACGTTCTGCCTCTTTTCCTATGCTTTCAATGCAATTCCAGTCTACCTCCTGAAATCGGTTTCCTGCAATTCTGCCCCGCTTTCAAGTCCTCTTGGCAGCCTTACTTCAGTCTATTTTTGGACGATAGCTGTCATTTATAACTCTGCAGGTTTGTGAATTACAGTGCCCCTGAGCTCCTTTCTTCAACTCGCTTTCATGTGACCTGGCCGCAAAACCGCAGGATGGCTTCAGGCCCTAATCTGGTTCCGGCACTGCACGCTGAGCCTTTGGTTATTTCCTCTTCCTGGTGGGAAATGAGAGTTAAATTTGCCCGTCCAGACACCTCCAGCTAGTCTCTCATTGGTTCTCGGTATTCCTGTTCATCTTCCGCAGAAATTGCAAACTGGGCCAAACAGGAGGTTAAAGGCGCTGACTCTCCAAGTCGGGAGAGTGTTAGTAAAGCGTCTGGAATGTTGCACCCGAGTACCAGGGGAGGAAAACTGAGACATATTTGAACACGTTTCCCGTTCACATGGTTGATCATACTTGGGTTCCACATGCATGTTTTAGCTGAAGGAAGAATACCTTAAACCTGGAGAGTTGAGACCCGTGGAATGGGTACCATGCAATATGACTTCAAAGGGTCTTCATTTGCTCACCGAACCTCTCCAATCCTATCACTGCTGCGTTTATGTCCCTGTACACATGCTTGATTCTCTTTCGGAGACATAGCAATCCATAGGTTTTACGATACTTACTAGTCAGGTACATTCTTAGGCGTTTAATATGCGGTGTTGAGTCCATTTCGTTGAGCAAGGAGTAGCTCTTGTCTATTCCATATTTGACTTAAGGAACTTTATCTGTGCTCATTTCAATCTCTGGTTTTATGCAGCACCCCAACTCACCTTTACCCTTAAGCAAGCATAAGTTGGTTTTCTAAATTTGAGACCCTGTTCTGTTCTGTAATTCAGTTCCTGTGTAGCCAAGCTTACATTCCGTGTATTAGTGATATCTTATGATGTTTCTTTTTCTGTGTGACTTATTTCAGTTAGAATAATCATACCTGAATCCACTCATTGTGATGCTAAGGGCCTGATGACATAGATTTCATTGCTGAGTGATATTGCTTTGTAAGTAAATACCACAACTTCTTTATCCATTTTTCACTTTCTGCGATGTTGAACTTGTACTGTAAACGAGGTTCTTGTAAACAGAGCCGTTCCAAACTTTGGGGTGGCTGTGTCTTTTTGATTTTAATTTCCCTAAGCTATAGGACCATAAGTGGCAGTGCCCTAGGCTCTGTTGCTTTGTTTTTTAGATGTTTCAGGAAACACCATACACTTCTCCGGAGTGTCTGTTGGCAATTTACATCCTGCCCATCAGCATAACAAGGCTCCCAGTTCTCCATGGCCTGTCCTGCCTTTCTGGATTTTACACTTTTTTCAGATGGCCCTTTTGACCGGGGGGAAGTGAGACTTCATTGTAGTGCAGATTTCCTTTGCAAGCTTGCTTGGTTGGCCAAAAAGGGCGTATGCGTTTTTTCCTGAATATATTCAGGAAAAAACGCATACGCCCTTTTTGGCCAAGTGCATCATTGTGGACGTTCTGCCTCTTTTCCTATGCTTTCAATGCAATTTCTGTCTACCTCCTGAAATCGGTTTCCTGCAATTCTGCCCCGCTTTCAAGTCCTCTTGGCAGCCTTACTTCAGTCTATTTTTGGACGATAGCTGTCATTTATAACTCTGCAGGTTTGTGAATTACAGTGCCCCTGAGCTCCTTTCTTCAACTCGCTTTCTTGTGACCTGGCCGCAACACCGCAGGATGGCTTCAGGCCCTAATCTGGTTCTGGCACGGCACGCTGAGCCTTTGGTTATTTCCTCCTCCTGGTGGGAAATGAGAGTTAAATTTGCCCGTCCAGACACCTCCAGCTAGCCTCTCATTGGTTCTCGCTATTCCTGTTCATCTTCCGCAGAAATTGCAAACTGGGCCAAACAGGAGGTTAAAGGCGCTGACTCTCCAAGTGGGGAGAGTGTTAGTAAAGTGTCTGGAATGTTGCACCCGAGTACCAGGGGAGGAAAACTGAGACATATTTGAACACGTCTCCCGATCACATGGTTGATCATACTCTGGGTTCCACATGCATGTTTTAGCTGAAGGAAGAATACCTAAAACCTGGGTAGTTGAAACCCGTGGAATGGGTACCATGCAATATGACTTCAAAGGGTCTTCATTTGCTCACCGAACCTCTCCAATCCTATCACTGCTGCGTTTATGCCCCTGTACACATGCTTGATTCTCTTTCGGAGACATAGCAATCTATAGCTTTTAAGATACTTACTAGTCAGGTACATTCTTAGGCGTTTAATATGCGGTGTTGAGTCCATTTCGTTGAGCAAGGAGTAGTTCTTGTCTATTCCATATTTGGCTTAAGGAACTTTATCTGTGCTCATTTCAATCTCTGGTTTTATGCAGCACCCCAACTCACCTTTAACCTTAAGCAAGCATAAGTTGGTTTTCTAAATTTGAGACACTGTTCTGTTCTGTAATTCAGTTCCTGTGTAGCCAAGTTTACATTCCGTGTATTACTGATATCTTATGATGTTTCTTTTTCTGTGTGACTTATTTCAGTTAGAATCATCATACCTGAATCCACTCATTGTGCTGCTAAGGGCCTTATGACACAGATTTCATTGCTAAGTGATATTGCTTTGTAAGTAAATACCACAAGTTCTTTATCCATTTTTCACTTTCTGCGATGTTGAACTTTTACTGTAAACGAGGTTCTTGTAAACAGAGCCGTTCGAAACTTTGGGGTGGCTGTGTCTTTTTGATTTTAATTTCCCTAAGCTATAGGACCATAAGTGGAAGTGCCCTAGGTTCTGTTGCTTTGTTTTTTAGATGTTTCAGGAAACACCATACACTTCTCCCGAGTGGTTGTTGGCAATTTACATCCTGCCCATCAGCATAACAAGGCTCCCAGTTCTCCATGGCCTGTCCTGCCTTTCTGGATTTTACACTTTTTTCAGATGGCCCTTTTGACCGGGGGGAAGTGAGACTTCATTGTAGTGCAGATTTCCTTTGCAAGCTTGCTTGGTTGGCCAAAAAGGGCGTATGCGTTTTTTCCTGAATATATTCAGGAAAAAACGCATACGCCCTTTTTGGCCAAGTGCATCATTGTGGACGTTCTGCCTCTTTTCCTATGCTTTCAATGCAATTCCAGTCTACCTCCTGAAATCGGTTTCCTGCAATTCTGCCCCGCTTTCAAGTCCTCTTGGCAGCCTTACTTCAGTCTATTTTTGGACGATAGCTGTCATTTATAACTCTGCAGGTTTGTGAATTACAGTGTCCCTGAGCTCCTTTCTTCAACTCGCTTTCTTGTGACCTGGCCGCAACACCGCAGGATGGCTTCAGGCCCTAATCTGGTTCCGGCCCGGCATGCTGAGCCTTTGGTTAATTCCTCTTCCTGGTGGGAAATGAGAGTTAAATTTGCCCGTCCAGACACCTCCAGCTAGCCTCTCATTGGTTCTCGCTATTCCTGTTCATCTTCCGCAGAAATTGCAAACTGGGCAAAACAGGAGGTTAAAGGGACTGACTCTCCAAGTCGGGAGAGTGTTAGTAAAGCGTCTGGAATGTTGCACCCGAGTACCAGGGGAGGAAAACTGAGACATATTTGAACACGTCTCCCGTTCACATGGTTGATCATACTCTGGGTTCCACATGCATGTTTTAGCTGAAGGAAGAATACCTTAAACCTGGAGAGTTGAGACCCGTGGAATGGGTACCATGCAATATGATTTCAAAGGGTCTTCATTTGCTCAACGAACCTCTCCAATCCTATCACTGCTGCGTTTATGCCCCTGTACACACGCTTGATTCTCTTTTGGAGACATAGCAATCCATAGGTTTTAAGATACTTACTAGTCAGGTACATTCTTAGGCGTTTAATATGGGGTGTTGAGTCCATTTCGTTGAGCAAGGAGTAGCTCTTGTCTATTCCATACTTCGCTTAAGGAACTTTATCTGTGCTCATTTCAATCTCTGGTTTTATGCAGCACCCCAACTCACCTTTCCCCTTAAGCAAGCATAAGTTGGTTTTCTAAATTTGAGACCCTGTTCTGTTTTGGAATGCAGTTCCTGTGTAGCCAAGTTTCCATTCCGTGTATTACTGATATCTTATGATGTTTCTTTTTCTGTGTGACTTATTTCAGTTAGAATCATCATACCTGAATCCACTCATTGTGCTGCTAAGGGCCTGATGACACAGATTTCATTGCTGAGTGATATTGCTTTGTAAGTAAATACCACAACTTCTTTATCCATTTTTCACTTTCTGCGATGTTGAACTTGTACTGTAAACGAGGTTCTTGTAAACAGAGGCGTCCCAAACTTTGGGGTGGCTGTGTCTTTTTGATTTTAATTTCCCTAAGCTGTAGGACCATAAGTGGCAGTGCCCTAGGCTCTGTTGCTTTGTTTTTTAGATGTTTCAGGAAACACCATACACTTCTCCCGAGTGGTTGTTGGCAATTTACATCCCGCCCATCAGCGTAACAAGGCTCCCAGTTCTCCATGGCCTGTCCTGCCTTTCTGGATTTTACACTTTTTTTAGATGGCCCTTTTGACCGGGGGGAAGTGAGACTTCATTGTAGTGCAGATTTCCTTTGCAAGCTTGCTTGGTTGGCCAAAAAGGGCGTATGCGTTTTTTCCTGAATATATTCAGGAAAAAACGCATACGCCCTTTTTGTCCAAGTGCATCATTGTGGACGTTCTGCCTCTTTTCCTATGCTTTCAATGCAATTCCAGTCTACCTCCTGAAATCGGTTTCCTGCAATTCTGCCCCGCTTTCAAGTCCTCTTGGCAGCCTTACTTCAGTCTATTTTTGGACGATAGCTGTCATTTATAACTCTTCAGGTTTGTGAATTACAGTGCCCCTGAGCTCCTTTCTTCAACTCGCTTTCTTGTGACCTGGCCGCAACACCGCAGGATGGCTTCAGGCCCTAATCTGGTTCCGGCACGGCACGCTGAGCCTTTGGTTATTTCCTCTTCCTGGTGGGAAATGAGAGTTAAATTTGCCCGTCCAGACACCTCCAGCTAGTCTCTCATTGGTTCTCGCTATTCCTGTTCATCTTCCGCAGAAATTGCAAACTGGGCCAAACAGGAGGTTAAAGGGACTGACTCTCCAAGTGGGGAGAGTGTTAGTAAAGCGTCTGGAATGTTGCACCCGAGTACCAGGGGAGGAAAACTGAGACATATTTGAACACGTCTCCCGTTCACATGGTTGATCATACTTGGGTTCCACATGCATGTTTTAGCTGAAGGAAGACTACCTTAAACCTGGAGAGTTAAGACCCGTGTAATGGGTACCATGCAATATGACTTCAAAGGGTCTTCATTTGCTCACCGAACCTCTCCAATCCTATCACTGCTGCGTTTTTGCCCCTGTACACATGCTTGATTCTCTTTTGGAGACATAGCAATCCATAGGTTTTAAGATACTTACTAGTCAGGTACATTCTTAGGCGTTTAATATGCGGTGTTGAGTCCATTTCGTTGAGCAAGGAGTAGCTCTTGTCTATTCCATATTTGACTTAAGGAAATTTATCTGTGCTCATTTCAATCTCTGGTTTTATGCAGCACCCCAACTCACCTTTCCCCTTAAGCAAGCATAAGTTGTTTTTCTAAATTTGAGACCCTGTTCTGTTCTGTAATTCAGTTTCTGTGTAGCCAAGTTTACATTCCGTGTATTACTGATATCTTATGATGTTTCTTTTTCTGTGTGACTTATTTCAGTTAGAATCATCATACCTGAATCCACTCATTGTGCTGCTAAGGGCCTGATGACATAGATTTCATTGCTGAGTGATATTGCTTTGTAAGTGAATACCACAACTTCTTTATCCATTTTTCACTTTCTGCGATGTTGAACTTGTACTGTAAACGAGGTTCTTGTAAACAGAGCCGTTCCAAACTTTGGGGTGGCTGTGTCTTTTTGATTTTAATTTCCCTAAGCTATAGGACCATAAGTGGAAGTGCCCTAGGCTCTGTTGCTTTGTTTTTTAGATGTTTCAGGAAACACCATACACTTCTCCCAAGTGTCTGTTGGGAATTTACATCCCGCCCATCAGCATAACAAGGCTCCCAGTTCTCAATGGCCTGTTGCCTTTCTGGATTTTACACTTTTTTCAGATGGCCCTTTTGACCGGGGGGAAGTGAGAATTCATTGTAGTGCAGATTTCCTTTGCAAGCTTGCTTGGTTGGCCAAAAAGGGCGTATGCGTTTTTTCCTGAATATATTCAGGAAAAAACGCATACGCCCTTTTTGTCCAAGTGCATCATTGTGGACGTTCTGCCTCTTTTCCTATGCTTTCAATGCAATTTCAGTCTACCTCCTGAAATTGGTTTCCTGCAATTCTGCCCCGCTTTCAAGTCCTCTTGGCAGCCTTACTTCAGTCTACTTTTGGACGATAGCTGTCATTTATAACTCTGCAGGTTTGTGAATTACAGTGCCCCTGAGCTCCTTTCTTCATCTCGCTTTCTTGAGACCTGGCCGCAACACCGCAGGATGGCTTCAGGCCCTAATCTGGTTCTGGCACGGCACGCTGAGCCTTTGGTTATTTCCTCCTCCTGGTGGGAAATGAGAGTTAAATTTGCCCGTCCAGACACCTCCAGCTAGCCTCTCATTGGTTCTCGCTATTCCTGTTCATCTTCCGCAGAAATTGCAAACTGTGCCAAACAGGAGGTTAAAGGCGCTGACTCTCCAAGTGGGGAGAGTGTTAGTAAAGCGTCTGGAATGTTGCACCCGAGTACCAGGGGAGGAAAACTGAGACATATTTGAACACTTCTCCCGATCACATGGTTGATCATACTCTGGGTTCCACATGCATGTTTTAGCTGAAGGAAGAATACCTAAAACCTGGGTAGTTGAAACCCGTGGAATGGGTACCATGCAATATGACTTCAAAGGGTCTTCATTTGCTCACCAAACCTCTCCAATCCTATCACTGCTGCGTTTATGCCCCTGTACACATGCTTGATTCTCTTTCGGAGACATAGCAATCTATAGGTTTTAAGATACTTACTAGTCAGGTACATTCTTAGGCGTTTAATATGCGGTGTTGAGTCCATTTCGTTGAGCAAGGAGTAGCTCTTGTCTATTCCATATTTGGCCTAAGGAACTTTATCTGTGCTCATTTCAATCTCTGGTTTTATGCAGCACCCCAACTCACCTTTCCCCTTAAGCAAGCATAAGTTGGTTTTCTAAATTTGAGACCCTGTTCTGTTCTGTAATTCAGTTCCTGTGTAGCCAAGTTTACATTCTGTGTATTACTGATATCTTATGATGTTTCTTTTTCTGTGTGACTTATTTCAGTTAGAATCATCATACCTGAATCCACTCATTGTGCTGCTAAGGGCCTGATGACACAGATTTCATTGCTGAGTGATATTGCTTTGTAAGTAAATACCACAAGTTCTTTATCCATTTATCACTTTCTGCGATGTTGAACTTGTACTGTAAACGAGGTTCTTGTAAACAGAGCCGTTCCAAACTTTGGGGTGGCTGTGTCTTTTTGATTTTAATTTCCCTAAGCTATAGGACCATAAGTGGAAGTGCCCTAGGTTCTGTTGCTTTGTTTTTTAGATGTTTCAGGAAACACCATACACTTCTCCCGAGTGGTTGTTGGCAATTTACATACCGCCCATCAGCATAACAAGGCTCCCAGTTCTCCATGGCCTATCCTGCCTTTCTGGATTTTACACTTTTTTCAGATGGCCCTTTTGACCGGGGGGAAGTGAGACTTCATTGTAGTGCAGATTTCCTTTGCAAGCTTGCTTGGTTGGCCAAAAAGGGCGTATGCGTTTTTTCCTGAATATATTCAGGAAAAAACGCATACGCCCTTTTTGGCCAAGTGCATCATTGTGGACGTTCTGCCTCTTTTCCTATGCTTTCAATGCAATTCCAGTCTACCTCCTGAAATCGGTTTCCTGCAATGCTGCCCCGCTTTCAAGTCCTCTTGGCAGCCTTACTTCAGTCTATTTTTGGACGATAGCTCTCATTTATAACTCTGCAGGTTTGTGCATTACAGTGCCCCTGAGCTCCTTTCTTCAACTTGCTTTCTTGTGACCTGGCCGCAACACCGCAGGATGGCTTCAGGCCCTAATCTGGTTCTGGCACGGCACGCTGAGCCTTTGGTTATTTCCTCTTCCTGGTGGGAAATGAGAGTTAAATTTGCCCGTCCAGACACCTCCAGCTAGCCTCTCATTGGTTCTCGCTATTCCTGTTCATCTTCCGCAGAAATTGCAAACTGTGCCAAACAGGAGGTTAAAGGCGCTGACTCTCCAAGTGGGGAGAGTGTTAGTAAAGCGTCTGGAATGTTGCACCCGAGTACCAGGGGAGGAAAACTGAGACATATTTGAACACTTCTCCCGATCACATGGTTGATCATACTCTGGGTTCCACATGCATGTTTTAGCTGAAGGAAGAATACCTAAAACCTGGGTAGTTGAAACCCGTGGAATGGGTACCATGCAATATGACTTCAAAGGGTCTTCATTTGCTCACCGAACCTCTCCAATCCTATCACTGCTGCGTTTATGCCCCTGTACACATGCTTGATTCTCTTTCGGAGACATAGCAATCTATAGGTTTTAAGATACTTACTAGTCAGGTACATTCTTAGGCGTTTAATATGCGGTGTTGAGTCCATTTCGTTGAGCAAGGAGTAGCTCTTGTCTATTCCATATTTGGCCTAAGGAACTTTATCTGTGCTCATTTCAATCTCTGGTTTTATGCAGCACCCCAACTCACCTTTCCCCTTAAGCAAGCATAAGTTGGTTTTCTAAATTTGAGACCCTGTTCTGTTCTGTAATTCAGTTCCTGTGTAGCCAAGTTTACATTCTGTGTATTACTGATATCTTATGATGTTTCTTTTTCTGTGTGACTTATTTCAGTTAGAATCATCATACCTGAATCCACTCATTGTGCTGCTAAGGGCCTGATGACACAGATTTCATTGCTGAGTGATATTGCTTTGTAAGTAAATACCACAACTTCTTTATCCATTTATCACTTTCTGCGATGTTGAACTTGTACTGTAAACGAGATTCTTGTAAACAGAGCCGTTCCAAACTTTGGGGTGGCTGTGTCTTTTTGATTTTAATTTCCCTAAGCTATAGGACCATAAGTGGAAGTGCCCTAGGTTCTGTTGCTTTGTTTTTTAGATGTTTCAGGAAACACCATACACTTCTCCCGAGTGGTTGTTGGCAATTTACATCCCGCCCATCAGCATAACAAGGCTCCCAGTTCTCCATGGCCTGTCCTGCCTTTCTGGATTTTACACTTTTTTCAGATGTCCCTTTTGACCGGGGGGAAGTGAGACTTCATTGTAGTGCAGATTTCCTTTGCAAGCTTGCTTGGTTGGCCAAAAAGGGCGTATGCATTTTTTCCTGAATATATTCAGGAAAAAACGCATACGCCCTTTTTGGCCAAGTGCATCATTGTGGACGTTCTGCCTCTTTTCCTATGCTTTCAATGCAATTCCAGTCTACCTCCTGAAATCGGTTTCCTGCAATTCTGCCCCGCTTTCAAGTCCTCTTGGCAGCCTTACTTCAGTCTATTTTTGGACGATAGCTCTCATTTATAACTCTGCAGGTTTGTGCATTACAGTGCCCCTGAGCTCCTTTCTTCAACTTGCTTTCTTGTGACCTGGCCGCAACACCGCAGGATGGCTTCAGGCCCTAATCTGGTTCCGGCACGGCACGCTGAGCCTTTCGTTATTTCCTTTTCCTGGTGGGAAATGAGAGTTAAATTTGCCCGTCCAGACACCTCCAGCTAGTCTCTCATTGGTTTTCGCTATTCCTGTTCATCTTCCGCAGAAATTGCAAACTGGGCCAAACAGGAGGTTAAAGGCGCTGACTCTCCAAGTGGGGAGAGTGTTAGTAAAGCGTCTGGAATGTTGCACCCGAGTACCAGGGTACGAAAACTGAGACATATTTGAACACGTCTCCCGTTCACATGGTTGATCATACTCTAGGTTCCACATGCATGTTTTAGCTGAAGGAAGAATACCTTAAACCTGGAGAGTTAATACCCGTGTAATGGGTACCATGCAATATGACTTCAAAGGGTCTTCATTTGCTCACCAAACCTCTCCAATCCTATCACTGCTGCGTTTATGCCCCTGTACACATGCTTGATTCTCTTTCGGAGACATAGCAATCTATAGGTTTTAAGATACTTACTAGTCAGGTACATTCTTAGGCGTTTAATATGCGGTGTTGAGTCCATTTCGTTGAGCAAGGAGTAGCTCTTGTCTATTCCATATTTGACTTAAGGAACTTTATCTGTGCTCATTTCAATCTCTGGTTTTATGCAGCACCCCAACTCACCTTTCCCCTTAAGCAAGCATAAGTTGGTTTTCTAAATTTGAGACCCTGTTCTGTTCTGTAATTCAGTTCCTGTGTAGCCAAGTTTCCATTCCGTGTATTACTGATATCTTATGATGTTTCATTTTCTGTGTGACTTACTTCAGTTAGAATCATCATACCTGAATCCACTCATTGTGCTGCTAAGGGCCTGATGACACAGATTTCATTGCTGAGTGATATTGCTTTGTAAGTAAATACCACAACTTCTTTATCCATTTTTCACTTTCTGCGATGTTGAACTTGTACTGTAAACGAGGTTCTTGTAAACAGAGCCGTTCCAAACTTTGGGGTGGCTGTGTCTTTTTGATTTTAATTTCCCTAAGCTATAGGACCATAAGTGGAAGTGCCCTAGGTTCTGTTGCTTTGTTTTTTAGATGTTTCAGGAAACACCATACACTTCTCCCTAGTGTCTGTTGGCAATTTACATCCCGCCCATCAGCATAACAAGGCTCCCAGTTCTCCATGGCCTGTCCTGCCTTTCTGGATTTTACACTTTTTTCAGATGGCCCTTTTGACCGGGGGGAAGTGAGACTTCATTGTAGTGCAGATTTCCTTTGCAAGCTTGCTTGGTTGGCCAAAAAGGGCGTATGCGTTTTTTCCTGAATATATTCAGGAAAAAACGCATACGCCCTTTTTGGCCAAGTGCATCATTGTGGACGTTCTGCCTCTTTTCCTATGCTTTCAATGCAATTCCAGTCTACCTCCTGAAATCGGTTTCCTGCAATTCTGCCCCGCTTTCAAGTCCTCTTGGCAGCCTTACTTCAGTCTATTTTTGGACGATAGCTGTCATTTATAACTCTGCAGGTTTGTGAATTACAGTGCCCCTGAGCTCCTTTCTTCAACTTGCTTTCTTGTGACCTGGCCGCAACACCGCAGGATGGCTTCAGGCCCTAATCTGGTTCCGGCACGGCACACTGAGCCTTTGGTTATTTCCTCTTCCTGGTGGGAAATGAGAGTTAAATTTGCCCGTCCAGACACCTCCAGCTAGTCTCTCATTGGTTCTCGCTATTCCTGTTTATCTTCCGCAGAAATTGCAAACTGGGCCAAACAGGAGGTTAAAGGCGCTGACTCTCCAAGTGGGGAGAGTGTTAGTAAAGCGTCTGGAATGTTGCACCCGAGTACCAGGGGAGGAAAACTGAGACACATTTGAACACGTCTCCCGTTCACATGGTTGATCATACTTGGGTTCCACATGCATGTTTTAGCTGAAGGAAGAATACCTTAAACCTGGAGAGTTAAGACCCGTGTAATGGGTACCATGCAATATGACTTCAAAGGGTCTTCATTTGCTCACCGAACCTCTCCAATCCTATCACTGCTGCGTTTATGCCCCTGTACACATGCTTGATTCTCTTTTGGAGACATAGCAATCCATAGGTTTTAAGATACTTACTAGTCAGGTACATTCTTAGGCGTTTAATATGCGGTGTTGAGTCCATTTCATTGAGCAAGGAGTAGCTCTTGTCTATTCCATATTTGACTTAAGGAACTTTATCTGTGCTCATTTCAATCTCTGGTTTTATGCAGCACCCCACCTCACCTTTACCCTTAAGCAAGCATAAGTTGGTTTTCTAAATTTGAGACCCTGTTTGTTCTGTAATTCAGTTCCTGTGTAGCCAAGTTTACATTCCGTGTATTACTGATATCTTATGATGTTTCTTTTTCTGTGTGACTTACTTCAGTTAGAATCATCATACCTGATCCACTCATTGTGCTGCTAAGGGCCTGATGACACAGATTTCATTGCTGAGTGATATTGCTTTGTAAGTAAATACCGCAACTTCTTTATCCATTTTTCACTTTCTGCGATGTTGAACTTGTACTGTAAACGAGGTTCTTGTAAACAGAGCCATTCCAAACTTTGGGGTGGCTGTGTCTTTTTGATTTTAATTTCCCTAAGCTATAGGACCATAAGTGGAAGTGCCCTAGGTTCTGCTGCTTTGTTTTTTAGATGTTTCAGGAAACACCATACACTTCTCCCGAGTGGTTGTTGGCAATTTACATCCCGCCCATCAGCATAACAAGGCTCCCAGTTCTCCATGGCCTGTCCTGCCTTTCTGGATTTTACACTTTTTTCAGATGGCCCTTTTGACCGGGGGGAAGTGAGACTTCATTGTAGTGCAGATTTCCTTTGCAAGCTTGCTTGGTTGGCCAAAAAGGGCGTATGCGTTTTTTCCTGAATATATTCAGGAAAAAACGCATACGCCCTTTTTGGCCAAGTGCATCATTGTGGACGTTCTGCCTCTTTTCCTATGCTTTCAATGCAATTTCAGTCTACCTCCTGAAATCGGTTTCCTGCAATTCTGCCCCGCTTTCAAGTCCTCTTGGCAGCCTTACTTCAGTCTATTTTTGGACGATAGCTGTCATTTATAACTCTGCAGGTTTGTGAATTACAGTGCCCCTGAGCTCCTTTCTTCAACTCGCTTTCTTGAGACCTGGCCGCAACACCGCAGGATGGCTTCAGGCCCTAATCTGGTTCTGGCACGGCACGCTGAGCCTTTGGTTATTTCCTCCTCCTGGTGGGAAATGAGAGTTAAATTTGCCCGTCCAGACACCTCCAGCTAGCCTCTCATTGGTTCTCGCTATTCCTGTTCATCTTCCGCAGAAATTGCAAACTGTGCCAAACAGGAGGTTAAAGGCGCTGACTCTCCAAGTGGGGAGAGTGTTAGTAAAGCGTCTGGAATGTTGCACCCGAGTACCAGGGGAGGAAAACTGAGACATATTTGAACACTTCTCCCGATCACATGGTTGATCATACTCTGGGTTCCACATGCATGTTTTAGCTGCAGGAAGAATACCTAAAACCTGGATAGCTGAAACCCGTGGAATGGGTACCATGCAATATGACTTCAAAGGGTCTTCATTTGCTCACCGAACCTCTCCAATCCTATCACTGCGGCGTTTATGCCCCTGTACACATGCTTGATTCTCTTTCGGAGACATAGCAATCTATAGGTTTTAAGATACTTACTAGTCAGGTACATTCTTAGGCGTTTAATATGCGGTGTTGAGTCCATTTCGTTGAGCAAGGAGTAACTCTTGTCTATTCCATATTTGGCCTAAGGAACTTTATCTGTGCTCATTTCAATCTCTGATTTTATGCAGCACCCCAACTCACCTTTCCCCTTAAGCAAGCATAAGTTGGTTTTCTAAATTTGAGACCCTGTTCTGTTCTGTAATTCAGTTCCTGTGTAGCCAAGTTTACATTCTGTGTATTACTGATAACTTATGATGTTTCTTTTTCTGTGTGACTTATTTCAGTTAGAATCATCATACCTGAATCCACTCATTGTGCTGCTAAGGGCCTGATGACACAGATTTCATTGCTGAGTGATATTGCTTTGTAAGTAAATACCACAACTTCTTTATCCATTTTTCACTTTCTGCGATGTTGAACTTGTACTGTAAACGAGGTTCTTGTAAACAGAGCCGTTCCAAACTTTGGGGTGGCTGTGTCTTTTTGATTTTAATTTCCCTAAGCTATAGGACCATAAGTGGAAGTGCCCTAGGTTCTGTTGCTTTGTTTTTTAGATGTTTCAGGAAACACCATACACTTCTCCCGAGTGGTTGTTGGCAATTTACATCCCGCCCATCAGCATAACAAGGCTCCCAGTTCTCCATGGCCTGTCCTGCCTTTCTGGATTTTACACTTTTTTCAGATGACCCTTTTGACCGGGGGGAAGTGAGACTTCATTGTAGTGCAGATTTCCTTTGCAAGCTTGCTTGGTTGGCCAAAAAGGGCGTATGCGTTTTTTCCTGAATATATTCAGGAAAAAACGCATACGCCCTTTTTGGCCAAGTGCATCATTGTGGACGTTCTGCCTCTTTTCCTATGCTTTCAATGCAATTCCAGTCTACCTCCTGAAATCGGTTTCCTGCAATTCTGCCCCGCTTTCAAGTCCTCTTGGCAGCCTTACTTCAGTCTATTTTTGGACGATAGCTGTCATTTATAACTCTGCAGGTTTGTGAATTACAGTGCCCCTGAGCTCCTTTCTTCAACTCGCTTTCTTGTGACCTGGCCGCAACACCGAAGGATGGCTTCAGGCCCTAATCTGGTTCCGGCCCGGCATGCTGAGCCTTTGGTTAATTCCTCTTCCTGGTGGGAAATGAGAGTTAAATTTGCCCGTCCAGACACCTCCAGCTAGCCTCTCATTGGTTCTCACTATTCCTGTTCATCTTCCACAGAAATTGCAAACTGGGCCAAACAGGAGGTTAAAGGGACTGACTCTCCAAGTGGGGAGAGTGTTAGTAAAGCGTCTGGAATGTTGCACCCGAGTACCAGGGGAGGTAAACTGAGACATATTTGAACACGTCTCCCGATCACATGGTTGATCATACTCTAGGTTCCACATGCATGTTTTAGCTGAAGGAAGAATACCTTAAACCTGGGTAGTTGAAACCCGTGGAATGGGTACCATGCAATATGACTTCAAAGGGTCTTCATTTGCTCACCAAACCTCTCCAATCCTATCACTGCTGCGTTTATGCCCCTGTACACATGCTTGATTCTCTTTCGGAGACATAGCAATCCATAGGTTTTAAGATACTTACTAGTCAGGTACATTCTTAGGCGTTTAATATGGGGTGTTGAGTCCATTTCGTTGAGCAAGGAGTAGCTCTTGTCTATTCCATATTTGGCTTAAGGAACTTTATCTGTGCTCATTTCAATCTCTGGTTTTATGTAGCACCCCAACTCACCTTTACCCTTAAGCAAGAATAAGTTGGTTTTCTAAATTTGAGACCCTGTTCTGTTCTGTAATTCAGTTCCTGTGTAGCCAAGTTTACATTCCGTGTATTACTGATATCTTATGATGTTTCTTTTTCTGTGTGACTTACTTCAGTTAGAATCATCATACCTGAATCCACTCATTGTGCTGCTAAGGGCCTGATGACACAGATTTCATTGCTGAGTGGTATTGCTTTGTAAGTAAATACCACAACTTCTTTATCCATTTTTCACTTTCTGCGATGTTGAACTTGTACTGTAAACGAGGTTCTTGTAAACAGAGCCGTTCCAAACTTTGGGGTGGCTGTGTCTTTTTGATTTTAATTTCCCTAAGCTATAGGACCATAAGTGGAAGTGCCCTAGGTTCTGTTGCTTTGTTTTTTAGATGTTTCAGGAAACACCATACACTTCTCCCGAGTGGTTGTTGGCAATTTACATCCCGCCCATCAGCATAACAAGGCTCCCAGTTCTCCATGGCCTGTCCTGCCTTTCTGGATTTTACACTTTTTTCAGATGGCCCTTTTGACCGGGGGGAAGTGAGACTTCATTGTAGTGCAGATTTCCTTTGCAAGCTTGCTTGGTTGGCCAAAAAGGGTGTATGCGTTTTTTCCTGAATATATTCAGGAAAAAACGCATACGCCCTTTTTGGCCAAGTGCATCATTGTGGACGTTCTGCCTCTTTTCCTATGCTTTCAATGCAATTCCAGTCTACCTCCTGAAATCGGTTTCCTGCAATTCTGCCCCGCTTTCAAGTCCTCTTGGCAGCCTTACTTCAGTCTATTTTTGGACGATAGCTGTCATTTATAACTCTGCAGGTTTGTGAATTACAGTGCCCCTGAGCTCCTTTCTTCAACTCGCTTTCTTTTGAGCTGGCCGCAACACCGCAGGATGGCTTCAGGCCCTAATCTGGTTACGGTACGGCACGCTGAGCCTTTGGTTATTCCCTCTTCCTGGTGGGAAATGAGAGTTAAATTTGCCCGTCCAGACACCTCCAGCTAGCCTCTCATTGGTTCTCGGTATTCCTGTTCATCTTCCGCAGAAATTGCAAACTGGGCCAAACAGGAGGTTAAAGGCGCTGACTCTCCAAGTCGGGAGAGTGTTAGTAAAGCGTCTGGAATGTTGCACCCGAGTACCAGGGGAGGAAAACTGAGACATATTTGAACACGTCTCCCGTTCACATGGTTGATCATACTTGGGTTCCACATGCATGTTTTAGCTGAAGGAAGAATACCTTAAACCTGGAGAGTTGAGACCCGTGTAATGGGTACCATGCAATATGACTTCAAAGGGTCTTCATTTGCTCACCGAACCTCTCCAATCCTATCACTGCTGCGTTTATGCCCCTGTACACATGCTTGATTCTCTTTTGGAGACATAGCAATCCATAGGTTTTACGATACTTACAAGTCAGGTACATTCTTAGGCGTTTAATATGCGGTGTTGAGTCCATTTCGTTGAGCAAGGAGTAGCTCTTGTCTATTCCATATTTGACTTAAGGAACTTTATCTGTGCTCATTTCAATCTCTGGTTTTATGCAGCACCCCAACTCACCTTTAACCTTAAGCAAGCATAAGTTGGTTTTCTAAATTTGAGACCCTGTTCTGTTCTGTAATTCAGTTCCTGTGTAGCCAAGTTTACATTCCGTGTATTACTGATATCTTATGATGTTTCTTTTTCTGTGTGACTTATTTCAGTTAGAATCATCATACCTGAATCCACTCATTGTGATGCTAAGGGCCTGATGACATAGATTTCATTGCTGAGTGATATTGCTTTGTAAGTGAATACCACAACTTCTTTATCCATTTTTCACTTTCTGCGATGTTGAACTTGTACTGTAAACGAGGTTCTTGTAAACAGAGGCGTCCCAAACTTGGGGTGGCTGTGTCTTTTTGATTTTAATTTCCCTAAGCTATAGGACCATAAGTGGCAGTGCCCTTGGCTCTGTTGCTTTGTTTTTTAGATGTTTCAGGAAACACCATACACTTCTCCCGAGTGTCTGTTGGCAATTTACATCCCGCCCATCAGCATAACAAGGCTCCCAGTTGTCCTTGGCCTGGCCTGCCTTTCTGGATTTTACACTTTTTTCAGATGGCCCTTTTGACCGGGGGGAAGTGAGACTTCATTGTAGTGCAGATTTCCTTTGCAAGCTTGCTTGGTTGGCCAAAAAGGGCATATGCGTTTTTTCCTGAATATATTCAGGAATAATTTGCCCGTCCAGACACCTCCAGCTAGCCTCTCATTCGTTCTCGCTATTCCTGTTCATCTTCCGCAGAAATTGCAAACTGGGCCAAACAGGAGGTTAAAGGCGCTGACTCTCCAAGTGGGGAGAGTGTTAGTAAAGCGTCTGGAATGTTGCACCCGAGTACCAGGGGAGGAAAACTGAGACATATTTGAACACGTCTCCCGTTCACATGGTTGATCATACTTGGGTTCCACATGCATGTTTTAGCTGAAGGAAGAATACCTTAAACCTGGAGAGTTGAGACCCGTGTAATGGGTACCATGCAATATGACTTCAAAGGGTCTTCATTTGCTCACCGAACCTCTCCAATCCTATCACTGCTGCGTTTATGCCCCTGTACACATACTTGATTCTCTTTTGGAGACATAGCAATCCATAGGTTTTACGATACTTACTAGTCAGGTACATTCTTAGGCGTTTAATATGCGGTGTTGAGTCCATTTCGTTGAGCAAGGAGTAGCTCTTGTCTATTCCATATTTGACTTAAGGAACTTTATCTGTGCTCATTTCAATCTCTGGTTTTATGCAGCACCCCAACTCACCTTTACCCTTAAGCAAGCATAAGTTGGTTTTCTAAATTTGAGACCCTGTTCTGTTCTGTAATTCAGTTCCTGTGTAGCCAAGTTTACATTCCGTGTATTACTGATATCTTATAATGTTTCTTTTTCTGTGTGACTTATTTCAGTTAGAATCATCATACCTGAATCCACTCATTGTGATGCTAAGGGCCTGATGACATAGATTTCATTGCTGAGTGATATTGTTTTGTAAGTAAATACCACAACTTCTTTATCCATTTTTCACTTTCTGCGATGTTGAACTTGTACTGTAAACGAGGTTCTTGTAAACAGAGGCGTCCCAAACTTTGGGGTGGCTGTGTCTTTTTGATTTTAATTTCCCTAAGCTATAGGACCATAAGTGGCAGTGCCCTAGGCTCTGTTGCTTTGTTTTTTAGATGTTTCAGGAAACACCATACACTTCTCCCGAGTGGTTGTTGGCAATTTACATCCCGCCCATCAGCATAACAAGGCTCCCAGTTCTCCATGGCCTGTCCTGCCTTTCTGGATTTTACACTTTTTTCAGATGGCCCTTTTGACCGGGGGGAAGTGAGACTTCATTGTAGTGCAGATTTCCTTTGCAAGCTTGCTTGGTTGGCCAAAAAGGGCGTATGCGTTTTTTCCTGAATATATTCAGGAAAAAACGCATACGCCCTTTTTGGCCAAGTGCATCATTGTGGACGTTCTGCCTCTTTTCCTATGCTTTCAATGCAATTCCAGTCTACCTCCTGAAATCGGTTTCCTGCAATTCTGCCCCGCTTTCAAGTCCTCTTGGCAGCCTTACTTCAGTCTATTTTTGGACGATAGCTGTCATTTATAACTCTGCAGGTTTGTGAATTACAGTGCCCCTGAGCTCCTTTCTTCAACTCGCTTTCTTGTGACCTGGCCGCAACACCGCAGGATGGCTTCAGGCCCTAATCTGGTTCCGGCCCGGCATGCTGAACCTTTGGTTAATTCCTCTTCCTGGTGGGAAATGAGAGTTAAATTTGCCCGTCCAGACACCTCCAGCTAGCCTCTCATTGGTTCTCGCTATTCCTGTTCATCTTCCGCAGAAATTGCAAACTGGGCCAAACAGGAGGTTAAAGGGACTGACTCTCCAAGTGGGGAGAGTGTTAGTAAAGCGTCTGGAATGTTGCACCCGAGTACCAGGGGAGGAAAACTGAGACATATTTGAACACGTCTCCCGATCACATGGTTGATCATACTCTAGGTTCCACATGCATGTTTTAGCTGAAGGAAGAATACCTTAAACCTGGGTAGTTGAAACCCATGGAATGGGTACCATGCAATATGACTTCAAAGGGTCTTCATTTGCTCACCAAACCTCTCCAATCCTATCACTGCTGCGTTTATGCCCCTGTACACATGCTTGATTCTCTTTCGGAGACATAGCAATCCATAGGTTTTAAGATACTTACTAGTCAGGTACATTCTTAGGCGTTTAATATGCGGTGTTGAGTCCATTTCGTTGAGCAAGGAGTAGCTCTTGTCTATTCCATATTTGGCTTAAGGAACTTTATCTGTGCTCATTTCAATCTCTGGTTTTATGCAGCACCCCAACTCACCTTTACCCTTAAGCAAGCATAAGTTGGTTTTCTAAATTTGAGACCCTGTTCTGTTCTGTAATTCAGTTCCTGTGTAGCCAGGTTTACATTCTGTGTATTACTGATATCTTATGATGTTTCTTTTTCTGTGTGACTTATTTCAGTTAGAATCATCATACCTGAATCCACTCATTGTGCTGCTAAGGGCGTGATGACACAGATTTCATTGCTGAGTGATATTGCTTTGTAAGTAAATACCACAACTTCTTTATCCATTTTTCACTTTCTGCGATGTTGAACTTGTACTGTAAACGAGGTTCTTGTAAACAGAGCCGTTCGAAACTTTGGGGTGGCTGTGTCTTTTTGATTTTAATTTCCCTAAGCTATAGGACCATAAGTGGAAGTGCCCTAGGTTCTGTTGCTTTGTTTTTTAGATGTTTCAGGAAACACCATACACTTCTCCGGAGTGGTTGTTGGCAATTTACATCCCGCCCATCAGCATAACAAGGCTCCCAGTTCTCCATGGCCTGTCCTGCCTTTCTGGATTTTACCCTTTTTTCAGATGGCCCTTTTGACCGGGGGGAAGTGAGACTTCATTGTAGTGCAGATTTCCTTTGCAAGCTTGCTTGGTTGGCCAAAAAGGGCGTATGCGTTTTTTCCTGAATATATTCAGGAAAAAACGCATACGCCCTTTTTGGCCAAGTGCATCATTGTGGACGTTCTGCCTCGTTTCCTATGCTTTCAATGCAATTCCAGTCTACCTCCTGAAATCGGTTTCCTGTAATTCTCTCCCGCTTTCAAGTCCTCTTGGCAGCCTTACTTCAGTCTATTTTTGGATGATAGCTGTCATTTATAACTCTGCAGGTTTGTGAATTACAGTGCCCCTGAGCTCCTTTCTTCAACTCGCTTTCTTTTGAGCTGGCCGCAACACCGCAGGGTGGCTTCAGGCCCTAATCTGGTTCCGGTACGGCACGCTGAGCCTTTGGTTATTCCCTCTTCCTGGTGGGAAATGAGAGTTAAATTTGCCCGTCCAGACACCTCCAGCTAGCCTCTCATTGGTTCTCGGTATTCCTGTTCATCTTCCGCAGAAATTGCAAACTGGGCCAAACAGGAGGTTAAAGGGACTGACTCTCCAAGTGGGGAGAGTGTTAGTAAAGCGTCTGGAATGTTGCACCCAAGTACCAGGGGAGGAAAACTGAGACATATTTGAACACGTCTCCCAATCACATGGTTGATCATACTCTAGGTTCCACATGCATGTTTTAGCTGAAGGAAGAATACCTTAAACCTGGGTAGTTGAAACCCGTGGAATGGGTACCATGCAATATGACTTCAAAGGGTCTTCATTTGCTCACCGAACCTCTCCAATCCTATCACTGCTGCGTTTATGCCCCTGTACACATGCTTGATTCTCTTTCGGAGACATAGCAATCCATAGGTTTTAAGATACTTACAAGTCAGGTACATTCTTAGGCGTTTAATATGCGGTGTTGAGTCCATTTCGTTGAGCAAGGAGTAGCTCTTGTCTATTCCATATTTGGCTTAAGGAACTTTATCTGTGCCCATTTCAATCTCTGGTTTTATGCAGCACCCCAACTCACCTTTACCCTTAAGCAAGCATAAGTTGGTTTTCTAAATTTGAGACCCTGTTCTGTTCTGTAATTCAGTTCCTGTGTAGCCAAGTTTACATTCCGTGTATTAGTGATATCTTATGATGTTTCTTTTTCTGTGTGACTTATTTCAGTTAGAATCATCATACCTGAATCCACTCATTGTGCTGCTAAGGGCCTGATGACATAGATTTCATTGCTGAGTGATATTGCTTTCTAAGTGAATACCACAACTTCTTTATCCATTTTTCACTTTCTGCGATGTTGAACTTGTACTGTAAACGAGGTTCTTGTAAACAGAGCCGTTCCAAACTTTGGGGTGGCTGTGTCTTTTTGATTTTAATTTCCCTAAGCTATAGGACCATAAGTGGAAGTGCCCTAGGTTCTGTTGCTTTGTTTTTTAGATGTTTCAGGAAACACCATACACTTCTCCCGAGTGGTTGTTGGCAATTTACATCCCGCCCATCAGCATAACAAGGCTCCCAGTTCTCCATGGCCTGTCCTGCCTTTCTGGATTTTACACTTTTTTCAGATGGCCCTTTTGACCAGGGGGAAGTGAGACTTCATTGTAGTGCAGATTTCCTTTGCAAGCTTGCTTGGTTGGCCAAAAAGGGCGTATGTGTTTTTTCCTGAATATATTCAGGAAAAAACGCATACGCCCTTTTTGGCCAAGTGCATCATTGTGGACGTTCTGCCTCTTTTCCTATGCTTTCAATGCAATTCCAGTCTACCTCCTGAAATCGGTTTCCTGCAATTCTGCCCCGCTTTCAAGTCCTCTTGGTAGCCTTACTTCAGTCTATTTTTGGACGATAGCTGTCATTTATAACTCTGCAGGT
The DNA here is from genome assembly GCF_949987515.2 of Delphinus delphis. Classification (NCBI taxonomy): domain Eukaryota; kingdom Metazoa; phylum Chordata; class Mammalia; order Artiodactyla; family Delphinidae; genus Delphinus; species Delphinus delphis. The sequence continues at coordinate 130,379 of NW_027192772.1, forward strand.
TTGTGAATTACAGTGCCCCTGAGCTCCTTTCTTCAACTCGCTTTCTTGTGACCTGGCCGCAACACCGCAGGATGGCTTCAGGCCCTAATCTGGTTCCAGCCCGGTATGCTGAGCCTTTGGTTAATTCCTCTTCCTGGTGGGAAATGAGAGTTAAATTTGCCCGTCCAGACACCTCCAGCTAGCCTCTCATTGGTTCTCGGTATTCCTGTTCATCTTCCGCAGAAATTGCAAACTGGGCCAAACAGGAGGTTAAAGGGACTGACTCTCCAAGTGGGGAGAGTGTTAGTAAAGCGTCTGGAATGTTGCACCCGAGTACCAGGGGAGGAAAACTGAGACATATTTGAACACGTCTCCCGATCACATGGTTGATCATACTTGGGTTCCACATGCATGTTTTATCTGAAGGAAGAATACCTTAAACCTGGAGAGTTAAGACCCGTGTAATGGGTACCATGCAATATGCCTTCAAAGGGTCTTCATTTGCTCACCGAACCTCTCCAATCCTATCACTGCTGCGTTTATGCCCCTGTACACATGCTTGATTCTCTTTCGGAGACATAGCAATCCATAGGTTTTAAGATACTTACAAGTCAGGTACATTCTTAGGCGTTTAATATGCGGTGTTGAGTCCATTTCGTTGAGCAAGGAGTAGCTCTTGTCTATTCCATATTTGACTTAAGGAACTTTATCTGTGCTCATTTCAATCTCTGGTTTTATGCAGCACCCCAACTCACCTTTCCCCTGAAGCAAGCATAAGTTGGTTTTCTAAATTTGAGACCCTGTTCTGTTTTGGAATGCAGTTCCTGTGTAGCCAAGTTTACATTCCGTGTATTAGTGATATCTTATGATGTTTCTTTTTCTGTGTGACTTATTTCAGTTAGAATCATCGTACCTGAATCCACTCATTATGCTGCTACGGGCCTGATGACATAGATTTCATTGCTGAGTGATACTGCATCTTAAGTAAATACCACAACTTCTTTATCCATTTTTCACTTTCTGTTTTATTGAACTTGTATGTTAAACGAGGTTCTTGTAAACGGAGGCGTCCCAAACTTTGGGGTGGCTGTGTCTTTTTGATTTTAATTTCCCTAAGCTATAGGACCATAAGTGGAAGTGCCCTAGGCTCTGTTGCTTTGTTTTTTAGATGTTTCAGGAAACACCATACACTTCTCCCGAGTGGTTGTTGGCAATTTACATCCCGCCCATCAGCATAACAAGGCTCCCAGTTCTCCATGGCCTGTCCTGCCTTTCTGGATTTTACACTTTTTTCAGATGGCCCTTTTGCCCGGGGGGAACTGAGACTTCATTGTAGTGCAGATTTCCTTTGCAAGCTTGCTTGGTTGGCCAAAAAGGGCGTATGCGTTTTTTCCTGAATATATTCAGGAAAAAACGCATACGCCCTTTTTGGCCAAGTGCATCATTGTGGACGTTCTGCCTCTTTTCCTATGCTTTCAATGCAATTCCAGTCTACCTCCTGAAATCGGTTTCCTGCAATTCTGCCCCGCTTTCAAGTTCTCTTGGCAGCCTTACTTCAGTCTATTTTAGGACGATAGCTGTCATTTATAACTCTGCAGGTTTGTGAATTACAGTGCCCCTGAGCTCCTTTCTTCAACTCGCTTTCTTTTGAGCTGGCCGCAACACCGCAGGATGGTTTCAGGCCCTAATATGGTTCCGGCACGGCACGCTGAGCCTTTGGTTAATTCCTCTTCCTGGTGGGAAATGAGAGTTAAATTTGCCCGTCCAGACACCTCCAGCTAGCCTCTCATTGGTTCTCGCTATTCCTGTTCATCTTCCGCAGATATCGCAAACTGGGCCAAACAGGAGGTTAAAGGGACTGACTCTCCAAGTCGGGAGAGTGTTAGTAAAGCGTCTGGAATGTTGCACCCGAGTACCACGGTATGAAAACTGAGACATATTTGAACACGTCTCCCGTTCACATGGTTGATCATACTCTGTGTTCCACATGCATGTTTTAGCTGAAGGAAGAATACCTTAAACCTGGGTAGTTGAAACCCGTGGAATGGGTACCATGCAATATGACTTCAAAGGGTCTTCATTTGCTCACCGAACCTCTCCAATCCTATCACTGCTGCGTTTATGCCCCTGTACACATGCTTGATTCTCTTTTGGAGACATAGCAATCCATAGGTTTTACGATACTTACTAGTCAGGTACATTCTTAGGCGTTTAATATGCGGTGTTGAGTCCATTTCGTTGAGCAAGGAGTAGCTCTTGTCTATTCCATATTTGACTTAAGGAACTTTATCTGTGCTCATTTCAATCTCTGGTTTTATGCAGCACCCTAACTCACCTTTACCCTTAAGCAAGCATAAGTTGGTTTTCTAAATTTGAGACCCTGTTCTGTTCTGTAATTCAGTTCCTGTGTAGCCAAATTTCCATTCCGTGTATTACTGATATCTTATGATGTTTCTTTTTCTGTGTGACTTATTTCAGTTAGAATCATCATACCTGAATCCACTCATTGCGATGCTAAGGGCCTGATGACATAGATTTCATTGCTGAGTGATATTGCTTTGTAAGTAAATACCACAACTTCTTTATCCATTTTTCACTTTCTGCGATGTTCAACTTGTACTGTAAACGAGGTTCTTGTAAACAGAGGCGTCCCAAACTTTGGGGTGGCTGTGTCTTTTTGATTTTAATTTCCCTAAGCTATAGGACCATAAGTGGCAGTGCCCTAGGCTCTGTTGCTTTGTTTTTTAGATGTTTCAAGAAACACCATACACTTCTCCCGAGTGTCTGTTGGCAATTTACATCGCGCCCATCAGCATAACAAGGCTCCCAGTTCTCCATGGCCTGTCCTGCCTTTCTGGATTTTACACTTTTTTCAGATGGCCCTTTTGACCGGGGGGAAGTGAGACTTCATTGTAGTGCAGATTTCCTTTGCAAGCTTGCTTGGTTGGCCAAAAAGGGCGTATGCGTTTTTTCCTGAATATATTCAGGAAAAAACGCATACGCCCTTTTTGGCCAAGTGCATCATTGTGGACGTTCTGCCTCTTTTCCTATGCTTTCAAAGCAATTCCAGTCTATCTCCTGAAATCGGTTTCCTGCAATTCTGCCACACTTTCAAGTCCTCTTGGCAGCCTTACTTCAGTCTATTTTTGGACGATAGCTGTCATTTATAACTCTGCAGGTTTGTGAATTACAGTGCCCCTGAGCTCCTTTCTTCAACTCGCTTTCTTGTGACCTGGCCGCAACACCGCAGGATGGCTTCAGGCCCTAATCTGGTTCCGGCCCGGCATGCTGAGCCTTTGGTTAATTCCTCTTCCTGGTGGGAAATGAGAGTAAAATTTGCCCGTCCATACACCTCCAGCTAGCCTCTCATTGGTTCTCGCTATTCCTGTTCATCTTCCGCAGAAATTACAAACTGGGCCAAACAGGAGGTTAAAGGGACTGACTCTCCAAGTGGGGAGAGTGTTAGTAAAGCGTCTGGAATGTTGCACCCGAGTACCAGGGAAGGAAAACTGAGACATATTTGAACACGTCTCCCGATCACATGATTGATCATACTCTAGGATCCACATGCATGTTTTAGCTGAAGGAAGAATACCTTAAACCTGGGTAGTTGAAACCCGTGGAATGGGTACCATGCAATATGACTTCAAAGGGTCTTCATTTGCTCACCGAACCTCTACAATCCTATCACTGCTGCGTTTATGCCCCTGTACACATGCTTGATTCTCTTTTGGAGACATAGCAATCCATAGGTTTTAAGATACTTACTAGTCAGGTACATTCTTAGGCGTTTAATATGGGGTGTTGAGTCCATTTCGTTGAGCAAGGAGTAGCTCTTGTCTATTCCATATTTGGCTTAAGGAACTTTATCTGTGCTCATTTCAATCTCTGGTTTTATGCAGCACCCCAACTCACCTTTACCCTTAAGCAAGAATAAGTTGGTTTTCTAAATTTGAGACCCTGTTCTGTTCTGTAATTCAGTTCCTGTGTAGCCAAGTTTACATTCCGTGTATTACTGATATCTTATGATGTTTCTTTTTCTGTGTGACTTATTTCAGTTAGAATCATCATACCTGAATCCACTCATTGTGCTGCTAAGGGCCTGATGACACAGATTTCATTGCTGAGTGATATTGCTTTGTAAGTAAATACCACAACTTCTTTATCCATTTTTCACTTTCTGTGATGTTTAACTTGTACTGTAAACGAGGTTCTTGTAAACAGAGCCGTTCCAAACTTTGGGGTGGCTGTGTCTTTTTGATTTTAATTTCCCTAAGCTATAGGACCATAAGTGGAAGTGCCCTAGGCTCTGTTGCTTTGTTTTTTAGATGTTTCAGGAAACACCATACACTTCTCCCGAGTGGTTGTTGGCAATTTACATCCGGCCCATCAGCATAACAAGGCTCCCAGTTCTCCATGGCCTGTCCTGCCTTTCTGGATTTTACACTTTTTTCAGATGGCCCTTTTGACCGGGGGGAAGTGAGACTTCATTGTAGTGCAGATTTCCTTTGCAAGCTTGCTTGGTTGGCCAAAAAGGGCGTATGCGTTTTTTCCTGAATATATTCAGGAAAAAACGCATACGCCCTTTTTGGCCAAGTGCATCATTGTGGACGTTCTGCCTCTTTTCCTATGCTTTCAATGCAATTCCTGTCTACCTCCTGAAATCGGTTTCCTGCAATTCTGCCCCGCTTTCAAGTCCTCTTGGCAGCCTTACTTCAGTCTATTTTTGGACGATAGCTGTCATTTATAACTCTGCAGGTTTGTGAATTACAGTGCCCCTGAGCTCCTTTCTTCAGCTCACTTTCTTGTGACCTGGCCGCAACACCGCAGGATGGCTTCAGGCTCTAATCTGGTTCCGGCCCGGCATGCTGAGCCTTTGGTTATTTCCTCTTCCTGGTGGGAAATGAGAGTTAAATTTGCCCGTCCAGACACCTCCAGCTAGTCTCTCATTGGTTCTCGCTATTCCTGTTCATCTTCTGCAGAAATTGCAAACTGGGCCAAACAGGAGGTTAAAGGCGCTGACTCTCCAAGTGGGGAGAGTGTTAGTAAAGCGTCTGGAATGTTGCACCAGAGTACCAGGGGAGGAAAACTGAGACATATTTGAACACGTCTCCCGTTCACATGGTTGATCATACTCTGGGTTCCACATGTATGTTTTAGCTGAAGGAAGAATACCTTAAACCTGGAGAGTTGAGACCCGTGTAATGGGTACCATGCAATATGACTTCAAAGGGTCTTCATTTGCTCACCGAACCTCTCCAATCCTATCACTGCTGCGTTTATTCCCCTGTACACACGCTTGATTCTCTTTTGGAGACATAGCAATCCATAGGTTTTTAAGATACTTACTAGTCAGGTACATTCTTAGGGGTTTAATATGGGGTTTTGAGTCCATTTCGTTGAGCAAGGAGTAGCTCTTGTCTATTCCATATTTGGCTTAAGGAACTTTATCTGTGCTCATTTCAATCTCTGGTTTTATGCAGCACCCCAACTCACCTTTCCCCTTAAGCAAGCATAAGTTGGTTTTCTAAATTTGAGACCCTGTTCTGTTCTGTAATTCAGTTCCTGTGTAGCCAAGTTTACATTCCGTGTATTACTGATATCTTATGATGTTTCTTTTTCTGTGTGACTTATTTCAGTTAGAATCATCATACCTGAATCCACTCATTGTGATGCTAAGGGCCTGATGACATAGAATTCATTGCTGAGTTATATTGCTTTGTAAGTAAATACCACAACTTCTTTATCCATTTTTCACTTTCTGCGATGTTGAACTTGTACTGTAAACGAGGTTCTTGTAAACAGAGGCGTCCCAAACTTTGGGGTGGCTGTGTCTTTTTGATTTTAATTTCCCTAAGCTATAGGACCATAAGTGGCAGTGCCCTTGGCTCTGTTGCTTTGTTTTTTAGATGTTTCAGGAAACACCATACACTTCTCCCCAGTGTCTGTTGGCAATTTACATCCCGCCCATCAGCATAACAAGGCTCCCAGTTGTCCATGGCCTGTCCTGCCTTTCTGGATTTTACACTTTTTTCAGATGGCCCTTTTGACCGGGGGGAAGTGAGACTTCATTGTAGTGCAGATTTCCTTTGCAAGCTTGCTTGGTTGGCCAAAAAGGGCGTATGCGTTTTTTCCTGAATATATTCAGGAAAAAACGCATACGCCCTTTTTGGCCAAGTGCATCATTGTGGACGTTCTGCCTCTTTTCCTATGCTTTCAATGCAATTCCAGTCTACCTCCTGAAATCGGTTTCCTGCAATTCTGCCCCGCTTTCAAGTCCTCTTGGCAGCCTTACTTCAGTCTATTTTTGGACGATAGCTGTCATTTATAACTCTGCAGGTTTGTGAATTACAGTGCCCCTGAGCTCCTTTCTTCAACTCGCTTTCTTGTGACCTGGCCGCAACACCGCAGGATGGCTTCAGGCCCTAATCTGGTTCTGGCCCGGCATGCTGAGCCTTTGGTTAATTCCTCTTCCTGGTGGGAAATGAGAGTTAAATTTGCCCGTCCAGACACCTCCAGCTAGCCTCTCATTGGTTCTCGCTATTCCTGTTCATCTTCCGAAGAAATTGCAAATTGGTTCAAACAGGAGGTTAAAGGGACTGACTCTCCAAGTCGGGAGAGTGTTAGTAAAGCATCTGGAATGTTGCACCCGAGTACCAGGGGAGGAAAACTGAGACATATTTGAACACGTCTCCCGTTCACATGGTTGATCATACTCTGGGTTCCACATGCATGTTTTAGCTGAAGGAAGAATACCTTAAACCTGGAGAGTTGAGACCCGTGGAATGGGTACCATGCAATATGACTTCAAAGGGTCTTCATTTGCTCACCGAACCTCTCCAATCCTATCACTGCTGCGTTTATTCCCCTGTACACACGCTTGATTCTCTTTTGGAGACATAGCAATCCATAGGTTTTAAGATACTTACTAGTCAGGTACATTCTTAGGGGTTTAATATGGGGTTTTGAGTCCATTTCGTTGAGCAAGGAGTAGCTCTTGTCTATTCCATATTTGGCTTAAGGAACTTTATCTGTGCTCACTTCAATCTCTGGTTTTATGCAGCACCCCAACTCACCTTTCCCCTTAAGCAAGCATAAGTTGGTTTTCTAAATTTGAGACCCTGTTCTGTTCTGTAATTCAGTTCCTGTGTAGCCAAGTTTACATTCCGTGTATTACTGATATCTTATGATGTTTCTTTTTCTGTGTGACTTATTTCAGTTAGAATCATCATACCTGAATCCACTCATTGTGATGCTAAGGGCCTGATGACATAGAATTCATTGCTGAGTGATATTGCTTTGTAAGTAAATACCACAACTTCTTTATCCATTTTTCACTTTCTGCGATGTTGAACTTGTACTGTAAACGAGGTTCTTGTAAACAGAGGCGTCCCAAACTTTGGGGTGGCTGTGTCTTTTTGATTTTAATTTCCCTAAGCTATAGGACCATAAGTGGCAGTGCCCTAGGCTCTGTTGCTTTGTTTTTTAGATGTTTCAGGAAACACCATACACTTCTCCCCAGTGTCTGTTGGCAATTTACATCCCGCCCATCAGCAAAACAAGGCTCCCAGTTCTCCATGGCCTGTCCTGCCTTTCTGGATTTTACACTTTTTTCAGATGGCCCTTTTGACCGGGGGGAAGTGAGACTTCATTGTAGTGCAGATTTCCTTTGCAAGCTTGCTTGGTTGGGCAAAAAGGGCATATGCGTTTTTTCCTGAATATATTCAGGAAAAAACGCATACGCCCTTTTTGGCCAAGTGCATCATTGTGGACGTTCTGCCTCTTTTCCTATGCTTTGAATGCAATTCCAGTCTACCTCCTGAAATCGGTTTCCTGCAATTCTGCCCCGCTTTCAAGTCCTCTTGGCAGCCTTACTTCAGTCTATTTTTGGACGATAGCTGTCATTTATAACTCTGCAGGTTTGTGAATTACAGTGCCCCTGAGCTCCTTTCTTCAACTCGCTTTCTTGTGACCTGGCCGCAACACCGCAGGATGGCTTCAGGCCCTAATCTGGTTCCGGTACGGCACGCTGAGCCTTTGGTTATTTCCTCTTCCTGGTGGGAAATGAGAGTTAAATTTGCCCGTCCAGACACCTCCAGCTAGTCTCTCATTGGTTCTCGCTATTCCTGTTCATCTTCCGCAGAAATTGCAAACTGGGCCAAACAGGAGGTTAAAGGGACTGACTCTCCAAGTGGGGAGAGTGTTAGTAAAGCGTCTGGAATGTTGCACCCGAGTACCAGGGTACGAAAACTGAGACATATTTGAACACGTCTCCCGATCACATGGTTGATCATACTCTAGGTTCCACATGCATGTTTTAGCTGAAGGAAGAATACCTGAAACCTGGGTAGTTGAAACCCGTGGAATGGGTACCATGCAATATGACTTCAAAGGGTCTTCATTTGCTCACCAAACCTCTCCAATCCTATCACTGCTGCGTTTATGCCCCTGTACACATGCTTGATTCTCTTTCGGAGACATAGCAATCCATAGGTTTTAAGATACTTACTAGTCAGGTACATTCTTAGGCGTTTAATATGCGGTGTTGAGTCCATTTCGTTGAGCAAGGAGTAGCTCTTGTCTATTCCATATTTGACTTAAGGAACTTTATCTGTGCTCATTTCAATCTCTGGTTTTATGCAGCACCCCAACTCACCTTTACCCTTAAGCAAGCATAAGTTGGTTTTCTAAATTTGAGTCCCTGTTCTGTTCTGTAATTCAGTTCCTGTGTAGCCAAGTTTACATTCCGTGTACTACTGATATCTTATGATGTTTCTTTTTCTGTGTGACTTACTTCAGTTAGAATCATCATACCTGAATCCACTCATTGTGCTGCTAAGGGCCTGATGACACAGATTTCATTGCTGAGTGATATTGCTTTGTAAGTAAATACCACAACTTCTTTATCCATTTTTCACTTTCTGCGATGTTGAACTTGTACTGTAAACGAGGTTCTTGTAAACGGAGCCATTCCAAACTTTGGGGTGGCTGTGTCTTTTTGATTTTAATTTCCCTAAGCTATAGGACCATAAGTGGAAGTGCCCTAGGCTCTGTTGCTTTGTTTTCTAGATGTTTCAGGAAACACCATACACTTCTCCCGAGTGGTTGTTGGCAATTTACATCCCGCCCATCAGCATAACAAGGCTCCCAGTTCTCCATGGCCTGTCCTGCCTTTCTGGATTTTACACTTTTTTCAGATGGCCCTTTTGACCGTGGGGAAGTGAGACTTCATTGTAGTGCAGATTTCCTTTGCAAGCTTGCTTGGTTGGCCAAAAAGGGCGTATGCGTTTTTTCCTGAATATATTCAGGAAAAAACGCATACGCCCTTTTTGGCCAAGTGCATCATTGTGGACGTTCTGCTTCTTTTCCTATGCTTTCAATGCAATTCCAGTCTACCTCCTGAAATCGGTTTCCTGCAATTCTGCCCCGCTTTCAAGTCCTCTTGGCAGCCTTACTTCAGTCTATTTTTGGACGATAGCTGTCATTTATAACTCTGCAGGTTTGTGAATTACAGTGCCCCTGAGCTCCTTTCTTCAACTCGCTTTCTTGTGACCTGGCCGCAACACCGCAGGATGGCTTCAGGCCCTAATCTGGTTCCGGTACGGCACGCTGAGCCTTTGGTTATTTCCTCTTCCTGGTGGGAAATGAGAGTTAAATTTTCCCGTCCAGACACCTCCAGCTAGTCTCTCATTGGTTCTCGCTATTCCTGTTCATCTTCCGCAGAAATTGCAAACTGGGCCAAACAGGAGGTTAAAGGCGCTGACTCTCCAAGTGGGGAGAATGTTAGTAAAGCGTCTGGAATGTTGCACCCGAGTACCAGGGGAGGAAATCTGAGACATATTTGAACACGTCTCCCGTTCACATGGTTGATCATAATTGGGTTCCACATGCATGTTTTAGCTGAAGGAAGAATACCTTAAACCTGGAGAGTTGAGACCCGTGGAATGGGTACCATGCAATATGACTTCAAAGGGTCTTCATTTGCTCACCGAACCTCTCCAATCCTATCACTGCTGCGTTTATGCCCCTGTACACACGCTTGATTCTCTTTTGGAGACATAGCAATCCATAGGTTTTAAGATACTTACTAGTCAGGTACATTCTTAGGCGTTTAATATGGGGTGTTGAGTCCATTTCGTTGAGCAAGGAGTAGCTCTTGTCTATTCCATATTTGGCTTAAGGAACTTTATCTGTGCTCATTTCAATCTCTGGTTTTATGCAGCACCCCAACTCACCTTTCCCCTTAAGCAAGCATAAGTTGGTTTTCTAAATTTGAGACCCTGTTCTGTTTTGGAATGCAGTTCCTGTGTAGCCAAGTTTCCATTCCGTGTATTACTGATATCTTATGATGTTTCTTTTTCTGTGTGACTTACTTCAGTTAGAATCATCATACCTGAATCCACTCATTGTGCTGCTAAGGGCCTGATGACACAGATTTCATTGCTGAGTGATATTGCTTTGTAAGTAAATACCACAACTTCTTTATCCATTTTTCACTTTCTGCGATGTTGAACTTGTACTGTAAACGAGGTTCTTGTAAACAGAGGCGTCCCAAACTTTGGGGTGGCTGTGTCTTTTTGATTTTAATTTCCCTATGCTATAGGACCATAAGTGGAAGTGCCCTAGGCTCTGTTGCTTTGTTTTTTAGATGTTTCAGGAAACACCATACACTTCTCCCGAGTGTCTGTTGGCTATTTACATCCCGCCCATCAGCATAACAAGGCTCCCAGTTCTCCATGGCCTGTCCTGCCTTTCTGGATTTTACACTTTTTTCAGATGGCCCTTTTGACCGGGGGGAAGTGAGACTTCATTGTAGTGCAGATTTCCTTTGCAAGCTTGCTTGGTTGGCCAAAAAGGGCGTATGCGTTTTTTCCTGAATATATTCAGGAAAAAACGCATACGCCCTTTTTGGCCAAGTGCATCATTGTGGACGTTCTGCCTCTTTTCCTATGCTTTCAATGCAATTCCAGTCTACCTCCTGAAATCGGTTTCCTGCAATTCTGCCCTGCTTTCAAATCCTCTTGGCAGCCTTACTTCAGTCTATTTTTGGACGATAGCTGTCATTTATAACTCTGCAGGTTTGTGAATTACAGTGCCCCTGAGCTCCTTTCTTCAACTCGCTTTCTTGTGACCTGGCCGCAACACCGCAGGATGGCTTCAGGCCCTAATCTGGTTCCGGCACGGCACGCTGAGCCTTTGGTTAATTCCTCTTCCTGGTGGGAAATGAGAGTTAAATTTGCCCGTCCAGACACCTCCAGCTAGCCTCTCATTGGTTCTCGCTATTCCTGTTCATCTTCCGCAGAAATTGCAAACTGGGCCAAACAGGAGGTTAAAGGGACTGACTCTCCAAGTCGGGAGAGTGTTAGTAAAGCGTCTGGAATGTTGCACCCGAGTACCAGGGTACGAAAACTGAGACATATTTGAACACGTCTCCCGATCACATGGTTGATCATACTCTAGGTTCCACATGCATGTTTTAGCTGAAGGAAGAATACCTTAAACCTGGGTAGTTGAAACCCGTGGAATGGGTACCATGCAATATGACTTCAAAGGGTCTTCATTTGCTCACCGAACCTCTCCAATCCTATCACTGCTGCGTTTATGCCCCTGTACACATGCTTGATTCTCTTTCAGAGACATAGCAATCCATAGGTTTTAAGATACTTACTAGTCAGGTACATTCTTAGGCGTTTAATATGCGGTGTTGAGTCCATTTCGTTGAGCAAGGAGTAGCTCTTGTCTATTCCATATTTGGCTTAAGGAACTTTATCTGTGCTCATTTCAATCTCTGGTTTTATGCAGCACCCCAACTCACCTTTACCCTTAAGCAAGCATAAGTTGGTTTTCTAAATTTGAGTCCCTGTTCTGTTCTGTAATTCAGTTCCTTTGTAGCCAAGTTTACATTCCGTGTATTACTGATATCTTATGATGTTTCTTTTTCTGTGTGACTTACTTCAGTTAGAATCATCATACCTGAATCCACTCATTGTGCTGCTAAGTGCCTGATGACACAGATTTCATTGCTGAGTGATATTGCTTTATAAGTAAATACCACAAGTTGTTTATCCATTTTTCACTTTCTGCGATGTTGAACTTGTACTGTAAACGAGGTTCTTGTAAACAGAGGCGTTCCAAACTTTGGGGTGGCTGTGTCTTTTTGATTTTAATTTCCCTAAGCTATAGGACCATAAGTGGAAGTGCCCTAGGTTCTGTTGCTTTGTTTTTTAGATGTTTCAGGAAACACCATACACTTCTCCCCAGTGTCTGTTGGCAATTTACATCCCGCCCATCAGCATAACAAGGCTCCCAGTTCTCCATGGCCTGTCCTGCCTTTCTGGATTTTACACTTTTTTCAGATGGCCCTTTTGACCGGGGGGAAGTGAGACTTCATTGTAGTGCAGATTTCCTTTGCAAGCTTGCTTGGTTGGCCAAAAAGGGCGTATGCGTTTTTTCCTGAATATATTCAGGAAAAAACACATACGCCCTTTTTGGCCAAGTGCATCATTGTGGACGTTCTGCCTCTTTTCCTATGCTTTCAATGCAATTCCAGTCTACCTCCTGAAATCAGTTTCCTGCAATTCTGCCCCGCTTTCAAGTCCTCTTGGCAGCCTTACTTCAGTCTATTTTTGGACGATAGCTGTCATTTATAACTCTGCAGGTTTGTGAATTACAGTGCCCCTGAGCTCCTTTCTTCAACTCGCTTTCTTGTGACCTGGCCGCAACACCGCAGGATGGCTTCAGGCCCTAATCTGGTTCCAGCACGGCACGCTGAGCCTTTGGTTAATTCCTCTGCCTGGTGGGAAATGAGAGTTAAATTTGCCCGTTCAGACACCTCCAGCTAGTCTCTCATTGGTTCTCGCTATTCCTGTTCATCTTCCGCAGAAATTGCAAACTGGGCCAAACAGGAGGTTAAAGGGACTGACTCTCCAAGTCGGGAGAGTGTTAGTAAAGCGTCTGGAATGTTGCACCCGAGTACCAGGGGAGGAAAACTGAGACATATTTGAACACGTCTCCCGTTCACATGGTTGATCATACTCTGGGTTCCACATGCATGTTTTAGCTGAAGGAAGAATACCTTAAACCTGGAGAGTTGAGACCCGTGGAATGGGTACCATGCAATATGACTTCAAAGGGTCTTCATTTGCTCACCGAACCTCTCCAATCCTATCACTGCTGCGTTTATGCCCCTGTACACACGCTTGATTCTCTTTTGGAGACATAGCAATCCATAGGTTTTAAGATACTTACTAGTCAGGTACATTCTTAGGCGTTTAATATGGGGTGTTGAGTCCATTTCGTTGAGCAAGGAGTAGCTCTTGTCTATTCCATATTTGGCTTAAGGAACTTTATCTGTGCTCATTTCAATCTCTGGTTTTATGCAGCACCCCAACTCACCTTTCCCCTTAAGCAAGCATAAGTTGGTTTTCTAAATTTGAGACCCTGTTCTGTTTTGGAATGCAGTTCCTGTGTAGCCAAGTTTCCATTCCGTGTATTACTGATATCTTATGATGTTTCTTTTTCTGTGTGACTTACTTCAGTTAGAATCATCATACCTGAATCCACTCATTGTGCTGCTAAGGGCCTGATGACACAGATTTCATTGCTGAGTGATATTGCTTTGTAAGTAAATACCACAACTTCTTTATCCATTTTTCACTTTCTGCGATGTTGAACTTGTACTGTAAACGAGGTTCTTGTAAACAGAGGCGTCCCAAACATTGGGGTGGCTGTGTCTTTTTGATTTTAATTTCCCTATGCTATAGGACCATAAGTGGAAGTGCCCTAGGCTCTGTTGCTTTGTTTTTTAGATGTTTCAGGAAACACCATACACTTCTCCCGAGTGTCTGTTGGCTATTTACATCCCGCCCATCAGCATAACAAGGCTCCCAGTTCTCCATGGCCTGTCCTGCCTTTCTGGATTTTACACTTTTTTCAGATGGCCCTTTTGACCGGGGGGAAGTGAGACTTCATTGTAGTGCAGGTTTCCTTTGCAAGCTTGCTTGGTTGGCCAAAAAGGGCGTATGCGTTTTTTCCTGAATATATTCAGGAAAAAACGCATACGCCCTTTTTGGCCAAGTGCATCATTGTGGACGTTCTGCCTCTTTTCCTATGCTTTCAATGCAATTCCAGTCTACCTCCTGAAATCGGTTTCCTGCAATTCTGCCCTGCTTTCAAGTCCTCTTGGCAGCCTTACTTCAGTCTATTTTTGGACGATAGCTGTCATTTATAACTCTGCAGGTTTGTGAATTACAGTGCCCCTGAGCTCCTTTCTTCAACTCGCTTTCTTTTGAGCTGGCCGCACAACCGCAGGATGGCTTCAGGCCCTAATCTGGTTCCGGCACGGCACGCTGAGCCTTTGGTTAATTCCTCTTCCTGGTGGGAAATGAGAGTTAAATTTGCCCGTCCAGACACCTCCAGCTAGCCTCTCATTGGTTCTCGCTATTCCTGTTCATCTTCCACAGAAATTGCAAACTGGGCCAAACAGGAGGTTAAAGGGACTGACTCTCCAAGTCGGGAGAGTGTTAGTAAAGCGTCTGGAATGTTGCACCCGAGTACCAGGGTACGAAAACTGAGACATATTTGAACACGTCTCCCGATCACATGGTTGATCATACTCTAGGTTCCACATGCATGTTTTAGCTGAAGGAAGAGTACCTTAAACCTGGAGAGTTGAGACCCGTGTAATGGGTACCATGCAATATGACTTCAAAGGGTCTTCATTTGCTCACCGAACCTCTCCAATCCTATCACTGCTGCGTTTATGCCCCTGTACACATGCTTGATTCTCTTTTGGAGACATAGCAATCCATAGGTTTTACGATACTTACTAGTCAGGTACATTCTTAGGCGTTTAATATGCGGTGTTGAGTCCATTTCGTTGAGCAAGGAGTAGCTCTTGTCTATTCCATATTTGACTTAAGGAACTTTATCTGTGCTCATTTCATTCTCTGGTTTTATGCAGCACCCCAACTCACCTTTACCCTTAAGCAAGCATAAGTTGGTTTTCTAAATTTGAGACCCTGTTGTGTTCTGTAATTCAGTTCCCGTGTAGCCAAGTTTACATTCCGTGTATTAGTGATATCTTATGATGTTTCTTTTTCTGTGTGACTTATTTCAGTTAGAATCATCATACCTGAATCCACTCATTGTGATGCTAAGTGCATGATGACATAGATTTCATTGCTGAGTTATATTGCTTTGTAAGTAAATACCACAATTTCTTTATCTATTTTTCACTTTCTGCGATGTTGAACTTGTACTGTAAACGAGGTTCTTGTAAACAGAGGCGTCCCAAACTTTGGGGTGGCTGTGTCTTTTTGATTTTAATTTCCCTAAGCTATAGGACCATAAGTGGCAGTGCCCTAGGCTCTGTTGCTTTGTTTTTTAGATGTTTCAGGAAACACCATACACTTCTCCCGAGTGGTTGTTGGCAATTTACATCCCGCCCATCAGCATAACAAGGCTCCCAGTTCTCCATGGTCTGTCCTGCCTTTCTGGATTTTACACTTTTTTCAGATGGCCCTTTTGACCGGGGGGAAGTGAGACTTCATTGTAGTGCAGATTTCCTTTGCAAGCTTGCTTGGTTGGCCAAAAAGGGCGTATGCGTTTTTTCCTGAATATATTCAGGAAAAAACGCATACGCCCTTTTTGGCCAAGTGCATCATTGTGGACGTTCTGCCTCTTTTCCTATGATTTCAATGCAATTCCAGTCTACCTCCTGAAATCGGTTTCCTGCAATTCTGCCCCGCTTTCAAGTCCTCTTGGCAGCCTTACTTCAGTCTATTTTTGGACGATAGCTGTCATTTATAACTCTGCAGGTTTGTGAATTACAGTGCCCCTGAGCTCCTTTCTTCAACTCGCTTTCTTGTGACCTGGCCGCAACACCGCAGGATGGCTTCAGGCCCTAATCTGGTTCCGGCACGGCACGCTGAGCCTTTGGTTATTTCCTCTTCCTGGTGGGAAATGAGAGTTAAATTTGCCCGTCCAGACACCTCCAGCTAGTCTCTCATTGGTTCTCGCTATTCCTGTTCATCTTCCGCAGAAATTGCAAACTGGGCCAAACAGGAGGTTAAAGGGACTGACTCTCCAAGTCGGGAGAGTGTTAGTAAAGCGTCTGGAATGTTGCACCCGAGTACCAGGGGAGGAAAACTGAGACATATTTGAACACGTCTCCCGTTCACATGGTTGATCATACTTGGGTTCCACATGCATGTTTTAGCTGAAGGAAGAATACCTTAAACCTGGAGAGTTAAGACCCGTGTAATGGGTACCATGCAATATGACTTCAAAGGGTCTTCATTTGCTCACCGAACCTCTCCAATCCTATCACTGCTGCGTTTATGCCCCTGTACACATGCTTGATTCTCTTTCGGAGACATAGCAATCCATAGGTTTTAATATACTTACTAGTCAGGTACATTCTTAGGCATTTAATATGCGGTGTTGAGTCCATTTCGTTGAGCAAGGAGTAGCTCTTGTCTATTCCATATTTGACTTAAGGAACTTTATCTGTGCTCATTTCAATCTCTGGTTTTATGCAGCACCCCACCTCACCTTTACCCTTAAGCAAGCATAAGTTGGTTTTCTAAATTTGAGACCCTGTTCTGTTCTGTAATTCAGTTCCTGTGTAGCCAAGTTTATATTCCGTGTATTACTGATATCTTATGATGTTTCTTTTTCTGTGTGACTTATTTCAGTTAGAATCATCATACCTGAATGCACTCATTGTGATGCTAAGGGCCTGATGACATAGATTTCATTGCTGAGTGATATTGCTTTGTAAGTAAATACCACAACTTCTTTATCCATTTTTCACTTTCTGCGATGTTGAACTTGTACTGTAAATGAGGTTCTTGTAAACAGAGCCGTTCCAAACTTTGGGGTGGCTGTGTCTTTTTGATTTAAATTTCCCTAAGCTATAGGACCATAAGTGGCAGTGCCCTAGGCTCTGTTGCTTTGTTTTTTAGATGTTTCAGGAAACACCATACACTTCTCCCGAGTGTCTGTTGGCAATTTACATCCCGCCCATCAGCATAACAAGGCTCCCAGTTCTCCATGGCCTGTCCTGCCTTTCTGGATTTTACACTTTTTTCAGATGGCCCTTTTGACCGGAGGGAAGTGAGACTTCATTGTAGTGCAGATTTCCTTTGCAAGCTTGCTTGGTTAGCCAAAAAGGGCGTATGCGTTTTTTCCTGAATATATTCAGGAAAAAACGCATACGCCCTTTTTGGCCAAGTGCATCATTGTGGACGTTCTGCCTCTTTTCCTATGCTTTCAATGCAATTCCAGTCTACCTCCTGAAATAGGTTTCCTGCAATTCTGCCCCACTTTCAAGTCCTCTTGGCAGCCTTACTTCAGTCTATTTTTGGACGATAGCTGTCATTTATAACTCTGCAGGTTTGTGAATTACAGTGCCCCTGAGCTCCTTTCTTCAACTCGCTTTCTTTTGAGCTGGCCGCAACACCGCAGGATGGCTTCAGGCCCTAATCTGGTTACGGCACGGCATGCTGAGCCTTTGGTTAATTCCTCTTCCTGGTGGGAAATGAGAGTTAAATTTGCCCGTCCAGACACCTCCAGCTAGCCTCTCATTGGTTCTCGCTATTCCTGTTCATCTTCCGCAGAAATTGCAAACTGGGCCAAACAGGAGGTTAAAGGCACTGACTCTCCAAGTGGGGAGAGTGTTAGTAAAGCGTCTGGAATGTTGCACCCGAGTACCAGGGGAGGAAAACTGAGACATATTTGAACACGTCTCCCGTTCACATGGTTGATCATACTCTAGGTTCCACATGCATGTTTTAGCTGAAGGAAGAATACCTTAAACCTGGAGAGTTGAGACCCGTGTAATGGGTACCATGCAATATGACTTCAAAGGGTCTTCATTTGCTCACCGAACCTCTCCAATCCTATCACTGCTGCGTTTATTCCCCTGTACACACGCTTGATTCTCTTTTGGAGACATAGCAATCCATAGGTTTTAAGATACTTACTAGTCAGGTACATTCTTAGGGGTTTAATATGGGGTTTTGAGTCCATTTCGTTGAGCAAGGAGTAGCTCTTGTCTATTCCATATTTGGCTTAAGGAACTTTATCTGTGCTCATTTCAATCTCTGGTTTTATGCAGCACCCCAACTCACCTTTCCCCTTAAGCAAGCATAAGTTGGTTTTCTAAATTTGAGACCCTGTTCTGTTCTGTAATTCAGTTCCTGTGTAGCCAAGTTTACATTCCGTGTATTACTGATATCTTATGATGTTTCTTTTTCTGTGTGACTTATTTCAGTTAGAATCATCGTACCTGAATCCACTCATTATGCTGCTACGGGCCCGATGACATAGATTTCATTGCTGAGTGATACTGCATTGTACGTAAGTACCACAAGTTCTTTATCCATTTTTCACATTCTGCGATGTTGAACTTGTACTGTAAACGAGGTTCTTGTAAACAGAGGCGTCCCAAACTTTGGGGTGGCTGTGTCTTTTTGATTTTAATTTCCCTAAGCTATAGGACCATAAGTGGCAGTGCCCTAGGCTCTGTTGCTTTGTTTTTTAGATGTTTCAGGAAACACCATACACTTCTCCCGAGTGTCTGTTGGCAATTTACATCCCGCCCATCAGCATAACAAGGCTCCCAGTTCTCCATGGCCTGTCCTGCCTTTCTGGATTTTACACTTTTTTCAGATGGCCCTTTTGACTGGGGGGAAGTGAGACTTCATTGTAGTGCAGATTTCCTTTGCAAGCTTGCTTTGTTGGCCAAAAAGGGCGTATGCGTTTTTTCCTGAATATATTCAGGAAAAAACGCATACGCCCTTTTTGGCCAAGTGCATCATTGTGGACGTTCTGCCTCTTTTCCTATGCTTTCAATGCAATTCCAGTCTACCTCCTGAAATCGGTTTCCTGCAATTCTGCCCCGCTTTCAAGTCCTCTTGGCAGCCTTACTTCAGTCTATTTTTGGACGATAGCTGTCATTTATAACTCTGCAGGTTTGTGAATTACAGTGCCCCTGAGCTCCTTTCTTCAACTCGCTTTCTTGTGACCTGGCCGCAACACAGCAGGATGGCTTCAGGCCCTAATCTGGTTCCGGTACGGCACGCTGAGCCTTTGGTTATTTCCTCTTCCTGGTGGGAAATGAGAGTTAAATTTGCCCGTCCAGACACCTCCAGCTAGTCTCTCATTGGTTCTCGCTATTCCTGTTCATCTTCCGCAGAAATTGCAAACTGGGCCAAACAGGAGGTTAAAGGCGCTGACTCTCCAAGTGGGGAGAGTGTTAGTAAAGCGTCTGGAATGTTGCACCCGAGTACCAGGGGAGGAAAACTGAGACATATTTGAACACGTCTCCCGTTCACATGGTTGATCATACTTGGGTTCCACATGCATGTTTTAGCTGAAGGAAGAATACCTTAAACCTGGAGAGTTAAGACCCGTGTAATGGGTACCATGCAATATGACTTCAAAGGGTCTTCATTTGCTCACCGAACCTCTCCAATCCTATCACTGCTGCGTTTATGCCCCTGTACACATGCTTGATTCTCTTTCGGAGACATAGCAATCCATAGGTTTTAAGATACTTACTAGTCAGGTACATTCTTAGGCATTTAGTATGCGGTGTTGAGTCCATTTCGTTGAGCAAGGAGTAGCTCTTGTCTATTCCATATTTGACTTAAGGAACTTTATCTGTGCTCATTTCAATCTCTGGTTTTATGCAGCACCCCAACTCACCTTTCCCCTTAAGCAAGCATAAGTTGGTTTTCTAAATTTGAGACCCTGTTCTGTTCTGTAATTCAGTTCCTGTGTAGCCAAGTTTACATTCCGTGTATTACTGATATCTTATGATGTTTCTTTTTCTGTGTGACTTATTTCAGTTAGAATCATCGTACCTGAATCCACTCATTGTGATGCTAAGGGCCTGATGACATAGATTTCATTGCTGAGTGATACTGCATTGTACGTAAGTACCACAAGTTCTTTATCCATTTTTCACATTCTGCGATGTTGAACTTGTACTGTAAACGAGGTTCTTGTAAACAGAGGCATCCCAAACTTTGGCGTGGCTGTGTCTTTTTTATTTTAATTTCCCTAAGCTATAGGACCATAAGTGGCAGTGCCCTAGGCTCTGTTGCTTTGTTTTTTAGATGTTTCAGGAAACACCATACACTTCTCCCGAGTGTCTGTTGGCAATTTACATCCCGCCCATCAGCATAACAAGGCTCCCAGTTCTCCATGGTCTGTCCTGCCTTTCTGGATTTTACACTTTTTTCAGATGGCCCTTTTGACCGGGGGGAAGTGAGACTTCATTGTAGTGCAGATTTCCTTTGCAAGCTTGCTTGGTTGGCCAAAAAGGGCGTATGCGTTTTTTCCTGAATATATTCAGGAAAAAACGCATACGCCCTATTTGGCCAAGTGCATCATTGTGGACGTTCTGCCTCTTTTCCTATGCTTTCAATGCAATTCCAGTCTACCTCCTGAAATCGGTTTCCTGCAATTCTGCCCCGCTTTCAAGTCCTCTTGGCAGCCTTACTTCAGTGTATTTTTGGACGATAGCTGTCATTTATAAGTCTGCAGGTTTGTGAATTACAGTGCCCCTGAGCTCCTTTCTTCAACTCGCTTTCTTGTGACCTGGCCGCAACACCGCAGGATGGCTTCAGGCCCTAATCTGGTTCCGGCACGGCACGCTGAGCCTTTGGTTATTTCCTCTTCCTGGTGGGAAATGAGAGTTAAATTTGCCCGTCCAGACACCTCCAGCTAGTCTCTCATTGGTTCTCGCTATTCCTGTTCATCTTCCGCAGAAATTGCAAACTGGGCCAAACAGGAGGTTAAAGGGACTGACTCTCCAAGTCGGGAGAGTGTTAGTAAAGCGTCTGGAATGTTGCACCCGATTACCAGGGGAGGAAAACTGAGACATATTTGAACACGTCTCCCGTTCACATGGTTGATCATACTTGGGTTCCACATGCATGTTTTAGCTGAAGGAAGAATACCTTAAACCTGGAGAGTTAAGACCCGTGTAATGGGTACCATGCAATATGACTTCAAAGGGTCTTCATTTGCTCACCGAACCTCTCCAATCCTATCACTGCTGCGTTTATGCCCCTGTACACATGCTTGATTCTCTTTCGGAGACATAGCAATCCATAGGTTTTAATATACTTACTAGTCAGGTACATTCTTAGGCATTTAATATGCGGTGTTGAGTCCATTTCGTTGAGCAAGGAGTAGCTCTTGTCTATTCCATATTTGACTTAAGGAACTTTATCTGTGCTCATTTCAATCTCTGGTTTTATGCAGCACCCCACCTCACCTTTACCCTTAAGCAAGCATAAGTTGGTTTTCTAAATTTGAGACCCTGTTCTGTTCTGTAATTCAGTTCCTGTGTAGCCAAGTTTATATTCCGTGTATTACTGATATCTTATGATGTTTCTTTTTCTGTGTGACTTATTTCAGTTAGAATCATCATACCTGAATGCACTCATTGTGATGCTAAGGGCCTGATGACATAGATTTCATTGCTGAGTGATATTGCTTTGTAAGTAAATACCACAACTTCTTTATCCATTTTTCACTTTCTGCGATGTTGAACTTGTACTGTAAATGAGGTTCTTGTAAACAGAGCCGTTCCAAACTTTGGGGTGGCTGTGTCTTTTTGATTTAAATTTCTCTAAGCTATAGGACCATAAGTGGCAGTGCCCTAGGCTCTGTTGCTTTGTTTTTTAGATGTTTCAGGAAACACCATACACTTCTCCCGAGTGTCTGTTGGCAATTTACATCCCGCCCATCAGCATAACAAGGCTCCCAGTTCTCCATGGCCTGTCCTGCCTTTCTGGATTTTACACTTTTTTCAGATGGCCCTTTTGACCGGGGGGAAGTGAGACTTCATTGTAGTGCAGATTTCCTTTGCAAGCTTGCTTGGTTGGCCAAAAAGGGCGTATGCGTTTTTTCCTGAATATATTCAGGAAAAAACGCATACGCCCTTTTTGGCCAAGTGCATCATTGTGGACGTTCTGCCTCTTTTCCTATGCTTTCAATGCAATTCCAGTCTACCTCCTGAAATAGGTTTCCTGCAATTCTGCCCCGCTTTCAAGTCCTCTCGGCAGCCTTACTTCAGTCTATTTTTGGACGATAGCTGTCATTTATAACTCTGCAGGTTTGTGAATTACAGTGCCCCTGAGCTCCTTTCTTCAACTCGCTTTCTTTTGAGCTGGCCGCAACACCGCAGGATGGCTTCAGGCCCTAATCTGGTTACGGCACGGCATGCTGAGCCTTTGGTTAATTCCTCTTCCTGGTGGGAAATGAGAGTTAAATTTGCCCGTCCAGACACCTCCAGCTAGCCTCTCATTGGTTCTCGCTATTCCTGTTCATCTTCCGCAGAAATTGCAAATTGGGCCAAACAGGAGGTTAAAGGCACTGACTCTCCAAGTGGGGAGAGTGTTAGTAAAGCGTCTGGAATGTTGCACCCGAGTACCAGGGGAGGAAAACTGAGACATATTTGAACACGTCTCCCGTTCACATGGTTGATCATACTCTAGGTTCCAAATGCATGTTTTAGCTGAAGGAAGAATACCTTAAACCTGGAGAGTTGAGACCCGTGTAATGGGTACCATGCAATATGACTTCAAAGGGTCTTCATTTGCTCACCGAACCTCTCCAATCCTATCACTGCTGCGTTTATTCCCCTGTACACACGCTTGATTCTCTTTTGGAGACATAGCAATCCATAGGTTTTAAGATACTTACTAGTCAGGTACATTCTTAGGGGTTTAATATGGGGTTTTGAGTCCATTTCGTTGAGCAAGGAGTAGCTCTTGTCTATTCCATATTTGGCTTAAGGAACTTTATCTGTGCTCATTTCAATCTCTGGTTTTATGCAGCACCCCAACTCACCTTTCCCCTTAAGCAAGCATAAGTTGGTTTTCTAAATTTGAGACCCTGTTCTGTTCTGTAATTCAGTTCCTGTGTAGCCAAGTTTACATTCCGTGTATTACTGATATCTTATGATGTTTCTTTTTCTGTGTGACTTATTTCAGTTAGAATCATCGTACCTGAATCCACTCATTATGCTGCTACGGGCCCGATGACATAGATTTCATTGCTGAGTGATACTGCATTGTACGTAAGTACCACAAGTTCTTTATCCATTTTTCACATTCTGCGATGTTGAACTTGTACTGTAAACGAGGTTCTTGTAAACAGAGGCGTCCCAAACTTTGGGGTGGCTGTGTCTTTTTGATTTTAATTTCCCTAAGCTATAGGACCATAAGTGGCAGTGCCCTAGGCTCTGTTGCTTTGTTTTTTAGATGTTTCAGGAAACACCATACACTTCTCCCGAGTGTCTGTTGGCAATTTACATCCCGCCCATCAGCATAACAAGGCTCCCAGTTCTCCATGGCCTGTCCTGCCTTTGTGGATTTTACACTTTTTTCAGATGGCCCTTTTGACTGGGGGGAAGTGAGACTTCATTGTAGTGCAGATTTCCTTTGCAAGCTTGCTTTGTTGGCCAAAAAGGGCGTATGCGTTTTTTCCTGAATATATTCAGGAAAAAACGCATACGCCCTTTTTGGCCAAGTGCATCATTGTGGACGTTCTGCCTCTTTTCCTATGCTTTCAATGCAATTCCAGTCTACCTCCTGAAATCGGTTTCTTGCAATTCTGCCCCGCTTTCAAGTCCTCTTGGCAGCCTTACTTCAGTCTATTTTTGGACGATAGCTGTCATTTATAACTCTGCAGGTTTGTGAATTACAGTGCCCCTGAGCTCCTTTCTTCAACTCGCTTTCTTGTGACCTGGCCGCAACACAGCAGGATGGCTTCAGGCCCTAATCTGGTTCCGGTACGGCACGCTGAGCCTTTGGTTATTTCCTCTTCCTGGTGGGAAATGAGAGTTAAATTTGCCCGTCCAGACACCTCCAGCTAGTCTCTCATTGGTTCTCGCTATTCCTGTTCATCTTCCGCAGAAATTGCAAACTGGGCCAAACAGGAGGTTAAAGGCGCTGACTCTCCAAGTGGGGAGAGTGTTAGTAAAGCGTCTGGAATGTTGCACCCGAGTACCAGGGGAGGAAAACTGAGACATATTTGAACACGTCTCCCGTTCACATGGTTGATCATACTTGGGTTCCACATGCATGTTTTAGCTGAAGGAAGAATACCTTAAACCTGGAGAGTTAAGACCCGTGTAATGGGTACCATGCAATATGACTTCAAAGGGTCTTCATTTGCTCACCGAACCTCTCCAATCCTATCACTGCTGCGTTTATGCCCCTGTACACATGCTTGATTCTCTTTCGGAGACATAGCAATCCATAGGTTTTAAGATACTTACTAGTCAGGTACATTCTTAGGCATTTAGTATGCGGTGTTGAGTCCATTTCGTTGAGCAAGGAGTAGCTCTTGTCTATTCCATATTTGACTTAAGGAACTTTATCTGTGCTCATTTCAATCTCTGGTTTTATGCAGCACCCCAACTCACCTTTCCCCTTAAGCAAGCATAAGTTGGTTTTCTAAATTTGAGACCCTGTTCTGTTCTGTAATTCAGTTCCTGTGTAGCCAAGTTTACATTCCGTGTATTAGTGATATCTTATGATGTTTCTTTTTCTGTGTGACTTACTTCAGTTAGAATCATCATACCTGAATCCACTCATTGTGCTGCTAAGGGCCTGATGACACAGATTTCATTGCTGAGTGATATTGCTTTGTAAGTAAATACCACAACTTCTTTATCCATTTTTCACTTTCTGCGATGTTGAACTTGTACTGTAAACGAGGTTCTTGTAAACAGAGCCGTTCCAAACTTTGGGGTGGCTGTGTCTTTTTGATTTTAATTTCCCTAAGCTATAGGATCATAAGTGGAAGTGCCCTAGGTTCTGTTGCTTTGTTTTTTAGATGTTTCAGGAAACACCATACACTTCTCCCGAGTGGTTGTTGGCAATTTACATCCCGCCCATCAGCATAACAAGGCTCCCAGTTCTCCATGGCCTGTCCTGCCTTTCTGGATTTTACACTTTTTTCAGATGGCCCTTTTGCCCGGGGGGAAGTGAGACTTCATTGTAGTGCAGATTTCCTTTGCAAGCTTGCTTGGTTGGCCAAAAAGGGCGTATGCGTTTTTTCCTGAATATATTCAGGAAAAAACGCATACGCCCTTTTTGGCCAAGTGCATCATTGTGGACGTTCTGCCTCTTTTCCTATGCTTTCAATGCAATTCCAGTCTACCTCCTGAAATCGGTTTCCTGCAATGCTGCCCCGCTTTCAAGTCCTCTTGGCAGCCTTACTTCAGTCTATTTTTGGACGATAGCTGTCATTTATAACACTGCAGGTTTGTGAATTACAGTGCCCCTGAGCTCCTTTCTTCAACTCGCTTTCTTGTGACCTGGCCGCAACACCGCAGGATGGCTTCAGGCCCTAATCTGGTTCCGGCACGGCACGCTGAGCCTTTGGTTATTTCCTCTTCCTGGTGGGAAATGAGAGTTAAATTTGCCCGTCCAGACACCTCCAGCTAGCCTCTCATTGGTTCTCGCTATTCCTGTTCATCTTCCGCAGAAATTGCAAACTGGGCCAAACAGGAGTTTAAAGGGACTGACTCTCCAAGTGGGGAGAGTGTTAGTAAAGCGTCTGGAATGTTGCACCCGAGTACCAGGGGAGGAAAACTGAGACATATTTGAACACGTCTCCCGTTCACATGGTTGATCATACTTGGGTTCCACATGCATGTTTTAGCTGAAGGAAGAATACCTTAAACCTGGAGAGTTGAGACCCGTGTAATGGGTACCATGCAATATGACTTCAAAGGGTCTTCATTTGCTCACCGAACCTCTCCAATCCTATCACTGCTGCGTTTATGCCCCTGTACACATGCTTGATTCTCTTTCGGAGACATAGCAATCCATAGGTTTTTAAGATACTTACTAGTCAGGTACATTCTTAGGCGTTTAATATGCGGTGTTGAGTCCATTTCGTTGAGCAAGGAGTAGCTCTTGTCTATTCCATATTTGACTTAAGGAACTTTATCTGTGCTCATTTCAATCTCTGGTTTTATGCAGCACCCCAACTCACCTTTACCCTTAAGCAAGCATAAGTTGGTTTTCTAAATTTGAGACCCTGTTCTGTTCTGTAATTCAGTTCCTGTGTAGCCAAGTTTACATTCCGTGTATTAGTGATATCTTATGATGTTTCTTTTTCTGTGTGACTTACTTCAGTTAGAATCATCATACCTGAATGCACTCATTGTGATGCTAAGGGCCTGATGACACAGATTTCATTGCTGAGTGATATTGCTTTGTAAGTGAATACCACAAGTTCTTTATCCATTTTTCACTTTCTGCGATGTTGAACTTGTACTGTAAACGAGGTTCTTGTAAACAGAGCCGTTCCAAACTTTGGGGTGGCTGTGTCTTTTTGATTTTAATTTCCCTAAGCTATAGGACCATAAGTGGAAGTGCCCTAGGCTCTGTTGCTTTGTTTTTTAGATGTTTCAGGAAACACCATACACTTCTCCCGAGTGGTTGTTGGCAATTTACATCCCGCCCATCAGCATAACAAGGCTCCCAGTTCTCCATGGCCTGTCCTGCCTTTCTGGATTTTACACTATTTTCAGATGGCCCTTTTGACCGGGGGGAAGTGAGACTTCATTGTAGTGCAGATTTCCTTTGCAAGCTTGCTTGGTTGGCCAAAAAGGGCGTATGCGTTTTTTCCTGAATATATTCAGGAAAAAACGCATACGCCCTTTTTGGCCAAGTGCATCACTGTGGACGTTCTGCCTCTTTTCCTATGCTTTCAATGCAATTCCAGTCTACCTCCTGAAATCGGTTTCCTGCAATGCTGCCCCGCTTTCAAGTCCTCTTGGCAGCCTTACTTCAGTCTATTTTTGGACGATAGCTGTCATTTATAACTCTGCAGGTTTGTGAATTACAGTGCCCCTGAGCTCCTTTCTTCAACTCGCTTTCTTGTGACCTGGCCGCAACACCGCAGGATGGCTTCAGGCCCTAATCTGGTTCCGGCACGGCACGCTGAGCCTTTGGTTATTTCCTCTTCCTGGTGGGAAATGAGAGTTAAATTTGCCCGTCCAGACACCTCCAGCTAGCCTCTCATTGGTTCTCGCTATTCCTGTTCATCTTCCGCAGAAATTGCAAACTGGGCCAAACAGGAGGTTAAAGGCGCTGACTCTCCAAGTGGGGAGAGTGTTAGTAAAGCGTCTGGAATGTTGCACCCGAGTACCAGGGGAGGAAAACTGAGACATATTTGAACACGTCTCCCGTTCACATGGTTGATCATACTTGGGTTCCACATGCATGTTTTAGCTGAAGGAAGAATACCTTAAACCTGGAGAGTTAAGACCCGTGTAATGGGTACCATGCAATATGACTTCAAAGGGTCTTCATTTGCTCACCGAACCTCTCCAATCCTATCACTGCTGCGTTTATGCCCCTGTACACATGCTTGATTCTCTTTCGGAGACATAGCAATCCATAGGTTTTTAAGATACTTACTAGTCAGGTACATACTTAGGCGTTTAATATGCGGTGTTGAGTCCAATTCGTTGAGCAAGGAGTAGCTCTTGTGTATTCCATATTTGACTTAAGGAACTTTATCTGTGCTCATTTCAATCTCTGGTTTTATGCAGCACCCCAACTCACCTTTACCCTTAAGCAAGCATAAGTTGGTTTTCTAAATTTGAGACCCTGTTCTGTTCTGTAATTCAGTTCCTGTGTAGCCAAGTTTACATTCCGTGTATTACTGATATCTTATGATGTTTCTTTTTCTGTGTGACTTACTTCAGTTAGAATCATCATACCTGAATCCACTCATTGTGCTGCTAAGGGCCTGATGACACAGATTTCATTGCTGAGTGATATTGCTTTGTAAGTAAATACCACAACTTCTTTATCCATTTTTCACTTTCTGCGATGTTGAACTTGTACTGTAAACGAGGTTCTTGTAAACAGAGCCGTTCCAAACTTTGGGGTGGCTGTGTCTTTTTGATTTTAATTTCCCTAAGCTATAGGACCATAAGTGGAAGTGCCCTAGGTTCTGTTGCTTTGTTTTTTAGATGTTTCAGGAAACACCATACACTTCTCCCGAGTGGTTGTTGGCAATTTACATCCCGCCCATCAGCATAACAAGGCTCCCAGTTCTCCATGGCCTGTCCTGCCTTTCTGGATTTTACACTTTTTTCAGATGGCCCTTTTGACCGGGGGGAAGTGAGACTTCATTGTAGTGCAGATTTCCTTTGCAAGCTTGCTTGGTTGGCCAAAAAGGGCGTATGCGTTTTTTCCTGAATATATTCAGGAAAAAACGCATACGCCCTTTTTGGCCAAGTGCATCATTGTGGACGTTCTGCCTCTTTTCCTATTCTTTCAATGCAATTCCAGTCTACCTCCTGAAATCGGTTTCCTGCAATTCTGCCCCGCTTTCAAGTCCTCTTGGCAGCCTTACTTCAGTCTATTTTTGGACGATAGCTGTCATTTATAACTCTGCAGGTTTGTGAATTACAGTGCCCCTGAGCTCCTTTGCTCAACTCGCTTTCTTTTGAGCTGGCCGCAACACCGCAGGATGGCTTCAGGCCCTAATCTGGTTCCGGTACGGCACGCTGAGCCTTTGGTTATTTCCTCTTCTTGGTGGGAAATGAGAGTTAAATTTGCCCGTCCAGACACCTCCAGCTAGCCTCTCATTGGTTCTCGCTATTCCTGTTCATCTTCCGCAGAAATTGCAAACTGGGCCAAACAGGAGGTTAAAGGCGCTGACTCTCCAAGTGGGGAGAGTGTTAGTAAAGCGTCTGGAATGTTGCACCCGAGTACCAGGGGAGGAAAACTGAGACATATTTGAACACGTCTCCCGTTCACATGGTTGATCATACTTGGGTTCCACATGCATGTTTTAGCTGAAGGAAGAATACCTAAAACCTGGGTAGTTGAAACCCGTGGAATGGGTACCATGCAATATGACTTCAAAGGGTCTTCATTTGCTCACCGAACCTCTCCAGTCCTATCACTGCTGCGTTTATGCCCCTGTACACATGCTTGATTCTCTTTCGGAGACATAGCAATCCATAGGTTTTACGATACTTACTAGTCAGGTACATTCTTAGGCGTTTAATATGCGGTGTTGAGTCCATTTCGTTGAGCAAGGAGTAGCTCTTGTCTATTCCATATTTGGCTTAAGGAACTTTATCTGTGCTCATTTCAATCTCTGGTTTTATGCAGCAACCCAACTCACCTTTCCCCTTAAGCAAGCATAAGTTGGTTTTCTAAATTTGAGACCCTGTTCTGTTTTGGAATGCAGTTCCTGTGTAGCCAAGTTTACATTCCGTGTATTACTGATATCTTATGATGTTTCTTTTTCTGTGTGACTTACTTCAGTTAGAATCATCATACCTGAATCCACTCATTGTGCTGCTAAGGGCCTGATGACACAGATTTCATTGCTGAGTGATATTGCTTTGTAAGTAAATACCACAACTTCTTTATCCATTTTTCACTTTCTGCGATGTTGAACTTGTACTGTAAACGAGGTTCTTGTAAAGAGAGCCATTCCAAACTTTGGGGTGGCTGTGTCTTTTTGATTTTAATTTCCCTAAGCTATAGGACCATAAGTGGAAGTGCCCTAGGTTCTGTTGCTTTGTTTTTTAGATGTTTCAGGAAACACCATACACTTCTCCCCAGTGTCTGTTGGCAATTTACATCCCGCCCATCAGCATAAGAAGGCTCCCAGTTCTCCATGGCCTGTCCTGCCTTTCTGGATTTTACACTTTTTTCAGATGGCCCTTTTGACCGGGGGGAAGTGAGACTTCATTGTAGTGCAGATTTCCTTTGCAAGCTTGCTTGGTTGGCCAAAAAGGGCGTATGCGTTTTTTCCTGAATATATTCAGGAAAAAACGCATACGCCCTTTTTGGCCAAGTGCATCATTGTGGACGTTCTGCCTCTTTTCCTATGCTTTCAATGCAATTCCAGTCTACCTCCTGAAATCGGTTTCCTGCAATTCTGCCCCGCTTTCAAGTCCTCTTGGCAGCCTTACTTCAGTCTATTTTTGGACGATAGCTGTCATTTATAACTCTGCAGGTTTGTGAATTACAGTGCCCCTGAGCTCCTTTCTTCAACTGGCTTTCTTTTGAGCTGGCCGCAACACCGCAGGATGGCTTCAGGCCCTAATCTGGTTCCGGTACGGCACGCTGAGCCATTGGTTATTTCCTCTTCCTGGTGGGAAATGAGAGTTAAATTTGCCCGTCCAGACACCTCCAGCTAGCCTCTCATTGGTTCTCGCTATTCCTGTTCATCTTCCGCAGAAATTGCAAACTGGGCCAAACAGGAGGTTAAAGGCGCTGACTCTCCAAGTGGGGAGAGTGTTAGTAAAGCGTCTGGAATGTTGCACCCGAGTACCAGGGGTGGAAAACTGAGACATATTTGAACACGTCTCCCGTTCACATGGTTGATCATACTTGGGTTCCACATGAATGTTTTAGCTGAAGGAAGAATACCTAAAACCTGGGTAGTTGAAACCCGTGGAATGGGTACCATGCAATATGACTTCAAAGGGTCTTCATTTGCTCACCGAACCTCTCCAATCCTATCACTGCTGCGTTTATGCCCCTGTACACATGCTTGATTCTCTTTTGGAGACATAGCAATCCATAGGTTTTAAGATACTTACTAGTCAGGTACATTCTTAGGCGTTTAATATGGGGTGTTGAGTCCATTTCGTTGAGCAAGGAGTAGCTCTTGTCTATTCCATATTTGGCTTAAGGAACTTTATCTGTGCTCATTTCAATCTCTGGTTTTATGCAGCACCCCAACTCACCTTTACCCTTAAGCAAGCATAAGTTGGTTTTCTAAATTTGAGACCCTGTTCTGTTTTGGAATTCAGTTCCTGTGTAGCCAAGTTTACATTCCGTGTATTACTGATATCTTATGATGTTTCTTTTTCTGTGTGACTTATTTCAGTTAGAATCATCGTACCTGAATCTACTCATTATGCTGCTACGGGCCTGATGACATAGATTTCATTGCTGAGTGATACTGCATTGTACGTAAGTACCACAACTTCTTTATCCATTTTTCACTTTCTGCGATGTTGAACTTGTACTGTAAACGAGGTTCTTGTAAACAGAGCCGTTCCAAACTTTGGGGTGGCTGTGTCTTTTTGATTTTAATTTCCCTAAGCTATAGGACCATAAGTGGAAGTGCCCTAGGCTCTGTTGCTTTGTTTTTTAGATGTTTCAGGAAACACCATACACTTCTCCCGAGTGGTTGTTGGCAATTTACATCCCGCCCATCAGCATAACAAGGCTCCCAGTTCTCCATGGCCTGTCCTGCCTTTCTGGATTTTACACTTTTTTCAGATGGCCCTTTTGACCGGGGGGAAGTGAGACTTCATTGTAGTGCAGATTTCCTTTGCAAGCTTGCTTGGTTGGCCAAAAAGGGTGTATGCGTTTTTTCCTGAATATATTCAGGAAAAAACGCATACGCCCTTTTTGGCCAAGTGCATCATTGTGGACGTTCTGCCTCTTTTCCTATGCTTTCAATGCAATTCCAGTCTACCTCCTGAAATCGGTTTCCTGCAATTCTGCCCCGCTTTCAAGTCCTCTTGGCAGCCTTACTTCAGTCTATTTTTGGACGATAGCTGTCATTTATAACTCTGCAGGTTTGTGAATTACAGTGCCCCTGAGCTCCTTTCTTCAACTCGCTTTCTTGTGAGCTGGCCGCAACACCGCAGGATGGCTTCAGGCCCTAATCTGGTTCCGGCACGGCACGCTGAGCCTTTGGTTATTTCCTCTTCCTGGTGGGAAATGATAGTTAAATTTGCCCGTCCAGACACCTCCAGCTAGTCTCTCATTGGTTCTCGCTATTCCTGTTCATCTTCCGCAGAAATTGCAAACTGGGCCAAACAGGAGGTTAAAGGCGCTGACTCTCCAAGTGGGGAGAGTGTTAGTAAAGCGTCTGGAATGTTGCACCCGAGTACCAGGGGAGGAAAACTGAGACATATTTGAACACGTCTCCCGTTCACATGGTTGATCATACTTGGGATCCACATGCATGTTTTAGCTGAAGGAAGAATACCTTAAACCTGGAGAGTTGAGACCCGTGGAATGGGTACCATGCAATATGACTTCAAAGGGTCTTCATTTGCTCACCGAACCTCTCCAATCCTATCACTGCTGCGTTTATGCCCCTGTACACATGCTTGATTCTCTTTTGGAGACATAGCAATCCATAGGTTTTAAGATACTTACTAGTCAGGTACATTCTTAGGCGTTTAATATGGGGTGTTGAGTCCATTTCGTTGAGCAAGGAGTAGCTCTTGTCGATTCCATATTTGGCTTAAGGAACTTTATCTGTGCTCATTTCAATCTCTGGTTTTATGCAGCACCCCAACTCACCTTTACCCTTAAGCAAGCATAAGTTGGTTTTCTAAATTTGAGACCCTGTTCTGTTCTGTAATTCAGTTCCTGTGTAGCCAAGTTTACAT
The DNA here is from genome assembly GCF_949987515.2 of Delphinus delphis. Taxonomy (NCBI): domain Eukaryota; kingdom Metazoa; phylum Chordata; class Mammalia; order Artiodactyla; family Delphinidae; genus Delphinus; species Delphinus delphis. The sequence goes on from NW_027192772.1 coordinate 162,795, forward strand.
TCCGTGTATTACTGATATCTTATGATGTTTCTTTTCTGTGTGACTTACTTCAGTTAGAATCATCATACCTGAATCCACTCATTGTGCTGCTAAGGGCCTGATGACACAGATTTCATTGCTGAGTGATATTGCTTTGTAAGTAAATACCACAACTTCTTTATCCATTTTTCACTTTCTGCGATGTTGAACTTGTACTGTAAACGAGGTTCTTGTAAACAGAGCCGTTCCAAACTTTGGGGTGGCTGTGTCTTTTTGATTTTAATTTCCCTAAGCTATAGGACCATAAGTGGAAGTGCCCTAGGTTCTGTTGCTTTGTTTTTTAGATGTTTCAGGAAACACCATACACTTCTCCCGAGTGGTTGTTGGCAATTTACATACCGCCCATCAGCATAACAAGGCTCCCAGTTCTCCATGGCCTGTCCTGCCTTTCTGGATTTTACACTTTTTTCAGATGGCCCTTTTGACCGGGGGGAAGTGAGACTTCATTGTAGTGCAGATTTCCTTTGCAAGCTTGCTAGGTTGGCCAAAAAGGGCGTATGCGTTTTTTCCTGAATATATTCAGGAAAAAACGCATACGCCCTTTTTGGCCAAGTGCATCATTGTGGACGTTCTGCCTCTTTTCCTATGCTTTCAATGCAATTCCAGTCTACCTCCTGAAATCGGTTTCCTGCAATTCTGCCCCGCTTTCAAGTCCTCTTGGCAGCCTTACTTCAGTCTATTTTTGGACGATAGCTGTCATTTATAACTCTGCAGGTTTGTGAATTACAGTGCCCCTGAGCTCCTTTCTTCAACTCGCTTTCTTTTGAGCTGGCCGCAACACCGCAGGGTGGCTTCAGGCCCTAACCTGGTTCCGGCCCGGCATGCTGAGCCTTTGGTTATTTCCTCTTCCTGGTGGGAAATGAGAGTTAAATTTGCCCGTCCAGACACCTCCAGCTAGCCTCTCATTGGTTCTCGCTATTCCTGTTCATCTTCCGCAGAAATTGCAAACTGGGCCAAACAGGAGGTTAAAGGGACTGACTCTCCAAGTCGGGAGAGTGTTAGTAAAGCGTCTGGAATGTTGCACCCGAGTACCAGAGGAGGAAAACTGAGACATATTTGAACACGTCTCCCGTTCACATGGTTGATCATACTTGGGTTCCACATGCATGTTTTAGCTGAAGGAAGAATACCTTAAACCTGGAGAGTTAAGACCCGTGTAATGGGTACCATGCAATATGACTTCAAAGGGTCTTCATTTGCTCACCGAACCTCTCCAATCCTATCACTGCTGCGTTTATGCCCCTGTACACATGCTTGATTCTCTTTCGGAGACATAGCAATCCATAGGTTTTAAGATACTTACTAGTCAGGTACATTCTTAGGCGTTTAATATGCGGTGTTGAGTCCATTTCGTTGAGCAAGGAGTAGCTCTTGTCTCTTCCATATTTGACTTAAGGAACTTTATCTGTGCTCATTTAAATCTCTGGTTTTATGCAGCACCCCAACTCACCTTTACCCTTAAGCAAGCATAAGTTGGTTTTCTAAATTTGAGACCCTGTTCTGTTCTGTAATTCAGTTCCTGTGTAGCCAAGTTTACATTCCGTGTATTACTGATATCTTATGATGTTTCTTTTTCTGTGTGACTTACTTCAGTTAGAATCATCATACCTGAATCCACTCATTGTGCTGCTAAGGGCCTGATGACACAGATTTCATTGCTGAGTGATATTGCTTTGTAAGTAAATACCACAACTTCTTTATCCATTTTTCACTTTCTGCGATGTTGAACTTGTACTGTAAAAGAGGTTCTTGTAAACAGAGGCGTCCCAAACTTTGGGGTGGCTGTGTCTTTTTGATTTTAATTTCCCTAAGCTATAGGACCATAAGTGGAAGTGCCCTAGGCTCTGTTGCTTTGTTTTTTAGATGTTTCAGGAAACACCATACACTTCTCCCGAGTGTCTGTTGGCAATTTACATCCCGCCCATCAGCATAACAAGGCTCCCAGTTCTCCATGGCCTGTCCTGCCTTTCTGGATTTTACACTTTTTTCAGATGGCCCTTTTGACCGGGGGGAAGTGAGACTTCATTGTAGTGCAGATTTCCTTTGCAAGCTTGCTTGGTTGGCCATAAAGGGCGTATGCGTTTTTTCCTGAATATATTCAGGAAAAAACGCATACGCCCTTTTTGGCCAAGTGCATCATTGTGGACGTTCTGCCTCTTTTCCTATGCTTTCAATGCAATTCCAGTCTACCTCCTGAAATCGGTTTCCTGCAATTCTGCCCCGCTTTCAAGTCCTCTTGGCAGCCTTACTTCAGTCTATTTTTGGACGATAGCTGTCATTTATAACTCTGCAGGTTTGTGAATTACAGTGCCCCTGAGCTCCTTTCTTCAACTCGCTTTCTTGTGACCTGGCCGCAACACCGCAGGAGGGCTTCAGGCCCTAATCTGGTTCCGGCACGGCACACTGAGCCTTTGGTTATTTCCTCTTCCTGGTGGGAAATGAGAGTTAAATTTGCCCGTCCAGACACCTCCAGATAGTCTCTCATTGGTTCTCGCTATTCCTGTTCATCTTCCACAGAAATTGCAAACTGGGCCAAACAGGAGGTTAAAGGCGCTGACTCTCCAAGTGGGGAGAGTGTTAGTAAAGCGTCTGGAATGTTGCACCCGAGTACCAGGGGAGGAAAACTGAGACATATTTGAACACGTCTCCCGTTCACATGGTTGATCATACTTGGGTTCCACATGCATGTTTTAGCTGAAGGAAGAATACCTTAAACCTGGAGAGTTAAGACCCGTGTAATGGGTACCATGCAATATGACTTCAAAGGGTCTTCATTTGCTCACCGAACCTCTCCAATCCTATCACTGCTGCGTTTATGCCCCTGTACACATGCTTGATTCTCTTTCAGAGACATAGCAATCCATAGGTTTTAAGATACTTACTAGTCAGGTACATTCTTAGGCGTTTAATATGCGGTGTTGAGTCCATTTCGTTGAGCAAGGAGTAGCTCTTGTCTATTCCATATTTGACTTAAGGAACTTTATCTGTGCTCATTTCAATCTCTGGTTTTATGCAGCACCCCAACTCACCTTTCCCCTTAAGCAAGCATAAGTTGGTTTTCTAAATTTGAGACCCTGTTCTGTTCTGTAATTCAGTTCCTGTGTAGCCAAGTTTACATTCCGTGTATTAGTGATATCTTATGATGTTTCTTTTTCTGTGTGACTTACTTCAGTTAGAATCATCATACCTGAATCCACTCATTGTGCTGCTAAGGGCCTGATGACACAGATTTCATTGCTGAGTGATATTGCTTTGTAAGTAAATACCACAACTTCTTTATCCATTTTTCACTTTCTGCGATGTTGAACTTGTACTGTAAACGAGGTTCTTGTAAACAGAGCCGTTCCAAACTTTGGGGTGGCTGTGTCTTTTTGATTTTAATTTCCCTAAGCTATAGGACCATAAGTGGCAGTGCCCTAGGCTCTGTTGCTTTGTTTTTTAGATGTTTCAGGAAACACCATACACTTCTCCCGAGTGGTTGTTGGCAATTTACATCCCGCCCATCAGCATAACAAGGCTCCCAGTTCTCCATGGCCTGTCCTGCCTTTCTGGATTTTACACTTTTTTCAGATGGCCCTTTTGACCGGGGGGAAGTGAGACTTCATTGTAGTGCAGATTTCCTTTGCAAGCTTGCTTGGTTGGCCAAAAAGGGCGTATGCGTTTTTTCCTGAATATATTCAGGAAAAAACGCATACGCCCTTTTTGGCCAAGTGCATCATTGTGGACGTTCTGCCTCTTTTCCTATGCTTGCAAAGCAATTCCAGTCTACCTCCTGAAATCGGTTTCCTGCAATTCTGCCCCGCTTTCAAGTCCTCTTGGCAGCCTTACTTCAGTCTATTTTTGGACGATAGCTGTCATTTATAACTCTGCAGGTTTGTGAATTACAGTGCCCCTGAGCTCCTTTCTTCAGCTCGCTTTCTTGCGACCTGGCCGCAACACCGCAGGATGGCTTCAGGCCCTAATCTGGTTCCGGCCCGGCACGCTGAGCCTTTGGTTAATTCCTCTTCCTGGTGGGAAATGAGAGTTAAATTTGCCCGTCCGGACACCTCCAGCTAGCCTCTCATTGGTTCTCGCTATTCCTGTTCATCTTCCGCAGAAATTGCAAACTGGGCCAAACAGGAGGTTAAAGGGACTGACTCTCCAAGTGGGGAGAGTGTTAGTAAAGCGTCTGGAATGTTGGACCCGAGTACCAGGGGAGGAAAACTGAGACATATTTGAACACGTCTCCCGATCACATGGTTGATCATACTCTAGGTTCCATATGCATGTTTTAGCTGATGGAAGAATACCTTAAACCTGGGTAGTTGAAACCCGTGGAATGGGTACCATGCAATATGACTTCAAAGGGTCTTCATTTGCTCACCGAACCTCTCCAATCCTATCACTGCTGCGTTTATGCCCCTGTACACATGCTTGATTCTCTTTCGGAGACATAGCAATCCATAGGTTTTAAGATACTTACAAGTCAGGTACATTCTTAGGCGTTTAATATGCGGTGTTGAGTCCATTTCGTTGAGCAAGGAGTAGCTCTTGTCTATTCCATATTTGGCTTAAGGAACTTTATCTGTGCTCATTTCAATCTCTGGTTTTATGCAGCACCCCAACTCACCTTTACCCTTAAGCAAGCATAAGTTGGTTTTCTAAATTTGAGACCCTGTTCTGTTCTGTAATTCAGTTCCTGTGTAGCCAAGTTTCCATTCCGTGTATTACTGATATCTTATGATGTTTCTTTTTCTGTGTGACTTATTTCAGTTAGAATCATCATAGCTGAATCCACTCATTGTGCTGCTAAGGGCCTGATGACACAGATTTCATTGCTGAGTGATATTGCTTTGTAAGTAAATACCACAACTTCTTTATCCATTTTTCACTTTCTGCGATGTTGAACTTGTACTGTAGACGAGGTTCTTGTAAACAGAGGCGTCCCAAACTTTGGGGTGGCTGTGTCTTTTTGATTTTAATTTCCCTAAGCTATAGGACCATAAGTGGAAGTGCCCTAGGTTCTGTTGCTTTGTTTTTTAGATGTTTCAGGAAACACCATACACTTCTCCCGAGTGGTTGTTGGCAATTTACATCCCGCCCATCAGCATAACAAGGCTCCCAGTTCTCCATGGCCTGTCCTGCCTTTCTGGATTTTACACTTTTTTCAGATGGCCCTTTTGACCGGGAGGAAGTGAGACTTCATTGTAGTGCAGATTTCCTTTGCAAGCTTGCTTGGTTGGCCAAAAAGGGCGTATGCGTTTTTTCCTGAATATATTCAGGAAAAAACGCATACGCCCTTTTTGGCCAAGTGCATCATTGTGGACGTTCTGCCTCTTTTCCTATGCTTTCAATGCAATTCCAGTCTACCTCCTGAAATCGGTTTCCTGCAATTCTGCCCCGCTTTCAAGTCCTCTTGGCAGCCTTACTTCAGTCTATTTTTGGACGATAGCTGTCATTTATAACTCTGCAGGTTTGTGAATTACAGTGCCCCTGAGCTCCTTTCTTCAACTCGCTTTCTTGTGACCTGGCCGCAACACCGCAGGATGGCTTCAGGCCCTAAACTGGTTCCGGACCGGCATGCTGAGCCTTTGGTTAATTCCTCTTCCTGGTGGGAAATGAGAGTTAAATTTGCCCGTCCAGACACCTCCAGCTAGCCTCTCATTGGTTCTCACTATTCCTGTTCATCTTCCGCAGAAATTGCAAACTGGACCAAACAGGAGGTTAAAGGGACTGACTCTCCAAGTGGGGAGATTGTTAGTAAAGCGTCTGGAATGTTGCACCCGAGTACCAGGGGAGGAAAACTGAGACATATTTGAACACGTCTCCCGATCACATGGTTGATCATACTCTAGGTTCCACATGCATGTTTTAGCTGAAGGAAGAATACCTTAAACCTGGGTAGTTGAAACCCGTGGAATGGGTACCATGCAATATGACTTCAAAGGGTCTTCATTTGCTCACCGAACCTCTCCAATCCTATCACTGCTGCGTTTATGCCCCTGTACACATGCTTGATTCTCTTTCAGAGACATAGCAATTCTTAGGTTTTAAGATACTTACAAGTCAGGTACATTCTTAGGCGTTTAATATGCGGTGTTGAGTCCATTTCGTTGAGCAAGGAGTAGCTCTTGTCTATTCCATATTTGGCTTAAGGAACTTTATCTGTGCTCATTTCAATCTCTGGTTTTATGCAGCACCCCAACTCACCTTTACCCTTAAGCAAGCATAAGTTGGTTTTCTAAATTTGAGAACCTGTTCTGTTCTGTAATTCAGTTCCTGTGTAGCCAAGTTTACATTCCGTGTATTACTGATATCTTATGATGTTTCTTTTTCTGTGTGACTTACTTCAGTTAGAATCATCATACCTGAATCCACTCATTGTGCTGCTAAGGGCCTGATGACACAGATTTCATTGCTGAGTGACATTGCTTTGTAAGTAAATACCACAACTTCTTTATCCATTTTTCACTTTCTGCGATGTTGAACTTGTACTGTAAACGAGCTTCTTGTAAACAGAGGCGTTCCAAACTTTGGGGTGGCTGTGTCTTTTTGATTTTAATTTCCCTAAGCTATAGGACCATAAGTGGAAGTGCCCTAGGTTCTGTTGCTTTGTTTTTTAGATGTTTCAGGCAACACCATACACTTCTCCCGAGTGGTTGTTGGCAATTTACATCCCGCCCATCAGCATAACAAGGCTCCCAGTTCTCCATGGCCTGTCCTGCCTTTCTGGATTTTACACTTTTTTGAGATGGCCCTTTTGACCGGGGGGAAGTGAGACTTCATTGTAGTGCAGATTTCCTTTGCAAGCTTGCTTGGTTGGCCAAAAAGGGCGTATGCGTTTTTTCCTGAATATATTCAGGAAAAAACGCATACGCCCTTTTTGGCCAAGTGCATCATTGTGGACGTTCTGCCTCTTTTCCTATGCTTTCAATGCAATTCCAGTCTACCTCCTGAAATCGGTTTCCTGCAATTCTGCCCCGCTTTCAAGTCCTCTTGGCAGCCTTACTTCAGTCTATTTTTGGACGATAGCTGTCATTTATAACTCTGCAGGTTTGTGAATTACAGTGCCCCTGAGCTCCTTTCTTCAACTCGCTTTCTTGTGACCTGGCCGCAACTCCGCAGGATGGCTTCAGGCCCTAATCTGGTTCCGGTACGGCACGCTGAGCCTTTGGTTATTTCCTCTTCCTGGTGGGAAATGAGAGTTAAATTTGCCCGTCCAGACATCTCCAGCTAGCCTCTCATTGGTTCTCACTATTCCTGTTCATCTTCCGCAGAAATTGCAAACTGGGCCAAACAGGAGGTTAAAGGCGCTGACTCTCCAAGTGGGGAGAGTGTTAGTAAAGCGTCTGGAATGTTGCACCCGAGTACCAGGGGAGGAAAACTGAGACATATTTGAACACGTCTCCCGTTCACATGGTTGATCATACTCTAGGTTCCACATGCATGTTTTAGCTGAAGGAAGAATACCTTAAACCTGGAGAGTTGAGACCCGTGTAATGGGTACCATGCAATATGACTTCAAAGGGTCTTCATTTGCTCACCGAACCTCTCCAATCCTATCACTGCTGTGTTTATGCCCCTGTACACATGCTTGATTCTCTTTTGGAGACATAGCAATCCATAGGTTTTACGATACTTACTAGTCAGGTACATTCTTAGGTGTTTAATATGCGGTGTTGAGTCCATTTCGTTGAGCAAGGAGTAGCTCTTGTCTATTCCATATTTGACTTAAGGAACTTTATCTGTGCTCATTTCAATCTCTGGTTTTATGCAGCACCCCAACTCACCTTTACCCTTAAGCAAGCATAAGTTGGTTTTCTAAATTTGAGACCCTGTTCTGTTCTGTAATTCAGTTCCTGTGTAGCCAAGTTTACATTCCGTGTATTACTGATACCTTATGATGTTTCTTTTTCTGTGTGACTTATTTCAGTTAGAATCATCATACCTGAATCCACTCATTGTGATGCTAAGGGCCTGATGACATAGATTTCATTGCTGAGTGATATTGCTTTGTAAGTAAACACCACAACTTCTTTATCCATTTTTCACTTTCTGCGATGTTGAACTTGTACTGTAAACGAGGTTCTTGTAAACAGAGGCGTCCCAAACTTGGGGTGGCTGTGTCATTTTTATTTTAATTTCCCTAAGCTATAGGACCATAAGTGGCAGTGCCCTAGGCTCTGTTGCTTTGTTTTTTAGATGTTTCAGGAAACACCATACACTTCTCCCGAGTGTCTGTTGGCAATTTACATCCCGCCCATCAGCATAACAAGGCTCCCAGTTCTCCATGGCCTGTCCTGCCTTTCTGGATTTTACACTTTTTTCAGATGGCCCTTTTGACCAGGGGGAAGTGAGACTTCATTGTAGTGCAGATTTCCTTTGCAAGCTTGCTTGGTTGGCCAAAAAGGGCGTATGCGTTTTTTCCTGAATATATTCAGGAAAAAACGCATACGCCCTTTTTGGCCAAGTGCATCATTGTGGACGTTCTGCCTCTTTTCCTATGCTTTCAATGCAATTCCAGTCTACCTCCTGAAATCGGTTTCCTGCAATTCTGCCCCGCTTTCAAGTCCTCTTGGCAGCCTTACTTCAGTCTATTTTTGGACGATAGCTGTCATTTATAACTCTGCAGGTTTGTGAATTACAGTGCCCCTGAGCTCCTTTCTTCAACTCGCTTTCTTGTGACCTGGCCGCAACACCGCAGGATGAATTCAGGCCCTAATCTGGTTCCGGCCCGGCATGCTGAGCCTTTGGTTAATTCCTCTTCCTGGTGGGAAATGAGAGTTAAATTTCCCCGTTCAGACACCTCCAGCTAGTCTCTCATTGGTTCTCGCTATTCCTGTTCATCTTCCGCAGAAATTGCAAACTGGGCCAAACAGGAGGTTAAAGGGACTGACTCTCCAAGTGGGGAGAGTGTTAGTAAAGCGTCTGGAATGTTGCACCCGAGTACCAGGGGAGGAAAACTGAGACATATTTGAACACGTCTCCCGTTCACATGGTTGATCATACTCTGGGTTACACATGCATGTTTTAGCTGAAGGAAGAATACCTTAAACCTGGAGAGTTGAGACCCGTGGAATGGGTACCATGCAATATGACTTCAAAGGGTCTTCATTTGCTCACCGAACCTCTCCAATCCTATCACTGCTGCGTTTATGCCACTGTACACACGCTTGATTCTCTTTTGGAGACATAGCAATCCATAGGTTTTAAGATACTTACTAGTCAGGTACATTCTTAGGCGTTTAATATGGGGTGTTGAGTCCATTTCATTGAGCAAGGAGTAGCTCTTGTCTATTCCATATTTGGCTTAAGGAACTTTATCTGTGCTCATTTCAATCTCTGGTTTTATGCAGCTCCCCAACTCACCTTTCCCCTTAAGCAAGCATAAGTTGGTTTTCTAAATTTGAGACACTGTTCTGTTTTGGAATGCAGTTCCTGTGTAGCCAAGTTTACATTCCGTGTATTACTGATATCTTATGATGTTTCTTTTTCCGTGTGACTTATTTCAGTTAGAATCATCGTACCTGAATCCACTCATTATGTTGCTACGGGCCTGATGACATAGATTTCATTGCTGAGTGATACTGCATTGTACGTAAGTACCACAAGTTCTTTATCCATTTTTCACTTTCTGTGATATTGAACTTGTACGGTATACGAGGTTCTTGTAAACGGAGGCGTCCCAAACTTTGGGGTGGCTGTGTCTTTTTGATTTTAATTTCCCTAAGCTATAGGACCATAAGTGGAAGTGCCCTAGGCTCTGTTGCTTTGTTTTTTAGATGTTTCAGGAAACACCATACACTTCTCCCAAGTGTCTGTTGGCAATTTACATCCCGCCCATCAGCATAACAAGGCTCCCAGTTCTCCATGGCCTGTCCTGCCTTTCTGGATTTTACACTTTTTTCAGATGGCCCTTTTGACTGGGGTGAAGTGAGACTTCATTGTAGTGCAGATTTCCTTTGCAAGCTTGCTTGGTTGGCCAAAAAGGGCGTATGCGTTTTTTCCTGAATATATTCAGGAAAAAACGCATACGCCCTTTTTGGCCAAGTGCATCATTGTGGACGTTCTGCCTCTTTTCCTATGCTCTCAATGCAATTCCAGTCTACCTCCTGAAATCGGTTTCCTGCAATTCTGCCCCGCTTTCAAGTCCTCTTGGCAGCCTTACTTCAGTCTATTTTTGGACGATAGCTGTCATTTATAACTCTGCAGGTTTGTGAATTACAGTGCCCCTGAGCTCCTTTCTTCAACTCGCTTTCTTGTGACCTGGCCGCAACACCGCAGGATGGCTTCAGGCCCTAATCTGGTTCCGGCCCGGCATGCTGAGCCTTTGGTTAATTCCTCTTCCTGGTGGGAAATGAGAGTTAAATTTGCCCGTCCAGACACCTCCAGCTAGCCTCTCATTGGTTCTCGCTATTCCTGTTCATCTTCCGCAGAAATTGCAAACTGGGCCAAACAGGAGGTTAAAGGGACTGACTCTCCAAGTGGGGAGTGTGTTAGTAAAGCGTCTGGAATGTTGCACCCGAGTACCAGGGGAGGAAAACTGAGACATATTTGAACACGTCTCCCGATCACATGGTTGATCATACTCTAGGTTCCACATGCATGTTTTAGCTGAAGGAAGAATACCTTAAACCTGTGTATTTGAAACCCGTGGAATGGGTACCATGCAATATGACTTCAAAGGGTCTTCATTTGCTCACCGAACCTCTCCAATCCTATCACTTCTGCGTTTATGCCCCTGTACACATGCTTGATTCTCTTTCAGAGACATAGCAATTCTTAGGTTTTAAGATACTTACAAGTCAGGTACATTCTTAGGCGTTTAATATGCGGTGTTGAGTCCATTTCGTTGAGCAAGGAGTAGCTCTTGTCTATTCCATATTTGGCTTAAGGAACTTTATCTGTGCTCATTTCAATCTCTGGTTTTATGCAGCACCCCAACTCACCTTTACCCTTAAGCAAGCATAAGTTGTTTTTCTAAATTTGAGACCCTGTTCTGTTCTGTAATTCAGTTCCTGTGTAGCCAAGTTTCCATTCCGTGTATTACTGATATCTTATGATGTTTCTTTTTCTGTGTGACTTACTTCAGTTAGAATCATCATACCTGAATCCACTCATTGTGCTGCTAAGGGCCTGATGACACAGATTTCATTGCTGAGTGATATTGCTTTGTAAGTAAATACCACATCTTCTTTATCCATTTTTCACTTTCTGCAATGTTGAACTTGTACTGTAAACGAGGTTCTTGTAAACAGAGCCGTTCCAAACTTTGGGGTGGCTGTGTCTTTTTGATTTTAATTTCCCTAAGCTATAGGACCATAAGTGGAAGTGCCCTAGGTTCTGTTGCTTTGTTTTTTAGATGTTTCAGGAAACACCATACACTTCTCCCGAGTGGTTGTTGGCAATTTACATCCCGCCCATCAGCATAACAAGGCTCCCAGTTCTCCATGGCCTGTCCTGCCTTTCTGGATTTTACACTTTTTTCAGATGCCCCTTTTGACCGGGGGGAAGTGAGACTTCATTGTAGTGCAGATTTCCTTTGCAAGCTTGCTTGGTTGGCCAAAAAGGGCGTATGCGTTTTTTCCTGAATATATTCAGGAAAAAACGCATACGCCCTTTTTGGCCAAGTGCATCATTGTGGACGTTCTGCCTCTTTTCCTATGCTTTCAATGCAATTCCAGTCTACCTCCTGAAATCGGTTTCCTGCAATTCTGCCCCGCTTTCAAGTCCTCTTGGCAGCCTTACTTCAGTCTATTTTTGGACGATAGCTGTCATTTATAACTCTGCAGGTTTGTGAATTACAGTGCCCCTGAGCTCCTTTCTTCAACTCGCTTTCTTGTGACCTGGCCGCAACACCGCAGGATGGCTTCAGGCCCTAATCTGGTTCCGGTACGGCACGCTGAGCCTTTGGTTATTTCCTCTTCCTGGTGGGAAATGAGAGTTAAATTTGCCCGTCCAGACACCTTCAGCTAGCCTCTCATTGGTTCTCGCTATTCCTGTTCATCTTCCGCAGAAATTGCAAAATGGGCCAAACAGGAGGTTAAAGGCGCTGACTCTCCAAGTGGGGAGAGTGTTAGTAAAGCGTCTGGAATGTTGCACCCGAGTACCAGGGGAGGAAAACTGAGACATATTTGAACACGTCTCCCGTTCACATGGTTGATCATACTTGGGTTCCACATGCATGTCTTAGCTGAAGGAAGAATACCTTAAACCTGGAGAGTTAAGACCCGTGTAATGGGTACCATGCAATATGACTTCAAAGGGTCTTCATTTGCTCACCGAACCTCTCCAATCCTATCACTGCTGCGTTTATGCCCCTGTACACATGCTTGATTCTCTTTCGGAGACATAGCAATTCTTAGGTTTTAAGATACTTACTAGTCAGGTACATTCTTAGGCGTTTAATATGGGGTGTTGAGTCCATTTCGTTGAGCAAGGAGTAGCTCTTGTCTATTCCATATTTGGCTTAAGGAACTTTATCTGTGCTCATTTCAATCTCTGGTTTTATGCAGCACCCCAACTCACCTTTACCCTTAAGCAAGAATAAGTTGTTTTTCTAAATTTGAGACCCTGTTCTGTTCTGTAATTCAGTTCCTGTGTAGCCAAGTTTACATTCCGTGTATTACTGATATCTTATGATGTTTCTTTTTCTGTGTGACTTATTTCAGTTAGAATCATCGTACCTGAATCTACTCATTATGCTGCTACGGGCCTGATGACATAGATTTCATTGCTGAGTGATACTGCATTGTACGTAAGTACCACAAGTTCTTTATCCATTTTTCACTTTCTGCGATGTTGAACTTGTACTGTAAACGAGGTTCTTGTAAACAGAGCCGTTCCAAACTTTGGGGTGGCTGTGTCTTTTTGATTTTAATTTCCCTAAGCTATAGGACCATAAGTGGAAGTGCCCTAGGCTCTGTTGCTTTGTTTTTTAGATGTTTCAGGAAACACCATACACTTCACCCGAGTGTCTGTTGGCAATTTACATCCCGCCCATCAGCATAACAAGGCTCCCAGTTCTCAATGGCCTGTTGCCTTTCTGGATTTTACACTTTTTTCAGATGGCCCTTTTGACCGGGGGGAAGTGAGACTTCATTGTAGTGCAGATTTCCTTTGCAAGCTTGCTTGGTTGGCCAAAAAGGGCGTATGCGTTTTTTCCTGAATATATTCAGGAAAAAACGCATACGCCCTTTTTGGCCAAGTGCATCATTGTGGACGTTCTGCCTCTTTTCCTATGTTTTCAATGCAATTCCAGTCTGCCTCCTGAAATCGGTTTCCTGCAATTCTGCCCCGCTTTCAAGTCCTCTTGGCAGCCTTACTTCAGTATATTTTTGGACGATAGCTGTCATTTATAACTCTGCAGGTTTGTGAATTACAGTGTCCCTGAGCTCCTTTCTTCAACTCGCTTTCTTGTGACCTGGCCGCAACACCGCAGGATGGCTTCAGGCCCTAATCTGGTTCTGACCCGGCATGGTGAGCCTTTGGTTAATTCCTCTTCCTGGTGGGAAATGAGAGTTAAATTTGCCCGTCCAGACACCTCCAGCTAGTCTCTCATTGGTTCTCGCTATTCCTGTTCATCTTCCGCAGAAATTGCAAACTGGGCCAAACAGGAGGTTAAAGGGACTGACTCTCCAAGTCGGGAGAGTGTTAGTAAAGCGTCTGGAATGTTGCACCCGAGTACCAGGGTAGGAAAACTGAGACATATTTGAACACTTCTCCCGTTCACATGGTTGATCATACTCTGGGTTCCACATGCATGTTTTAGGTGAAGGAAGAATACCTTAAACCTGGAGAGTTGAGACCCGTGGAATGGGTACCATGCAATATGACTTCAAAGGGTCTTCATTTGCTCACCGAACCTCTCCAATCCTATCACTGCTGCGTTTATGCCCCTGTACACATGCTTGATTCTCTTTTGGAGACATAGCAATCCATAGGTTTTACGATACTTACTAGTCAGGTACATTCTTAGGCGTTTAATATGCGGTGTTGAGTCCATTTCGTTGAGCAAGGAGTAGCTCTTGTCTATTCCATATTTGACTTAAGGAACTTTATCTGTGCTCATTTCAATCTCTGGTTTTATGCAGCACCCCAACTCACCTTTACCCTTAAGCAAGCATAAGTTGGTTTTCTAAATTTGAGACCCTGTTCTGTTCTGTAATTCAGTTCCTGTGTAGCCAAGTTTACATTCCGTGTATTACTGATATCTTATGATGTTTCTTTTTCTGTGTGACTTATTTCAGTTAGAATCATCATACCTGAATCCACTCATTGTGCTGCTAAGGGCCTGATGACACAGATTTCATTGCTGAGTGATATTGCTTTGTAAGTAAATACCACAACTTCTTTATCCATTTTTCACTTTCTGCGATGTTGAACTTGTACTGTAAACGAGGTTCTTGTAAACAGAGCCGTTCCAAACTTTGGGGTGGCTGTGTCTTTTTGATTTTAATTTCCCTAAGCTATAGGACCATAAGTGGAAGTGCCCTAGGTTCTGTTGCTTTGTTTTTTAGATGTTTCAGGAAACACCATACACTTCTCCCGAGTGGTTGTTGGCAATTTACATCCCGCCCATCAGGATAACAAGGCTCCCAGTTCTCCATGGCCTGTCCTGCCTTTCTGGATTTTACACTTTTTTCAGATGGCCCTTTTGACCGGGGGGAAGTGAGACTTCATTGTAGTGCAGATTTCCTTTGCAAGCTTGCTTGTTTGGCCAAAAAGGGCGTATGCGTTTTTTCCTGAATATATTCAGGAAAAAACGCATACGCCCTTTTTGGCCAAGTGCATCATTGTGGACGTTCTGCCTCTTTTCCTATGCTTTCAATGCAATTCCAGTCTACCTCCTGAAATCGGTTTCCTGCAATTCTGCCCCGCTTTCAAGTCCTCTTGGCAGCCTTACTTCAGTCTATTTTTGGACGATAGCTGTCATTTATAACTCTGCAGGTTTGTGAATTACAGTGCCCCTGAGCTCCTTTCTTCAACTCGCTTTCTTGTGACCTGGCCGCAACACCGCAGGATGGCTTCAGGCCCTAATCTGGTTCCGGCACGGCACGCTGAGCCTTTGGTTATTTCCTCTTCCTGGTGGGAAATGAGAGTTAAATTTGCCCGTCCAGACACCTCCAGCTAGTCTCCCATTGGTTCTCGCTATTCCTGTTCATCTTCCGCAGAAATTGCAAACTGGGCCAAACAGGAGGTTAAAGGGACTGACTCTCCAAGTGGGGAGAGTGTTAGTAAAGCGTCTGGAATGTTGCACCCGAGTACCAGGGGAGGAAAACTGAGACATATTTGAACACGTCTCCCGTTCACATGGTTGATCATACTTGGGTTCCACATGCATGTTTTAGCTGAAGGAAGAATATCTTAAACCTGGAAAGTTAAGACCCGGGTAATGGGTACCATGCAATATGACTTCAAAGGGTCTTCATTTGCTCACCGAACCTCTCCAATCCTATCACTGCTGCGTTTATGCCCCTGTACACATGCTTGATTCTCTTTCGGAGACATAGCAATCCATAGGTTTTAAGATACTTACTAGTCAGGTACATTCTTAGGCGTTTAATATGGGGTGTTGAGTCCATATCGTTGAGCAAGGAGTAGCTCTTGTCTATTCCATATTTGGCTTAAGGAACTTTATCTGTGCTCATTTCAATCTCTGGTTTTATGCAGCACCCCAACTCACCTTTACCTTTAAGCAAGAATAAGTTGGTTTTCTAAATTTGAGACCCTGTTCTGTTCTGTAATTCAGTTCCTGTGTAGCCAAGTTTACATTCTGTGTATTACTGATATCTTATGATGTTTCTTTTTCTGTGTGACTTATTTCAGTTAGAATCATCATACCTGAATCCACTCATTGTGCTGCTAAGGGCCTGATGACATAGATTTCATTGCTGAGTGATATTGCTTTGTAAGTAAATACCACAACTTCTTTATCCATTTTTCACTTTCTGCGATGTTGAACTTGTACTGTAAACGAGGTTCTTGTAAACAGAGCCATTCCAAACTTTGGGGTGGCTGTGTCTTTTTGATTTTAATTTCCCTAAGCTATAGGACCATAAGTGGAAGTGCCCTAGGCTCTGTTGTTTTGTTTTTTAGATGTTTCAGGAAACACCATACACTTCTCCCGAGTGTCTGTTGGCAATTTACATCCCGCCCATCAGCATAACAAGGCTCCCAGTTCTCAATGGCCTGTTGCCTTTCTGGATTTTACACTTTTTTCAGATGGCCCTTTTGACCGGGGGGAAGTGAGACTTCATTGTAGTGCAGATTTCCTTTGCAAGCTTGCTTGGTTGGCCAAAAAGTGCGTATGCGTTTTTTCCTGAATATATTCAGGAAAAAACGCATACGCCCTTTTTAGCCAAGTGCATCATTGTGGACGTTCTGCCTCTTTTCCTATGCTTTCAATGCAATTCCAGTCTACCTCCTGAAATCGGTTTCCTGCAATTCTGCCCCGTTTTCAAGTCCTCTTGGCAGCCTTACTTCAGTATATTTTTGGACGATAGCTGTCATTTATAACTCTGCAGGTTTGTGAATTACAGTGCCCCTGAGCTCCTTTCTTCAACTCGCTTTCTTTTGAGCTGGCCGCAACACCGCAGGATGGCTTCAGGCCCTAATCTGGTTCCGGCCCGGCATGCTGAGCCTTTGGTTAATTCCTCTTCCTGGTGGGAAATGAGAGTTAAATTTGCCCGTCCAGACACCTCCAGCTACCCTCTCATTGGTTCTTGCTATTCCTGTTCATCTTCCGCAGAAATTGCAAACTGGGCCAAACAGGAGGTTAAAGGGACTGACTCTCCAAGTGGGGAGAGTGTTAGTAAAGCGTCTGGAATGTTGTACCCGAGTACCAGGGGAGGAAAACTGAGACATATTTGAACACGTCTCCCGATCATATGGTTGATCATACTCTAGGTTCCACATGCATGTTTTAGCTGAAGGAAGAATACCTTAAACCTGGGTAGTTGAAACCCGTGGAATGGGTACCATGCAATATGACTTCAAAGGGTCTTCATTTGCTCACCGAACCTCTCCAATCCTATCACTGCTGCGTTTATGCCCCTGTACACATGCTTGATTCTCTTTCGGAGACATAGCAATCCATAGGTTTTAAGATACTTACTAGTCAGGTACATTCTTAGGCGTTTAATATGGGGCGTTGAGTCCATTTTGTTGAGCAAGGAGTAGCTCTTGTCTATTCCATATTTGGCTTAAGGAACTTTATCTGTGCTCATTTCAATCTCTGGTTTTATGCAGCACCCCAACTCACCTTTACCCTTAAGCAAGAATAAGTTGGTTTTCTAAATTTGAGACCCTGTTCTGTTCTGTAATTCAGTTCCTGTGTAGCCAAGTTTACATTCCGTGTATTACTGATATCTTATGATGTTTCTTTTTCTGTGTGACTTATTTCAGTTAGAATCATCATACCTGAATCCACTCATTGTGCTGCTAAGGGCCTGATGACACAGATTTCATTGCTGAGTGATATTGCTTTGTAAGTAAATACCACAACTTCTTTATCCATTTTTCACTTTCTGCGATGTTGAACTTGTACTGTAAACGAGGTTCTTGTAAACAGAGGCGTCCCAAACTTTGGGGTGGCTGTGTCTTTTTGATTTTAATTTCCCTAAGCTATAGGACCATAAGTGGCAGTGCCCTAGGCTCTGTTGCTTTGTTTTTTAGATGTTTCAGGAAACACCATACACTTCTCCAGAGTGTCTGTTGGCAATTTACATCCCGCCCATCAGCATAACAAGGCTCCCAGTTCTCCATGGCCTGTCCTGCCTTTCTGGATTTTACACTTTTTTCAGATGGCCCTTTTGACTGGGGTGAAGTGAGACTTCATTGTAGTGCAGATTTCCTTTGCAAGCTTGCTTGGTTGGCCAAAAAGGGCGTATGCGTTTTTTCCTGAATATATTCAGGAAAAAACACATACGCCCTTTTTGGCCAAGTGCATCATTGTGGACGTTCTGCCTCTTTTCCTATGCTCTCAATGCAATTCCAGTCTACCTCCTGAAATCGGTTTCCTGCAATTCTGCCCCGCTTTCAAGTCCTCTTGGCAGCCTTACTTCAGTCTATTTTTGGACGATAGCTGTCATTTATAACTCTGCAGGTTTGTGAATTACAGTGCCCCTGAGCTCCTTTCTTCAACTCGCTTTCTTGTGACCTGGCCGCAACACCGCAGGATGGCTTCAGGCCCTAATCTGGTTCCGGCCCGGCATGCTGAGCCTTTGGTTAATTCCTCTTCCTGGTGGGAAATGAGAGTTAAATTTGCCCGTCCAGACACCTCCAGCTAGCCTCTCATTGGTTCTCGCTATTCCTGTTCATCTTCCGCAGAAATTGCAAACTGGGCCAAACAGGAGGTTAAAGGGACTGACTCTCCAAGTGGGGAGTGTGTTAGTAAAGCGTCTGGAATGTTGCACCCGAGTACCAGGGGAGGAAAACTGAGACATATTTGAACACGTCTCCCGATCACATGGTTGATCATACTCTAGGTTCCACATGCATGTTTTAGCTGAAGGAAGAATACCTTAAACCTGTGTATTTGAAACCCGTGGAATGGGTACCATGCAATATGACTTCAAAGGGTCTTCATTTGCTCACCGAACCTCTCCAATCCTATCACTGCTGCGTTTATGCCCCTGTACACATGCTTGATTCTCTTTCAGAGACATAGCAATTCTTAGGTTTTAAGATACTTACAAGTCAGGTACATTCTTAGGCGTTTAATATGCGGTGTTGAGTCCATTTCGTTGAGCAAGGAGTAGCTCTTGTCTATTCCATATTTGGCTTAAGGAACTTTATCTGTGCTCATTTCAATCTCTGGTTTTATGCAGCACCCCAACTCACCTTTACCCTTAAGCAAGCATAAGTTGTTTTTCTAAATTTGAGACCGTGTTCTGTTCTGTAATTCAGTTCCTGTGTAGCCAAGTTTCCATTCCGTGTATTACTGATATCTTATGATGTTTCTTTTTCTGTGTGACTTACTTCAGTTAGAATCATCATACCTGAATCCACTCATTGTGCTGCTAAGGGCCTGATGACACAGATTTCATTGCTGAGTGATATTGCTTTGTAAGTAAATACCACATCTTCTTTATCCATTTTTCACTTTCTGCGATGTTGAACTTGTACTGTAAACGAGGTTCTTGTAAACAGAGCCGTTCCAAACTTTGGGGTGGCTGTGTCTTTTTGATTTTAATTTCCCTAAGCTATAGGACCATAAGTGGAAGTGCCCTAGGTTCTGTTGCTTTGTTTTTTAGATGTTTCAGGAAACACCATACACTTCTCCCGAGTGGTTGTTGGCAATTTACATCCCGCCCATCAGCATAACAAGGCTCCCAGTTCTCCATGGCCTGTCCTGCCTTTCTGGATTTTACACTTTTTTCAGATGCCCCTTTTGACCGGGGGGAAGTGAGACTTCATTGTAGTGCAGATTTCCTTTGCAAGCTTGCTTGGTTGGCCAAAAAGGGCGTATGCGTTTTTTCCTGAATATATTCAGGAAAAAACGCATACGCCCTTTTTGGCCAAGTGCATCATTGTGGACGTTCTGCCTCTTTTCCTATGCTTTCAATGCAATTCCAGTCTACCTCCTGAAATCGGTTTCCTGCAATTCTGCCCCGCTTTCAAGTCCTCTTGGCAGCCTTACTTCAGTCTATTTTTGGACGATAGCTGTCATTTATAACTCTGCAGGTTTGTGAATTACAGTGCCCCTGAGCTCCTTTCTTCAACTCGCTTTCTTTTGAGCTGGCCGCAACACCGCAGGATGGCTTCAGGCCCTAATCTGGTTCCGGTACGGCACGCTGAGCCTTTGGTTATTTCCTCTTCCTGGTGGGAAATGAGAGTTAAATTTGCCCGTCCAGACACCTTCAGCTAGCCTCTCATTGGTTCTCGCTATTCCTGTTCATCTTCCGCAGAAATTGCAAAATGGGCCAAACAGGAGGTTAAAGGCGCTGACTCTCCAAGTGGGGAGAGTGTTAGTAAAGCGTCTGGAATGTTGCACCCGAGTACCAGGGGAGGAAAACTGAGACATATTTGAACACGTCTCCCGTTCACATGGTTGATCATACTTGGGTTCCACATGCATGTCTTAGCTGAAGGAAGAATACCTTAAACCTGGAGAGTTAAGACCCGTGTAATGGGTACCATGCAATATGACTTCAAAGGGTCTTCATTTGCTCACCGAACCTCTCCAATCCTATCACTGCTGCGTTTATGCCCCTGTACACATGCTTGATTCTCTTTCGGAGACATAGCAATTCTTAGGTTTTAAGATACTTACTAGTCAGGTACATTCTTAGGCGTTTAATATGGGGTGTTGAGTCCATTTCGTTGAGCAAGGAGTAGCTCTTGTCTATTCCATATTTGGCTTAAGGAACTTTATCTGTGCTCATTTCAATCTCTGGTTTTATGCAGCACCCCAACTCACCTTTACCCTTAAGCAAGAATAAGTTGTTTTTCTAAATTTGAGACCCTGTTCTGTTCTGTAATTCAGTTCCTGTGTAGCCAAGTTTACATTCCGTGTATTACTGATATCTTATGATGTTTCTTTTTCTGTGTGACTTATTTCAGTTAGAATCATCGTACCTGAATCTACTCATTATGCTGCTACGGGCCTGATGACATAGATTTCATTGCTGAGTGATACTGCATTGTACGTAAGTACCACAAGTTCTTTATCCATTTTTCACTTTCTGCGATGTTGAACTTGTACTGTAAACGAGGTTCTTGTAAACAGAGCCGTTCCAAACTTTGGGGTGGCTGTGTCTTTTTGATTTTAATTTCCCTAAGCTATAGGACCATAAGTGGAAGTGCCCTAGGCTCTGTTGCTTTGTTTTTTAGATGTTTCAGGAAACACCATACACTTCACCCGAGTGTCTGTTGGCAATTTACATCCCGCCCATCAGCATAACAAGGCTCCCAGTTCTCAATGGCCTGTTGCCTTTCTGGATTTTACACTTTTTTCAGATGGCCCTTTTGACCGGGGGGAAGTGAGACTTCATTGTAGTGCAGATTTCCTTTGCAAGCTTGCTTGGTTGGCCAAAAAGGGCGTATGCGTTTTTTCCTGAATATATTCAGGAAAAAACGCATACGCCCTTTTTGGCCAAGTGCATCATTGTGGACGTTCTGCCTCTTTTCCTATGCTTTCAATGCAATTCCAGTCTGCCTCCTGAAATCGGTTTCCTGCAATTCTGCCCCGCTTTCAAGTCCTCTTGGCAGCCTTACTTCAGTATATTTTTGGACGATAGCTGTCATTTATAACTCTGCAGGTTTGTGAATTACAGTGTCCCTGAGCTCCTTTCTTCAACTCGCTTTCTTGTGACCTGGCCGCAACACCGCAGGATGGCTTCAGGCCCTAATCTGGTTCTGACCCGGCATGGTGAGCCTTTGGTTAATTCCTCTTCCTGGTGGGAAATGAGAGTTAAATTTCCCCGTTCAGACACCTCCAGCTAGTCTCTCATTGGTTCTCGCTATTCCTGTTCATCTTCCGCAGAAATTGCAAACTGGGCCAAACAGGAGGTTAAAGGGACTGACTCTCCAAGTCGGGAGAGTGTTAGTAAAGCGTCTGGAATGTTGCACCCGAGTACCAGGGTAGGAAAACTGAGACATATTTGAACACTTCTCCCGTTCACATGGTTGATCATACTCTGGGTTCCACATGCATGTTTTAGGTGAAGGAAGAATACCTTAAACCTGGAGAGTTGAGACCCGTGGAATGGGTACCATGCAATATGACTTCAAAGGGTCTTCATTTGCTCACCGAACCTCTCCAATCCTATCACTGCTGCGTTTATGCCCCTGTACACATGCTTGATTCTCTTTTGGAGACATAGCAATCCATAGGTTTTACGATACTTACTAGTCAGGTACATTCTTAGGCGTTTAATATGCGGTGTTGAGTCCATTTCGTTGAGCAAGGAGTAGCTCTTGTCTATTCCATATTTGACTTAAGGAACTTTATCTGTGCTCATTTCAATCTCTGGTTTTATGCAGCACCCCAACTCACCTTTACCCTTAAGCAAGCATAAGTTGGTTTTCTAAATTTGAGACCCTGTTCTGTTCTGTAATTCAGTTCCTGTGTAGCCAAGTTTACATTCCGTGTATTACTGATATCTTATGATGTTTCTTTTTCTGTGTGACTTATTTCAGTTAGAATCATCATACCTGAATCCACTCATTGTGCTGCTAAGGGCCTGATGACACAGATTTCATTGCTGAGTGATATTGCTTTGTAAGTAAATACCACAACTTCTTTATCCATTTTTCACTTTCTGCGATGTTGAACTTGTACTGTAAACGAGGTTCTTGTAAACAGAGCCGTTCCAAACTTTGGGGTGGCTGTGTCTTTTTGATTTTAATTTCCCTAAGCTATAGGACCATAAGTGGAAGTGCCCTAGGTTCTGTTGCTTTGTTTTTTAGATGTTTCAGGAAACACCATACACTTCTCCCGAGTGGTTGTTGGCAATTTACATCCCGCCCATCAGGATAACAAGGCTCCCAGTTCTCCATGGCCTGTCCTGCCTTTCTGGATTTTACACTTTTTTCAGATGGCCCTTTTGACCGGGGGGAAGTGAGACTTCATTGTAGTGCAGATTTCCTTTGCAAGCTTGCTTGTTTGGCCAAAAAGGGCGTATGCGTTTTTTCCTGAATATATTCAGGAAAAAACGCATATGCCCTTTTTGGCCAAGTGCATCATTGTGGACGTTCTGCCTCTTTTCCTATGCTTTCAATGCAATTCCAGTCTACCTCCTGAAATCGGTTTCCTGCAATTCTGCCCCGCTTTCAAGTCCTCTTGGCAGCCTTACTTCAGTCTATTTTTGGACGATAGCTGTCATTTATAACTCTGCAGGTTTGTGAATTACAGTGCCCCTGAGCTCCTTTCTTCAACTCGCTTTCTTGTGACCTGGCCGCAACACCGCAGGATGGCTTCAGGCCCTAATCTGGTTCCGGCACGGCACGCTGAGCCTTTGGTTATTTCCTCTTCCTGGTGGGAAATGAGAGTTAAATTTGCCCGTCCAGACACCTCCAGCTAGTCTCCCATTGGTTCTCGCTATTCCTGTTCATCTTCCGCAGAAATTGCAAACTGGGCCAAACAGGAGGTTAAAGGGACTGACTCTCCAAGTGGGGAGAGTGTTAGTAAAGCGTCTGGAATGTTGCACCCGAGTACCAGGGGAGGAAAACTGAGACATATTTGAACACGTCTCCCGTTCACATGGTTGATCATACTTGGGTTCCACATGCATGTTTTAGCTGAAGGAAGAATATCTTAAACCTGGAAAGTTAAGACCCGGGTAATGGGTACCATGCAATATGACTTCAAAGGGTCTTCATTTGCTCACCGAACCTCTCCAATCCTATCACTGCTGCGTTTATGCCCCTGTACACATGCTTGATTCTCTTTCGGAGACATAGCAATCCATAGGTTTTAAGATACTTACTAGTCAGGTACATTCTTAGGCGTTTAATATGGGGTGTTGAGTCCATATCGTTGAGCAAGGAGTAGCTCTTGTCTATTCCATATTTGGCTTAAGGAACTTTATCTGTGCTCATTTCAATCTCTGGTTTTATGCAGCACCCCAACTCACCTTTACCTTTAAGCAAGAATAAGTTGGTTTTCTAAATTTGAGACCCTGTTCTGTTCTGTAATTCAGTTCCTGTGTAGCCAAGTTTACATTCTGTGTATTACTGATATCTTATGATGTTTCTTTTTCTGTGTGACTTATTTCAGTTAGAATCATCATACCTGAATCCACTCATTGTGCTGCTAAGGGCCTGATGACATAGATTTCATTGCTGAGTGATATTGCTTTGTAAGTAAATACCACAACTTCTTTATCCATTTTTCACTTTCTGCGATGTTGAACTTGTACTGTAAACGAGGTTCTTGTAAACAGAGCCATTCCAAACTTTGGGGTGGCTGTGTCTTTTTGATTTTAATTTCCCTAAGCTATAGGACCATAAGTGGAAGTGCCCTAGGCTCTGTTGTTTTGTTTTTTAGATGTTTCAGGAAACACCATACACTTCTCCCGAGTGTCTGTTGGCAATTTACATCCCGCCCATCAGCATAACAAGGCTCCCAGTTCTCAATGGCCTGTTGCCTTTCTGGATTTTACACTTTTTTCAGATGGCCCTTTTGACCGGGGGGAAGTGAGACTTCATTGTAGTGCAGATTTCCTTTGCAAGCTTGCTTGGTTGGCCAAAAAGTGCGTATGCGTTTTTTCCTGAATATATTCAGGAAAAAACGCATACGCCCTTTTTAGCCAAGTGCATCATTGTGGACGTTCTGCCTCTTTTCCTATGCTTTCAATGCAATTCCAGTCTACCTCCTGAAATCGGTTTCCTGCAATTCTGCCCCGTTTTCAAGTCCTCTTGGCAGCCTTACTTCAGTATATTTTTGGACGATAGCTGTCATTTATAACTCTGCAGGTTTGTGAATTACAGTGCCCCTGAGCTCCTTTCTTCAACTCGCTTTCTTTTGAGCTGGCCGCAACACCGCAGGATGGCTTCAGGCCCTAATCTGGTTCCGGCCCGGCATGCTGAGCCTTTGGTTAATTCCTCTTCCTGGTGGGAAATGAGAGTTAAATTTGCCCGTCCAGACACCTCCAGCTACCCTCTCATTGGTTCTCGCTATTCCTGTTCATCTTCCGCAGAAATTGCAAACTGGGCCAAACAGGAGGTTAAAGGGACTGACTCTCCAAGTGGGGAGAGTGTTAGTAAAGCGTCTGGAATGTTGCACCCGAGTACCAGGGGAGGAAAACTGAGACATATTTGAACACGTCTCCCGTTCACATGGTTGATCATACTTGGGTTCCACATGCATGTTTTAGCTGAAGGAAGAATATCTTAAACCTGGAAAGTTAAGACCCGTGTAATGGGTACCATGCAATATGACTTCAAAGGGTCTTCATTTGCTCACCGAACCTCTCCAATCCTATCACTGCTGCGTTTATGCCCCTGTACACATGCTTGATTCTCTTTCGGAGACATAGCAATCCATAGGTTTTAAGATACTTACTAGTCAGGTACATTCTTAGGCGTTTAATATGGGGTGTTGAGTCCATATCGTTGAGCAAGGAGTAGCACTTGTCGATTCCATATTTGGCTTAAGGAACTTTATCTGTGCTCATTTCAATCTCTGGTTTTATGCAGCACCCCAACTCACCTTTACCTTTAAGCAAGAATAAGTCGGTTTTCTAAATTTGAGACCCTGTTCTGTTCTGTAATTCAGTTCCTGTGTAGCCAAGTTTACATTCCGTGTATTACTGATATCTTATGATGTTTCTTTTTCTGTGTGACTTTCTTCAGTTAGAATCATCATACCTGAATCCACTCATTGTGCTGCTAAGGGCCTGATGACACAGATTTCATTGCTGAGTGATATTGCTTTGTAAGTAAATACCACAACTTCTTTATCCATTTTTCACTTTCTGCGATGTTGAACTTGTACTATAAACGAGGTTCTTGTAAACAGAGCCGTTCCAAACATTGGGGTGGCTGTGTCTTTTTGATTTTAATTTCCCTAAGCTATAGGACCATAAGTGGAAGTGCCCTAGGCTCTGTTGCTTTGTTTTTTACATGTTTCAGGAAACACCATACACTTCTCCCGAGTGTCTGTTGGCAATTTACATCCCGCCCATCAGCATAACAAGGCTCCCAGTTCTCAATGGCCTGTTGCCTTTCTGGATTTTACACTTTTTTCAGATGGCCCTTTTGACCGGGGGGAAGTGAGACTTCATTGTAGTGCAGATTTCCTTTGCAAGCTTGCTTGGTTGGCCAAAAAGGGCGTATGCGTTTTTTCCTGAATATATTCAGGAAAAAACGCATACGCCCTTTTTGGCCAAGTGCATCATTGTGGACGTTCTGCCTCTTTTCCTATGCTTTCAATGCAATTCCAGTCTACCTCCTGAAATTGGTTTCCTGCAATTCTGCCCCGCTTTCAAGTCCTCTTGGCAGCCTTACTTCAGTCTATTTTTGGACGATAGCTGTCATTTATAACTCTGCAGGTTTGTGAATTACAGTGCCCCTGAGCTCCTTTCTTCAACTCGCTTTCTTTTGAGCTGGCCGCAACACCGCAGGATGGCTTCAGGCCCTAATCTGGTTCCGGCCCGGCATGCTGAGCCTTTGGTTAATTCCTCTTCCTGGTGGGAAATGAGAGTTAAATTTGCCCGTCCAGACACCTCCAGCTAGCCTCTCATTGGTTCTCGCTATTCCTGTTCATCTTCCGCAGAAATTGCAAACTGGGCCAAACAGGAGGTTAAAGGCGCTGACTCTCCAAGTGGGGAGAGTGTTAGTAAAGCGTCTGGAATGTTGCACCCGAGTACCAGGGGAGGAAAACTGAGACATATTTGAACACGTCTCCCGATCACATGGTTGATCATACTCTAGGTTCCACATGCATGTTTTAGCTGAAGGAAGAATACCTTAAACCTGGGTGGTTGAAACCCGTGGAATGGGTACCATGCAATATGACTTCAAAGGGTCTTCATTTGCTCACCGAACCTCTCCAATCCTATCACTGCTGCGTTTATGCCCCTGTACACATGCTTGATTCTCTTTCGGAGACATAGCAATCCATAGGTTTTAAGATACTTACTAGTCAGGTACATTCTTAGGCGTTTAATATGGGGCGTTGAGTCCATTTCGTTGAGCAAGGAGTAGCTCTTGTCTATTCC
The DNA here is from genome assembly GCF_949987515.2 of Delphinus delphis. NCBI lineage: Eukaryota > Metazoa > Chordata > Mammalia > Artiodactyla > Delphinidae > Delphinus > Delphinus delphis. The sequence continues at coordinate 189,479 of NW_027192772.1, forward strand.
ATATTTGGCTTAAGGAACTTTATCTGTGCTCATTTCAATCTCTGGTTTTATGCAGCACCCCAACTCACCTTTACCCTTAAGCAAGAATAAGTTGGTTTTCTAAATTTGAGACCCTGTTCTGTTCTGTAATTCAGTTCCTGTGTAGCCAAGTTTACATTCCGTGTATTACTGATATCTTATGATGTTTCTTTTTCTGTGTGACTTATTTCAGTTAGAATCATCATACCTGAATCCACTCATTGTGCTGCTAAGGGCCTGATGACACAGATTTCATTGCTGAGTGATATTGCTTTGTAAGTAAATACCACAACTTCTTTATCCATTTTTCACTTTCTGCGATGTTGAACTTGTACTGTAAACGAGGTTCTTGTAAACAGAGCCGTTCCAAACTTTGGGGTGGCTGTGTCTTTTTGATTTTAATTTCCCTAAGCTATAGGACCATAAGTGGAAGTGCCGTAGGTTCTGTTGCTTTGTTTTTTAGATGTTTCAGGAAACACCATACACTTCTCCCGAGTGGTTGTTGGCAATTTACATCCCGCCCATCAGCATAACAAGGCTCCCAGTTCTCCATGGCCTGTCCTGCCTTTCTGGATTTTACACTTTTTTCAGATGGCCCTTTTGACCGGGGGCAAGTGAGACTTCATTGTAGTGCAGATTTCGTTTGCAAGCTTGCTTGGTTGGCCAAAAAGGGCGTATGCGTTTTTTCCTGAATATATTCAGGAAAAAACGCATATGCCCTTTTTGGCCAAGTGCATCATTGTGGACGTTCTGCCTCTTTTCCTATGCTTTCAATGCAATTCCAGTCTACCTCCTGAAATCGGTTTCCTGCAATTCTGCCCCGCTTTCAAGTCCTCTTGGGAGCCTTACTTCAGTGTATTTTTGGACGATAGCTGTCATTTATAACTCTGCAGGTTTGTGAATTACAGTGCCCCTGAGCTCCTTTCTTCAACTCGCTTTCTTTTGAGCTGGCCGCAACACCGCAGGATGGCTTCAGGCACTAATCTGGTTCCGGTACGGCACACTGAGCCTTTGGTTATTTCCTCTTCCTGGTGGGAAATGAGAGTTAAATTTGCCCGTCCAGACACCTCCAGCTAGCCTCTCATTGGTTCTCGCTATTCCTGTTCATCTTCCGCAGAAATTGCAAACTGGGCCAAACAGGAGGTTAAAGGCGCTGACTCTCCAAGTGGGGAGAGTGTTAGTAAAGCGTCTGGAATGTTGCACCGGAGTACCAGGGGAGGAAAACTGAGACATATTTGAACACGTCTCCCGTTCACATGGTTGATCATACTTGGGTTCCACATGCATGTTTTAGCTGAAGGAAGAATACCTTAAACCTGGAGAGTTGAGATCCGTGTAATGGGTACCATGCAATATGACTTCAAAGGGTCTTCATTTGCTCACCGAACCTCTCCAATCCTATCACTGCTGCGTTTATGCCCCTGTACACATGCTTGATTCTCTTTTGGAGACATAGCAATCCATAGGTTTTACGATACTTACTAGTCAGGTACATTCTTAGGCGTTTAATATGCGGTGTTGAGTCCATTTCGTTGAGCAAGGAGTAGCTCTTGTCTATTCCATATTTGGCTTAAGGAACTTTATCTGTGCTCATTTCAATCTCTGGTTTTATGCAGCACCCCAACTCACCTTTACCCTTAAGCAAGCATAAGTTGGTTTTCTAAATTTGAGACCCTGTTCTGTTCTGTAATTCAGTTCCTGTGTAGCCAAGTGTACATTCCGTGTATTACTGATATCTTATGATGTTTCTTTTTCTGTGTGACTTATTTCAGTTAGAATCATCGTACCTGAATCCACTCATTGTGATGCTAAGGGCCTGATGACATAGATTTCATTGCTGAGTGATATTGCTTTGTAAGTAAATACCACAACTTCTTTATCCATTTTTCACTTTCTGCGATGTTGAACTTGTACTGTAAACGAGGTTCTTGTAAACAGAGGCGTCCCAAACTTTGGGGTGGCTGTGTCTTTTTGATTTTAATTTCCCTAAGCTATAGGACCATAAGTGGCAGTGCCCTAGGCTCTGTTGCTTTGTTTTTTAGATGTTTCAGGAAACACCATACACTTCTCCCGAGTGTCTGTTGGCAATTTACATCCCGCCCATCAGCATAACAAGGCTCCCAGTTCTCCATGGCCTGTCCTGCCTTTCTGGATTTTACACTTTTTTCAGATGGCCCTTTTGACCGGGGGGAAGTGAGACTTCATTGTAGTGCAGATTTCCTTTGCAAGCTTGCTTGGTTGGCCAAAAAGGGCGTATGCGTTTTTTCCTGAATATATTCAGGAAAAAACGCATACGCCCTTTTTGGCCAAGTGCATCATTGTGGACGTTCTGCCTCTTTTCCTATGCTTTCAATGCAATTCCAGTCTACCTCCTGAAATCGGTTTCCTGCAATTCTGCCCCGCTTTCAAGTCCTCTTGGCAGCCTTACTTCAGTCTATTTTTGGACGATAGCTGTCATTTATAACTCTGCAGATTTGTGAATTACAGTGCCCCTGAGCTCCTTTCTTCAACTTGCTTTCTTTTGAGCTGGCCGCAACACCGCAGGATGGCTTCAGGCCGTAATCTGGTTCCGGTACGGCACGCTGAGCCTTTGGTTATTTCCTCTTCCTGGTGGGAAATGAGAGTTAAATTTGCCCGTCCAGACACCTCCAGCTAGCCTCTCATTGGTTCTCGCTATTCCTGTTCATCTTCCGCAGAAATTGCAAACTGGGCCAAACAGGAGGTTAAAGGCGCTGACTCTCCAAGTGGGGAGAGTGTTAGTAAAGCGTCTGAAATGTTGCACCCGAGTACCAGGGGAGGAAAACTGAGACATATTTGAACACGTCTCCCGTTCACATGGTTGATCATACTTGGGTTCCACATGCATGTTTTAGCTGAAGGAAGAATACCTTAAACCTGGAGAGTTGAGACCCGTGTAATGGGTACCATGCAATATGACTTCAAAGGGTCTTCATTTGCTCACCGAACCTCTCCAATCCTATCACTGCTGCGTTTATGCCCCTGTACACATGCTTGATTCTCTTTTGGAGACATAGCAATCCATAGGTTTTAGGATACTTACTAGTCAGGTACATTCTTAGGCGTTTAATATGCGGTGTTGAGTCCATTTCGTTGAGCAAGGAGTAGCTCTTGTCTATTCCATATTTGACTTAAGGAACTTTATCTATGTTCATTTCAATCTCTGGTTTTATGCAGCACCCCAACTCACCTTTACCCTTAAGCAAGCATAAGTTGGTTTTCTAAATTTGAGACCCTGTTCTGTTCTGTAATTCAGTTCCTGTGTAGCCAAGTTTACATTCCGTGTATTACTGATATCTTATGATGTTTCTTTTTCTGTGTGACTTATTTCAGTTAGAATCATCATACCTGAATCCACTCATTGTGATGCTAAGGGCCTGATGACATAGATTTCATTGCTGAGTGATATTGCTTTGTAAGTAAATACCACAACTTCTTTATCCATTTTTCACTTTCTGCGATGTTGAACTTGTACTGTAAACGAGGTTCTTGTAAACAGAGGCATCCCAAACTTTGGGGTGGCTGTGTCTTTTTGATTTTAATTTCCCTAAGCTATAGGACCATAAGTGGCAGTGCCCTAGGCTCTGTTGCTTTGTTTTTTAGATGTTTCAGGAAACACCATACACTTCTCCCGAGTGTCTGTTGGCAATTTACATCCGGCCCATCAGCATAACAAGGCTCCCAGTTCTCCATGGCCTGTCCTGCCTTTCTGGATTTTACACTTTTTTCAGATGGCCCTTTTGACCGGGGGGAAGTGAGAATTCATTGTAGTGCAGATTTCCTTTGCAAGCTTGCTTGGTTGGCCAAAAAGGGCGTATGCGTTTTTTCCTGAATATATTCAGGAAAAAACGCATACGCCCTTTTTGGCCAAGTGCATCATTGTGGACGTTCTGCCTCTTTTCCTATGCTTTCAATGCAATTCCAGTCTACCTCCTGAAATCGGTTTCCTGCAATTCTGCCCCGCTTTCAAGTCCTCTTGGCAGCCTTACTTCAGTCTATTTTTGGACGATAGCTGTCATTTATAACTCTGCAGGTTTTTGAATTACAGTGCCCCTGAGCTCCTTTCTTCAACTCGCTTTCTTGTGACCTGGCCGCAACACCGCAGGATGGCTTCAGGCCCTAATCTGGTTCCGGCACGGCACGCTGAGCCTTTGGTTATTTCCTCTTCCTGGTGGGAAATGAGAGTTAAATTTGCCCGTCCAGACACCTCCAGCTAGTCTCTCATTGGTTCTCGCTATTCCTGTTCATCTTCCGCAGAAATTGCAAACTGGGCCAAACAGGAGGTTAAAGGGACTGACTCTCCAAGTGGGGAGAGTGTTAGTAAAGCGTCTGGAATGTTGCACCCGAGTACCAGGGGAGGAAAACTGAGACATATTTGAACACGTCTCCCGTTCACATGGTTGATCATACTTGGGTTCCACATGCATGTTTTAGCTGAAGGAAGAATATCTTAAACCTGGAAAGTTAAGACCCGTGTAATGGGTACCATGCAATATGACTTCAAAGGGTCTTCATTTGCTCACCGAACCTCTCCAATCCTATCACTGCTGCGTTTATGCCCCTGTACACATGCTTGATTCTCTTTCGGAGACATAGCAATCCATAGGTTTTAAGATACTTACTAGTCAGGTACATTCTTAGGCGTTTAATATGGGGTGTTGAGTCCATATCGTTGAGCAAGGAGTAGCTCTTGTCTATTCCATATTTGGCTTAAGGAACTTTATCTGTGCTCATTTCAATCTCTGGTTTTATGCAGCACCCCAACTCACCTTTACCTTTAAGCAAGAATAAGTTGGTTTTCTAAATTTGAGACCCTGTTCTGTTCTGTAATTCAGTTCCTGTGTAGCCAAGTTTACATTCCGTGTATTACTGATATCTTATGATGTTTCTTTTTCTGTGTGACTTATTTCAGTTAGAATCATCATACCTGAATCCACTCATTGTGCTGCTAAGGGCCTGATGACACAGATTTCATTGCTGAGTGATATTGCTTTGTAAGTAAATACCACAACTTCTTTATCCATTTTTCACTTTCTGCGATGTTGAACTTGTACTATAAACGAGGTTCTTGTAAACAGAGCCGTTCCAAACATTGGGGTGGCTGTGTCTTTTTGATTTTAATTTCCCTAAGCTATAGGACCATAAGTGGAAGTGCCCTAGGCTCCGTTGCTTTGTTTTTTAGATGTTTCAGGAAACACCATACACTTCTCCCGAGTGGTTGTTGGCAATTTACATCCCGCCCATCAGCATAACAAGGCTCCCAGTTCTCCATGGCCTGTCCTGCCTTTCTGGATTTTACACTTTTTTCAGATGGCCCTTTTGACCGGGGGGAAGTGAGACTTCATTGTAGTGCAGATTTCCTTTGCAAGCTTGCTTGGTTGGCCAAAAAGGGCGTATGCGTTTTTTCCTGAATATATTCAGGAAAAAACGCATATGCCCTTTTTGGCCAAGTGCATCATTGTGGACGTTCTGCCTCTTTTCCTATGCTTTCAATGCAATTCCAGTCTACCTCCTGAAATCGGTTTCCTGCAATTCTGCCCCGCTTTCAAGTCCTCTTGGCAGCCTTACTTCAGTCTATTTTTGGACGATAGCTGTCATTTATAACTCTGCAGGTTTGTGAATTACAGTGCCCCTGAGCTCCTTTCTTCAACTCGCTTTCTTGTGACCTGGCCGCAACACCGCAGGATGGCTTCAGGCCCTAATCTGGTTCCGGCACGGCACGCTGAGCCTTTGGTTATTTCCTCTTCCTGGTGGGAAATGAGAGTTAAATTTGCCCGTCCAGACACCTCCAGCTAGCCTCTCATTGGTTCTCGCTATTCCTGTTCATCTTCCGCAGAAATTGCAAACTGGGCCAAACAGGAGGTTAAAGGGACTGACTCTCCAAGTGGGGAGAGTGTTAGTAAAGCGTCTGGAATGTTGCACCCGAGTACCAGGGGAGGAAAACTGAGACATATTTGAACACGTCTCCCGTTCACATGGTTGATCATACTTGGGTTCCACATGCATGTTTTAGCTGAAGGAAGAATATCTTAAACCTGGAAAGTTAAGACCCGTGTAATGGGTACCATGCAATATGACTTCAAAGGGTCTTCATTTGCTCACCGAACCTCTCCAATCCTATCACTGCTGCGTTTATGCCCCTGTACACATGCTTGATTCTCTTTCGGAGACATAGCAATCCATAGGTTTTAAGATACTTACTAGTCAGGTACATTCTTAGGCGTTTAATATGGGGTGTTGAGTCCATATCGTTGAGCAAGGATTAGCTCTTGTCTATTCCATATTTGGCTTAAGGAACTTTATCTGTGCTCATTTCAATCTCTGGTTTTATGCAGCACCCCAACTCACCTTTACCTTTAAGCAAGAATAAGTTGGTTTTCTAAATTTGAGACCCTGTTCTGTTCTGTAATTCAGTTCCTGTGTAGCCAAGTTTACATTCCGTGTATTACTGATATCTTATGATGTTTCTTTTTCTGTGTGACTTATTTCAGTTAGAATCATCATACCTGAATCCACTCATTGTGCTGCTAAGGGCCTGATGACACAGATTTCATTGCTGAGTGATATTGCTTTGTAAGTAAATACCACAACTTCTTTATCCATTTTTCACTTTCTGCGATGTTGAACTTGTACTATAAACGAGGTTCTTGTAAACAGAGCCGTTCCAAACATTGGGGTGGCTGTGTCTTTTTGATTTTAATTTCCCTAAGCTATAGGACCATAAGTGGAAGTGCCCTAGGCTCCGTTGCTTTGTTTTTTACATGTTTCAGGAAACACCATACACTTCTCCCGAGTGTCTGTTGGCAATTTACATCCCGCCCATCAGCATAACAAGGCTCCCAGTTCTCAATGGCCTGTTGCCTTTCTGGATTTTACACTTTTTTCAGATGGCCCTTTTGACCGGGGGGAAGTGAGACTTCATTGTAGTGCAGATTTCCTTTGCAAGCTTGCTTGGTTGGCCAAAAAGGGCGTATGCGTTTTTTCCTGAATATATTCAGGAAAAAACGCATACGCCCTTTTTGGCCAAGTGCATCATTGTGGACGTTCTGCCTCTTTTCCTATGCTTTCAATGCAATTCCAGTCTACCTCCTGAAATTGGTTTCCTGCAATTCTGCCCCGCTTTCAAGTCCTCTTGGCAGCCTTACTTCAGTCTATTTTTGGACGATAGCTGTCATTTATAACTCTGCAGGTTTGTGAATTACAGTGCCCCTGAGCTCCTTTCTTCAACTCGCTTTCTTTTGAGCTGGCCGCAACACCGCAGGATGGCTTCAGGCCCTAATCTGGTTCCGGCCCGGCATGCTGAGCCTTTGGTTAATTCCTCTTCCTGGTGGGAAATGAGAGTTAAATTTGCCCGTCCAGACACCTCCAGCTAGCCTCTCATTGGTTCTCGCTATTCCTGTTCATCTTCCGCAGAAATTGCAAACTGGGCCAAACAGGAGGTTAAAGGTGCTGACTCTCCAAGTGGGGAGAGTGTTAGTAAAGCGTCTGGAATGTTGCACCCGAGTACCAGGGGAGGAAAACTGAGACATATTTGAACACGTCTCCCGATCACATGGTTGATCATACTCTAGGTTCCACATGCATGTTTTAGCTGAAGGAAGAATACCTTAAACCTGGAGAGTTGAGACCCGTGGAATGGGTACCATGCAATATGACTTCAAAGGGTCTTCATTTGCTCACCGAACCTCTCCAATCCTATCACTGCTGCGTTTATGCCCCTGTACACATGCTTGATTCTCTTTTGGAGACATAGCAATCCATAGGTTTTAAGATACTTACTAGTCAGGTACATTCTTAGGCGTTTAATATGGGGTGTTGAGTCCATTTCGTTGAGCAAGGAGTAGCTCTTGTCTATTCCATATTTGGCTTAAGGAACTTTATCTGTGCTCATTTCAATCTCTGGTTTTATGCAGCACCCCAACTCACCTTTCCCCTTAAGCAAGCATAAGTTGGTTTTCTAAATTTGAGACCCTGTTCTGTTCTGTAATTCAGTTCCTGTGTAGCCAAGTTTACATTCCGTGTATTACTGATATCTTATGATGTTTCTTTTCTGTGTGACTTACTTCAGTTAGAATCATCATACCTGAATCCACTCATTGTGCTGCTAAGGGCCTGATGACACAGATTTCATTGCTGAGTGATATTGCTTTGTAAGTAAATACCACAACTTCTTTATCCATTTTTCACTTTCTGCGATGTTGAACTTGTACTGTAAACGAGGTTCTTGTAAAGAGAGCCATTCCAAACTTTGGGGTGGCTGTGTCTTTTTGATTTTAATTTCCCTAAGCTATAGGACCATAAGTGGAAGTGCCCTAGGTTCTGTTGCTTTGTTTTTTAGATGTTTCAGGAAACACCATACACTTCTCCCCAGTGTCTGTTGGCAATTTACATCCCGCCCATCAGCATAACAAGGCTCCCAGTTCTCCATGGCCTGTCCTGCCTTTCTGGATTTTACACTTTTTTCAGATGGCCCTTTTGACCGGGGGCAAGTGAGACTTCATTGTAGTGCAGATTTCCTTTGCAAGCTTGCTTGGTTGGCCAAAAAGGGTGTATGCGTTTTTTCCTGAATATATTCAGGAAAAAACGCATATGCCCTTTTTGGCCAAGTGCATCATTGTGGACGTTCTGCCTCTTTTCCTATGCTTTCAATGCAATTCCAGTCTACCTCCTGAAATCGGTTTCCTGCAATTCTGCCCCGCTTTCAAGTCCTCTTGGCAGCCTTACTTCAGTGTATTTTTGGACGATAGCTGTCATTTATAACTCTGCAGGTTTGTGAATTACAGTGCCCCTGAGCTCCTTTCTTCAACTCGCTTTCTTTTGAGCTGGCCGCAACACCGCAGGATGGCTTCAGGCACTAATCTGGTTCCGGTACGGCACACTGAGCCTTTGGTTATTTCCTCTTCCTGGTGGGAAATGAGAGTTAAATTTGCCCGTCCAGACACCTCCAGCTAGCCTCTCATTGGTTCTCGCTATTCCTGTTCATCTTCCGCAGAAATTGCAAACTGGGCCAAACAGGAGGTTAAAGGCGCTGACTCTCCAAGTGGGGAGAGTGTTAGTAAAGCGTCTGGAATGTTGCACCCGAGTACCAGGGGAGGAAAACTGAGACATATTTGAACACGTCTCCCGTTCACATGGTTGATCATACTTGGGTTCCACATGCATGTTTTAGCTGAAGGAAGAATACCTTAAACCTGGAGAGTTGAGATCCGTGTAATGGGTACCATGCAATATGACTTCAAAGGGTCTTCATTTGCTCACCGAACCTCTCCAATCCTATCACTGCTGCGTTTATGCCCCTGTACACATGCTTGATTCTCTTTTGGAGACATAGCAATCCATAGGTTTTACGATACTTACTAGTCAGGTACATTCTTAGGCGTTTAATATGCGGTGTTGAGTCCATTTCGTTGAGCAAGGAGTAGCTCTTGTCTATTCCATATTTGGCTTAAGGAACTTTATCTGTGCTGATTTCAATCTCTGGTTTTATGCAGCACCCCAACTCACCTTTACCCTTAAGCAAGCATAAGTTGGTTTTCTAAATTTGAGACCCTGTTCTGTTCTGTAATTCAGTTCCTGTGTAGCCAAGTTTACATTCCGTGTATTACTGATATCTTATGATGTTTCTTTTTCTGTGTGACTTATTTCAGTTAGAATCATCATACCTGAATCCACTCATTGTGATGCTAAGGGCCTGATGACATAGATTTCATTGCTGAGTGATATTGCTTTGTAAGTAAATACCACAACTTCTTTATCCATTTTTCACTTTCTGCGATGTTGAACTTGTACTGTAAACGAGGTTCTTGTAAACAGAGGCGTCCCAAACTTTGGGGTGGCTGTGTCTTTTTGATTTTAATTTCCCTAAGCTATAGGACCATAAGTGGCAGTGCCCTAGGCTCTGTTGCTTTGTTTTTTAGATGTTTCAGGAAACACCATACACTTCTCCGGAGTGTCTGTTGGCAATTTACATCCCGCCCATCAGCATAACAAGGCTCCCAGTTCTCCATGGCCTGTCCTGCCTTTCTGGATTTTACACTTTTTTCAGATGGCCCTTTTGACCGGGGGGAAGTGAGACTTCATTGTAGTGCAGATTTCCTTTGCAAGCTTGCTTGGTTGGCCAAAAAGGGCGTATGCGTTTTTTCCTGAATATATTCAGGAAAAAACGCATACGCCCTTTTTGGCCAAGTGCATCATTGTGGACGTTCTGCCTCTTTTCCTATGCTTTCAATGCAATTCCAGTCTACCTCCTGAAATCGGTTTCCTGCAATTCTGCCCCGCTTTCAAGTCCTCTTGGCAGCCTTACTTCAGTCTATTTTTGGACGATAGCTGTCATTTATAACTCTGCAGGTTTGTGAATTACAGTGCCCCTGAGCTCCTTTCTTCAACTCGCTTTCTTGTGACCTGGCCGCAACACCGCAGGATGGCTTCAGGCCCTAATCAGGTTCCGGCCCGGCATGCTGAGCCTTTGGTTAATTCCTCTTCCTGGTGGGAAATGAGAGTTAAATTTGCCCATCCAGACACCTCCAGCTAGCCTATCATTGGTTTTCGCTATTCCTGTTCATCTTCCGCAGAAATTGCAAACTGGGCCAAACAGGAGGTTAAAGGGACTGACTCTACAAGTGGGGAGAGTGTTAGTAAAGCGTCTGGAATGTTGCACCCGAGTACCAGGGGAGGAAAACTGAGACATATTTGAACACGTCTCCCGATCACATGGTTGATCATACTCTAGGTTCCACATGCATGTTTTAGCTGAAGGAAGAATACCTTAAACCTGGGTAGTTGAAACCCGTGGAATGGGTACCATGCAATATGACTTCAAAGGGTCTTCATTTGCTCACCGAACCTCTCCAATCCTATCACTGCTGCGTTTATGCCCCTGTACACATGCTTGATTCTCTTTCGGAGACATAGCAATCCATAGGTTTTACGATACTTACTAGTCAGGTACATTCTTAGGCGTTTAATATGCGGTGTTGAGTCCATTTCGTTGAGCAAGGAGTAGCTCTTGTCTATTCCATATTTGACTTAAGGAACTTTATCTGTGCTCATTTCAATCTCTGGTTTTATGCAGCACCCCAACTCACCTTTACCCTTAAGCAAGCATAAGTTGGTTTTCTAAATTTGAGACCCTGTTCTGTTCTGTAATTCAGTTCCTGTGTAGCCAAGTTTACATTCCGTGTATTACTGATATCTTATGATGTTTCTTTTTCTGTGTGACTTATTTCAGTTAGAATCATCATACCTGAATCCACTCATTGCGATGCTAAGGGCCTGATGACATAGATTTCATTGCTGAGTGATATTGCTTTGTAAGTAAATACCACAAGTTCTTTATCCATTTTTCACTTTCTGCGATGTTGAACTTGTACTGTAAACGAGGTTCTTGTAAACAGAGCCGTTCCAAACTTTGGGGTGGCTGTGTCTTTTTGATTTTAATTTCCCTAAGCTATAGGACCATAAGTGGAAGTGCCCTAGGTTCTGTTGCTTTGTTTTTTAGATGTTTCAGGAAACACCATACACTTCTCCCGAGTGGTTGTTGGCAATTTACATCCCGCCCATCAGCATAACAAGGCTCCCAGTTCTCCATGGCCTGTCCTGCCTTTCTGGATTTTACACTTTTTTCAGATGGCCCTTTTGACCGGGGGCAAGTGAGACTTCATTGTAGTGCAGATTTCCTTTGCAAGCTTGCTTGGTTGGCCAAAAAGGGCGTATGCGTTTTTTCCTGAATATATTCAGGAAAAAACGCATACGCCCTTTTTGGCCAAGTGCATCATTGTGGACGTTCTGCCTCTTTTCCTATGCTTTCAATGCAATTCCAGTCTACCTCCTGAAATCGGTTTCCTGCAATTCTGCCCCGCTTTCAAGTCCTCTTGGCAGCCTTACTTCAGTCTATTTTTGGACAATAGCTGTCATTTATAACTCTGCAGGTTTGTGAATTACAGTGCCCCTGAGCTCCTTTCTTCAACTCGCTTTCTTGTGACCTGGCCGCAACACCGCAGGATGGCTTCAGGCCCTAATCAGGTTCTGGCCCGGCATGCTGAGCCTTTGGTTAATTCCTCTTCCTGGTGGGAAATGAGAGTTAAATTTGCCCATCCAGACACCTCCAGCTAGCCTCTCATTGGTTTTCGCTATTCCTGTTCATCTTCCGCAGAAATTGCAAACTGGGCCAAACAGGAGGTTAAAGGGACTGACTCTCCAAGTGGGGAGGGTGTTAGTAAAGCGTCTGGAATGTTGCACCCGAGTACCAGGGGAGGAAAACTGAGACATATTTGAACACGTCTCCCGATCACATGGTTGATCATACTCTAGGTTCCACATGCATGTTTTAGCTGAAGGAAGAATACCTTAAACCTGGGTAGTTGAAACCCGTGGAATGGGTACCATGCAATATGACTTCAAAGGGTCTTCATTTGCTCACCGAACCTCTCCAATCCTATCACTGCTGCGTTTATGCCCCTGTACACATGCTTGATTCTCTTTCGGAGACATAGCAATCCATAGGTTTTACGATACTTACTAGTCAGGTACATTCTTAGGCGTTTAATATGCGGTGTTGAGTCCATTTCGTTGAGCAAGGAGTAGCTCTTGTCTATTCCATATTTGACTTAAGGAACTTTATCTGTGCTCATTTCAATCTCTGGTTTTATGCAGCACCCCAACTCACCTTTACCCTTAAGCAAGCATAAGTTGGTTTTCTAAATTTGAGACCCTGTTCTGTTCTGTAATTCAGTTCCTGTGTAGCCAAGTTTACATTCCGTGTATTACTGATATCTTATGATGTTTCTTTTTCTGTGTGACTTATTTCAGTTAGAATCATCATACCTGAATCCACTCATTGCGATGCTAAGGGCCTGATGACATAGATTTCATTGCTGAGTGATATTGCTTTGTAAGTAAATACCACAAGTTCTTTATCCATTTTTCACTTTCTGCGATGTTGAACTTGTACTGTAAACGAGGTTCTTGTAAACAGAGCCGTTCCAAACTTTGGGGTGGCTGTGTCTTTTTGATTTTAATTTCCCTAAGCTATAGGACCATAAGTGGAAGTGCCCTAGGTTCTGTTGCTTTGTTTTTTAGATGTTTCAGGAAACACCATACACTTCTCCCGAGTGGTTGTTGGCAATTTACATCCCGCCCATCAGCATAACAAGGCTCCCAGTTCTCCATGGCCTGTCCTGCCTTTCTGGATTTTACACTTTTTTCAGATGGCCCTTTTGACCGGGGGCAAGTGAGACTTCATTGTAGTGCAGATTTCCTTTGCAAGCTTGCTTGGTTGGCCAAAAAGGGCGTATGCGTTTTTTCCTGAATATATTCAGGAAAAAACGCATACGCCCTTTTTGGCCAAGTGCATCATTGTGGACGTTCTGCCTCTTTTCCTATGCTTTCAATGCAATTCCAGTCTACCTCCTGAAATCGGTTTCCTGCAATTCTGCCCCGCTTTCAAGTCCTCTTGGCAGCCTTACTTCAGTCTATTTTTGGACAATAGCTGTCATTTATAACTCTGCAGGTTTGTGAATTACAGTGCCCCTGAGCTCCTTTCTTCAACTCGCTTTCTTGTGACCTGGCCGCAACACCGCAGGATGGCTTCAGGCCCTAATCAGGTTCTGGCCCGGCATGCTGAGCCTTTGGTTAATTCCTCTTCCTGGTGGGAAATGAGAGTTAAATTTGCCCATCCAGACACCTCCAGCTAGCCTCTCATTGGTTTTCGCTATTCCTGTTCATCTTCCGCAGAAATTGCAAACTGGGCCAAACAGGAGGTTAAAGGGACTGACTCTCCAAGTGGGGAGGGTGTTAGTAAAGCGTCTGGAATGTTGCACCCGAGTACCAGGGGAGGAAAACTGAGACATATTTGAACACGTCTCCCGATCACATGGTTGATCATACTCTAGGTTCCACATGCATGTTTTAGCTGAAGGAAGAATACCTTAAACCTGGGTAGTTGAAACCCGTGGAATGGGTACCATGCAATATGACTTCAAAGGGTCTTCATTTGCTCACCGAACCTCTCCAATCCTATCACTGCTGCGTTTATGCCCCTGTACACATGCTTGATTCTCTTTCGGAGACATAGCAATCCATAGGTTTTACGATACTTACTAGTCAGGTATATTCTTAGGCGTTTAATATGCGGTGTTGAGTCCATTTCGTTGAGCAAGGAGTAGCTCTTGTCTATTCCATATTTGACTTAAGGAACTTTATCTGTGCTCATTTCAATCTCTGGTTTTATGCCGCACCCCAACTCACCTTTACCCTTAAGCAAGCATAGTTGGTTTTCTAAATTTGAGACCCTGTTCTGTTCTGTAATTCAGTTCCTGTGTAGCCAAGTTTACATTCCGTGTATTACTGATATCTTATGAGGTTTCTTTTTCTGTGTGACTTACTTCAGTTAGAATCATCATACCTGAATCCACTCATTGTGCTGCTAAGGGCCTGATGACACAGATTTCATTGCTGAGTGATATTGCTTTGTAAGTAAATACCACAACTTCTTTATCCATTTTTCACTTTCTGCGATGTTGAACTTGTACTGTAAACGAGGTTCTTGTAAACAGAGCCGTTCCAAACTTTGGGGTGGCTGTGTCTTTTTGATTTTAATTTCCCTAAGCTATAGGACCATAAGTGGAAGTGCCCTAGGTTCTGTTGCTTTGTTTTTTAGATGTTTCAGGAAACACCATACACTTCTCCCAAGTGTCTGTTGGCAATTAACATCCCACCCATCAGCATAACAAGGCTCCCAGTTCTCCATGACCTGTCCTGCCTTTCTGGATTTTACACTTTTTTCAGATGGCCCTTTTGACCGGGGGGAAGTGAGACTTCATTGTAGTGCAGATTTCCTTTGCAAGCTTGCTTGGTTGGCCAAAAAGGGCGTATGCATTTTTTCCTGAATATATTCAGGAAAAAACGCATACGCCCTTTTTGGCCAAGTGCATCATTGTGGACGTTCTGCCTCTTTTCCTATGCTTTCAATGCAATTCCAGTCTACCTCCTGAAATCGGTTTCCTGCAATTCTGCCCCGCTTTCAAGTCCTCTTGGCAGCCTTACTTCAGTCTATTTTTGGACAATAGCTGTCATTTATAACTCTGCCGGTTTGTGAATTACAGTGCCCCTGAGCTCCTTTCTTCAACTCGCTTTCTTTTGAGCTGGCCGCAACACCGCAGGATGGCTTCAGGCCCTAATCTGGTTCCGGTACGGCACGCTGAGCCTTTGGTTATTTCCTCTTCCTGGTGGGAAATGAGAGTTAAATTTGCCCGTCCAGACACCTCCAGCTAGCCTCTCATTGGTTCTCGCTATTCCTGTTCATCTTCCGCAGAAATTGCAAACTGGGCCAAACAGGAGGTTAAAGGCGCTGACTCTCCAAGTGGGGAGAGTGTTAGTAAAGCGTCTGGAATGTTGCACCCGAGTACCAGGGGAGGAAAACTGAGACATATTTGAACACGTCTCCCGTTCACATGGTTGATCATACTTGGGTTCCACATGCATGTTTTAGCTGAAGGAAGAATACCTTAAACCTGGAGAGTTGAGACCCGTGTAATGGGTACCATGCAATATGACTTCAAAGGGTCTTCATTTGCTCACCGAACCTCTCCAATCCTATCACTGCTGCGTTTATGCCCCTGTACACATGCTTGATTCTCTTTTGGAGACATAGCAATCCATAGGTTTTACGATACTTACTAGTCAGGTACATTCTTAGGCATTTAATATGCGGTGTTGAGTCCATTTCGTTGAGCAAGGAGTAGCTCTTGTCTATTCCATATTTGGCTTAAGGAACTTTATCTGTGCTCATTTCAATCTCTGGTTTTATGCAGCACCCCAACTCACCTTTACCCTTAAGCAAGCATAAGTTGGTTTTCTAAATTTGAGACCCTGTTCTGTTCTGTAATTCAGTTCCTGTGTAGCCAAGTTTACATTCCGTGTATTACTGATATCTTATGATGTTTCTTTTTCTGTGTGACTTATTTCAGTTAGAATCATCATACCTGAATCCACTCATTGTGATGCTAAGGGCCTGATGACACAGATTTCATTGCTGAGTGATATTGCTTTGTAAGTAAATACCACAACTTCTTTATCCATTTTTCACTTTCTGCGATGTTGAACTTGTACTGTAAACGAGGTTCTTGTAAACAGAGCCGTTCCAAACTTTGGGGTGGCTGTGTCTTTTTGATTTTAATTTCCCTAAGCTATAGGACCATAAGTGGCAGTGCCCTAGGCTCTGTTGCTTTGTTTTTTAGATGTTTCAGGAAACACCATACACTTCTCCCAAGTGTCAGTTGGCAATTTACATCCCGCCCATCAGCATAACAAGGCTCCCAGTTCTCCATGGCCTGTCCTGCCTTTCTGGATTTTACACATTTTTCAGATGGCCCTTTTGACCGGGGGGAAGTGAGACTTCATTGTAGTGCAGATTTCCTTTGCAAGCTTGCTTGGTTGGCCAAAAAGGGCGTATGCGTTTTTTCCTGAATATATTCAGGAAAAAACGCATACGCCCTTTTTGGCCAAGTGCATCATTGTGGACGTTCTGCCTCTTTTCCTATGCTTTCAATGCAATTCCAGTCTACCTCCTGAAATCGGTTTCCTGCAATTCTGCCCCGCTTTCAAGTCCTCTTGGCAGCCTTACTTCAGTCTATTTTTGGACGATAGCTGTCATTTATAACTCTGCAGGTTTGTGAATTACAGTGCCCCTGAGCTCCTTTCTTCAACTCGCTTTCTTTTGAGCTGGCCGCAACACCGCAGGATGGCTTCAGGCCCTAATCTGGTTCCGGCCCGGCATGCTGAGCCTTTGGTTAATTCCTCTTCCTGGTGGGAAATGAGAGTTAAATTTGCCTGTCCAGACCCCTCCAGCTAGCCTCTCATTGGTTTTCGCTGTTCCTGTTCATCTTCCGCAGAAATTGCAAACTGGGCCAAACAGGAGGTTAAAGGGACTGACTCTCCAAGTGGGGAGAGTGTTAGGAAAGCGTCTGGAATGTTGCACCCGAGTACCAGGGGAGGAAAACTGAGACATATTTGAACACGTCTCCCGATCACATGGTTGATCATACTCTAGGTTCCACATGCATGT
Source organism: Delphinus delphis (assembly GCF_949987515.2). Classification (NCBI taxonomy): domain Eukaryota; kingdom Metazoa; phylum Chordata; class Mammalia; order Artiodactyla; family Delphinidae; genus Delphinus; species Delphinus delphis. The sequence continues at coordinate 206,577 of NW_027192772.1, forward strand.
TTTAGCTGAAGGAAGAATACCTTAAACCTGGGTAGTTGAAACCCGTGGAATGGGTACCATGCAATATGACTTCAAAGGGTCTTCATTTGCTCACCGCACCTCTCCAACCCTATCACTGCTGCGTTTATGCCCCTGTACACATGCTTGATTCTCTTTCGGAGACATAGCAATCCATAGGTTTTAAGATACTTACAAGTCAGGTACATTCTTAGGCATTTAATATGCGGTGTTGAGTCCATTTCGTTGAGCAAGGAGTAGCTCTTGTCTATTCCATATTTGGCTTAAGGAACTTTATCTGTGCTCATTTCAATCTCTGGTTTTATGCAGCACCCCAACTCACCTTTACCCTTAAGCAAGCATAAGTTGGTTTTCTAAATTTGAGACCCTGTTCTGTTCTGTAATTCAGTTCCTGTGTAGCCAAGTTTGCATTCCGTGTATTACTGATATCTTATGATGTTTCTTTTTCTGTGTGACTTATTTCAGTTAGAATCATCATACCTGAATCCACTCATTGTGCTGCTAAGGGCCTGATGACATAGATTTCATTGCTGAGTGATATTGCTTTGTAAGTGAATACCACAACTTCTTTATCCATTTTTCACTTTCTGCGATGTTGAACTTGTACTGTAAACGAGGTTCTTGTAAACAGAGCCGTTCCAAACTTTGGGGTGGCTGTGTCTTTTTGATTTTAATTTCCCTAAGCTATAGGACCATAAGTGGAAGTGCCCTAGGCTCTGTTGCTTTGTTTTTTAGATGTTTCAGGAAACACCATACACTTCTCCCAAGTGTCTGTTGGCAATTTACATCCCGCCCATCAGCATAACAAGGCTCCCAGTTCTCAATGGCCTGTTGCCTTTCTGGATTTTACACTTTTTTCAGATGGCCCTTTTGACCGGAGAGAAGTGAGACTTCATTGTAGTGCAGATTTCCTTTGCAAGCTTGCTTGGTTGGCCAAAAAGGGCGTATGCGTTTTTTCCTGAATATATTCAGGAAAAAACGCATACGCCCTTTTTGGCCAAGTGCATCATTGTGGACGTTCTGCCTCTTTTCCTATGCTTTCAATGCAATTCCAGTCTACCTCCTGAAATCGGTTTCCTGCAATTCTGCCCCGCTTTCAAGTCCTCTTGGCAGCCTTACTTCAGTCTATTTTTGGACGATAGCTGTCATTTATAACTCTGCAGGTTTGTGAATTACAGTGCCCCTGAGCTCCTTTCTTCAACTCGCTTTCTTGTGACCTGGCCGCAACACCGCAGGATGGCTTCAGGCCCTAATCTGGTTCCAGTACGGCACGCTGAGCCTTTGGTTATTTCCTCTTCCTGGTGGGAAATGAGAGTTAAATTTGCCCGTCCAGACACCTCCAGCTAGCCTCTCATTGGTTCTCGCTATTCCTGTTCATCTTCCGCAGAAATTGCAAACTGGGCCAAACAGGAGGTTAAAGGGACTGACTCTCCAAGTGGGGAGAGTGTTAGTAAAGCGTCTGGAATGTTGCACCCGAGTACCAGGGGAGGAAAACTGAGACATATTTGAACACGTCTCCCGATCACATGGTTGATCATACTCTAGGTTCCACATGCATGTTTTAGCTGAAGGAAGAATACCTTAAACCTGGGTAGTTGAAACCCGTGGAATGGGTACCATGCAATATGACTTCAAAGGGTCTTCATTTGCTCACCGAACCTCTCCAATCCTATCACTGCTGCGTTTATGCCCCTGTACACATGCTTGATTCTCTTTCGGAGACATAGCAATCCATAGGTTTTAAGATACTTACTAGTCAGGTACATTCTTAGGCGTTTAATATGGGGTGTTGAGTCCATTTCGTTGAGCAAGGAGTAGCTCTTGTCTATTCCATATTTGGCTTAAGGAACTTTATCTGTGCTCATTTCAATCTCTGGTTTTATGCAGCACCCCGACTCACCTTTACCCTTAAGCAAGAATAAGTTGGTTTTCTAAATTTGAGACCCTGTTCTGTTCTGTAATTCAGTTCCTGTGTAGCCAAGTTTACATTCCGTGTATTACTGATATCTTATGATGTTTCTTTTTCTGTGTGACTTATTTCAGTTAGAATCATCATACCTGAATCCACTCATTGTGCTGCTAAGGGCCTGATGACACAGATTTCATTGCTGAGTGATATTGCTTTGTAAGTAAATACCACAACTTCTTTATCCATTTTTCACTTTCTGCGATGTTGAACTTGTACTGTAAACGAGGTTCTTGTAAACAGAGCCGTTCCAAACTTTGGGGTGGCTGTGTCTTTTTGATTTTAATTTCCCTAAGCTATAGGACCATAAGTGGAAGTGCCCGAGGCTCTGTTGCTTTGTTTTTTAGATGTTTCAGGAAACACCATACACTTCTCCCGAGTGGTTGTTGGCAATTTACATCCCGCCCATCAGCATAACAAGGCTCCCAGTTCTCCATGGCCTGTCCTGCCTTTCTGGATTTTACACTTTTTTCAGATGGCCCTTTTTCCGGGGAGAAGTGAGACTTCATTGTAGTGCAGATTTCCTTTGCAAGCTTGCTTGGTTGGCCAAAAAGGGCGTATGCGTTTTTTCCTGAATATATTCAGGAAAAAACGCATACGCCCTTTTTGGCCAAGTGCATCATTGTGGACGTTCTGCCTCTTTTCCTATGCTTTCAATGCAATTCCAGTCCACCTCCTGAAATTGGTTTCCTGCAATTCTGCCCCGCTTTCAAGTCCTCTTGGCATCCTTACTTCAGTCTATTTTTGAACGATAGCTGTCATTTATAACTCTGCAGGTTTGTGAATTACAGTGCCCCTGAGCTCCTTTCTTCAACTCGCTTTCTTTTGAGCTGGCCGCAACACCGCAGGATGGCTTCAGGCCCTAATCTTGTTCCAGTACGGCATGCTGAGCCTTTGGTTATTTCCTCTTCCTGGTGGGAAATGAGAGTTAAATTTGCCCGTCCAGAACCTCCAGCTAGCCTCTCATTGGTTCTCACTATTCCTGTTCATCTTCCGCAGAAATTGCAAACTGGGCCAAACAGGAGGTTAAAGGCGCTGACTCTCCAAGTGGGGAGAGTGTTAGTAAAGCGTCTGGAATGTTGCACCCGAGTACCAGGGGAGGAAAACTGAGACATATTTGAACACGTCTCCCGTTCACATGGTTGATCATACTTGGGTTCCACATGCATGTTTTAGCTGAAGGAAGAATACCTTAAACCTGGAGAGTTGAGACCCGTGTAATGGGTACCATGCAATATGACTTCAAAGGGTCTTCATTTGCTCACCGAACCTCTCCAATCCTATCACTGCTGCGTTTATGCCCCTGTACACATGCTTGATTCTCTTTTGGAGACATAGCAATCCATAGGTTTTACGATACTTACTAGTCAGGTACATTCTTAGGCGTTTAATATGCAGTGTTGAGTCCATTTCGTTGAGCAAGGAGTAGCTCTTGTCTATTCCATATTTGGCTTAAGGAACTTTATCTGTGCTGATTTCAATCTCTGGTTTTATGCAGCACCCCAACTCACCTTTACCCTTAAGCAAGCATAAGTTGGTTTTCTAAATTTGAGACCCTGTTCTGTTCTGTAATTCAGTTCCTGTGTAGCCAAGTTTACATTCCGTGTATTACTGATATCTTATGATGTTTCTTTTTCTGTGTGACTTATTTCAGTTAGAATCATCATACCTGAATCCACTCATTGTGATGCTAAGGGCCTGATGACACAGATTTCATTGCTGAGTGATATTGCTTTGTAAGTAAATACCACAACTTCTTTATCCATTTTTCACTTTCTGTGATGTTGAACTTGTACTGTAAACGAGGTTCTTGTAAACAGAGGCGTCCCAAACTTTGGGGTGGCTGTGTCTTTTTGATTTTAATTTCCCTAAGCTATAGGACCATAAGTGGCAGTGCCCTAGGCTCTGTTGCTTTGTTTTTTAGATGTTTCAGGAAACACCATACACTTCTCCCGAGTGGTTGTTGGCAATTTACATCCCGCCCATCAGCATAACAAGGCTCCCAGTTCTCCATGGCCTGTCCTGCCTTTCTGGATTTTACACTTTTTTGAGATGGCCCTTTTGACCGGGGGGAAGTGAGACTTCATTGTAGTGCAGATTTCCTTTGCAAGCTTGCTTGGTTGGCCAAAAAGGGCGTATGCGTTTTTTCCTGAATATATTCAGGAAAAAACGCATACGCCCTTTTTGGCCAAGTGCATCATTGTGGACGTTCTGCCTCTTTTCCTATGCTTTCAATGCAATTCCAGTCTACCTCCTGAAATCGGTTTCCTGCAATTCTGCCCCGCTTTCAAGTCCTCTCGGCAGCCTTACTTCAGTCTATTTTTGGACGATAGCTGTCATTTATAACTCTGCAGGTTTGTGAATTACAGTGCCCCTGAGCTCCTTTCTTCAACTCGCTTTCTTGTGACCTGGCCGCAACACCGCAGGATGGCTTCAGGCCCTAATCTGGTTCCGGCACGGCACGCTGAGCCTTTGGTTATTTCCTCTTCCTGGTGGGAAATGAGAGTTAAATTTGCCCGTCCAGACACCTCCAGCTAGTCTCTCATTGGTTCTCGCTATTCCTGTTCATCTTCCGCAGAAATTGCAAACTGGGCCAAACAGGAGGTTAAAGGCGCTGACTCTCCAAGTGGGGAGAGTGTTAGTAAAGCGTCTGGAATGTTGCACCCGAGTACCAGGGGAGGAAAACTGAGACATATTTGAACACGTCTCCCGTTCACATGGTTGATCATACTTGGGTTCCACATGCATGTTTTAGCTGAAGGAAGAATACCTTAAACCTGGAGAGTTAAGACCCGTGTAATGGGTACCATGCAATATGACTTCAAAGGGTCTTCATTTGCTCACCGAACCTCTCCAATCCTATCACTGCTGCGTTTATGCCCCTGTACACATGCTTGATTCTCTTTCGGAGACATAGCAATCCATAGGTTTTAAGATACTTACTAGTCAGGTACATTCTTAGGCGTTTAATATGCGGTGTTGAGTCCATTTCGTTGAGCAAGGAGTAGCTCTTGTCTATTCCATATTTGGCTTAAGGAACTTTATCTGTGCTCATTTCAATCTCTGTTTTTATGCAGCACCCCAACTCACCTTTAACCTTAAGCAAGAATAAGTTGGTTTTCTAAATTTGAGACCCTGTTCTGTTCTGTAATTCAGTTCCTGTGTAGCCAAGTTTACATTCCGTGTATTACTGATATCTTATGATGTTTCTATTTCTGTGTGACTTATTTCAGTTAGAATCATCATACCTGAATCCACTCATTGTGCTGCTAAGGGCCTGATGACACAGATTTCATTGCTGAGTGATATTGCTTTGTAAGTAAATACCACAACTTCTTTATCCATTTTTCACTTTCTGCGATGTTGAACTTGTATTGTAAACGAGGTTCTTGTAAACAGAGCCGTTCCAAACTTTGGGGTGGCTGTGTCTTTTTGATTTTAATTTCCCTAAGCTATAGGACCATAAGTGGAAGTGCCCGAGGCTCTGTTGCTTTGTTTTTTAGATGTTTCAGGAAACACCATACACTTCTCCCAAGTGTCTGTTGTCAATTTACATCCCGCCCATCAGCATAACAAGGCTCCCAGTTCTCAATGGCCTGTTGCCTTTCTGGATTTTACACTTTTTTCAGATGGCCCTTTTGGCCGGGGGGAAGTGAGACTTCATTGTAGTGCAGATTTCCTTTGCAAGCTTGCTTGGTTGGCCAAAAAGGGCGTATGCGTTTTTTCCTGAATATATTCAGGAAAAAACGCATACGCCCTTTTTGGCCAAGTGCATCATTGTGGACGTTCTGCCTCTTTTCCTATGCTTTCAATGCAATTCCAGTCTACCTCTTGAAATCGGTGTCCTGCAATTCTGCCCCGCTTTCAAGTCCTCTTGGCAGCCTTACTTCAGTCTATTTTTGGATGATAGCTGTCATTTATAACTCTGCAGGTTTGTGAATTACAGTGCCCCTGAGCTCCTTTCTTCAACTCGCTTTCTTGTGACCTGGCCGCAACACCGCAGGATGGCTTCAGGCCCTAATCTGGTTCCGGCCCGGCATGCTGAGCCTTTGGTTAATTCCTCTTCCTGGTGGGAAATGAGAGTTAAATTTGCCCGTCCAGACACCTCCAGCTAGCCTCTCATTGGTTCTCGCTATTCCTGTTCATCTTCCGCAGAAATTGCAAACTGGGCCAAACAGGAGGTTAAAGGGACTGACTCTACAAGTGGGGAGAGTGTTAGTAAAGCGTCTGGAATGTTGCACCCGAGTACCAGGGGAGGAAAACTGAGACATATTTGAACACGTCTCCCGATCACATGGTTGATCATACTCTAGGTTCCACATGCATGTTTTAGCTGAAGGAAGAATACCTTAAACCTGGGTAGTTGAAACCCGTGTAATGGGTACCATGCAATATGACTTCAAAGGGTCTTCATTTGCTCACCGCGCCTCTCCAATCCTATCACTGCTGCGTTTATGCCCCTGTACACATGCTTGATTCTCTTTCGGAGACATAGCAATCCATAGGTTTTAAGATACTTACAAGTCAGGTACATTCTTAGGTGTTTAATATGCGGTGTTGAGTCCATTTCGTTGAGCAAGGAGTAGCTCTTGTCTATTCCATATTTGGCTTAAGGAACTTTATCTGTGCTCATTTCAATCTCTGGTTTTATGCAGCACCCCAACTCACCTTTACCCTTAAGCAAGCATAAGTTGGTTTTCTAAATTTGAGACCCTGTTCTGTTCTGTAATTCAGTTCCTGTGTAGCCAAGTTTACATTCCGTGTATTACTGATATCTTATGAGGTTTCTTTTTCTGTGTGACTTATTTCAGTTAGAATCATCATACCTGAATCTACTCATTATGCTGCTACGGGCCTGATGACAGAGATTTCATTGCTGAGTGATACTGCATTGTACGTAAGTACCACAAGTTCTTCATCCATTTTTCACTTTCTGCACGATGTTGAACTTGTACTGTAAACGAGGTTCTTGTAAACAGAGCCGTTCCAAACTTTGGGGTGGCTGTGTCTTTTTGATTTTAATTTCCCTAAGCTATAGGACCATAAGTGGAAGTGCCCTAGGCTCTGTTGCTTTGTTTTTTAGATGTTTCAGGAAACACCATACACTTCTTCCAAGTGTCTGTTGGCAATTTACATCCCGCCCATCAGCATAACAAGGCTCCCAGTTCTCAATGGCCTGTTGCCTTTCTGGATTTTACACTTTTTTCAGATGGCCCTTTTGACCGGGGGAAGTGAGACTTCATTGTAGTGCAGATTTCCTTTGCAAGCTTGCTTGGTTGGCCAAAAAGGCGTATGCGTTTTTTCCTGAATATATTCAGGAAAAAACGCATACGCCCTTTTTGGCCAAGTGCATCATTGTGGACGTTCTGCCTCTTTTCCTATGCTTTCAATGCAATTCCAGTCTACCTCCTGAAATCGGTTTCCTGCAATTCTGCCCCGCTTTCAAGTCCTCTTGGCAGCCTTACTTCAGTCTATTTTTGGACGATAGCTGTCATTTATAACTCTGCAGGTTTGTGAATTACAGTGCCCCTGAGCTCCTTTCTTCAACTCGCTTTCTTTTGAGCTGGCCGCAACACCGCAGGATGGCTTCAGGCCCTAATCTGGTTCCGGTACGGCATGCTGAGCCTTTGGTTATTTCCTCTTCCTGGTGGGAAATGAGAGTTAAATTTGCCCGTCCAGACACCTCCAGCTAGCCTCTCATTGGTTCTCGCTATTCCTGTTCATCTTCCGCAGAAATTGCAAACTGGGCCAAACAGGAGGTTAAAGGGACTGACTCTCCAAGTGGGGAGACTGTTAGTAAAGCGTCTGGAATGTTGCACCCAAGTACCAGGGGAGGAAAACTGAGACATATTTGAACACGTCTCCCGTTCACATGGTTGATCATACTTGGGTTCCACATGCATGTTTTAGCTGAAGGAAGAATACCTTAAATATGGAGAGTTGAGACCCGTGTAATGGGAACCATGCAATATGACTTCAAAGGGTCTTCATTTGCTCACCGAACCTCTCCAATCCTATCACTGCTGCGTTTATGCCCCTGTACACATGCTTGATTCTCTTTCGGAGACATAGCAATCCATAGGTTTTACGATACTTACTAGTCAGGTACATTCTTAGGCGTTAAATATGCGGTGTTGAGTCCATTTCGTTGAGCAAGGAGTAGCTCTTGTCTATTCCATATTTGGCTTAAGGAACTTTATCTGTGCTGATTTCAATCTCTGGTTTTATGCAGCACCCCAACTCACCTTTACCCTTAAGCAAGCATAAGTTGGTTTTCTAAATTTGAGACCCTGTTCTGTTCGGTAATTCAGTTCCTGTGTAGCCAAGTTTACATTCTGTGTATTACTGATATCTTATGATGTTTCTTTGTCTGTGTGACTTATTTCAGATAGAATCATCGTACCTGAATCTACTCATTATGCTGCTACGGGCCTGATGACATAGATTTCATTGCTGAGTGATACTGCATTGTACGTAAGTACCACAAGTTCTTTATCCATTTTTCACTTTCTGCGATGTTGAACTTGTACTGTAAACGAGGTTCTTGTAAACAGAGCCGTTCCAAACTTTGGGGTGGCTGTGTCTTTTTGATTTTAATTTCCCTAAGCTATAGGACCATAAGTGGCAGTGCCCTAGGCTCTGTTGCTTTGTTTTTTAGATGTTTCAGGAAACACCATACACTTCTCCCGAGTGTCTGTTGGCAATTTACATTCCGCCCATCAGCATAACAAGGCTCCCAGTTCTCCATGGCCTATCCTGCCTTTCTGGATTTTACACTTTTTTCAGATGGCCCTTTTGACCGGGGGGAAGTGAGACTTCATTGTAGTGCAGATTTCCTTTGCAAGCTTGCTTGGTTGGCCAAAAAGAGCGTATGCGTTTTTTCCTGAATATATTCAGGAAAAAACGCATACGCCCTTTTTGGCCAAGTGCATCATTGTGGACGTTCTGCCTCTTTTCCTATGCTTTCAATGCAATTCCAGTCTACCTCCTGAAATCGGTTTCCTGCAATTCTGCCCCGCTTTCAAGTCCTCTTGGCAGCCTTACTTCAGTCTATTTTTGGACGATAGCTGTCATTTATAACTCTGCAGGTTTGTGAATTACAGTGCCCCTGAGCTCCTTTCTTCAACTCGCTTTCTTTTGAGCTGGCCGCAACACCGCAGGATGGCTTCAGGCCCTAATCTGGTTCCAGTACGGCACGCTGAGCCTTTGGATATTTCCTCTTCCTGGTGGGAAATGAGAGTTAAATTTGCCCGTCCAGACACCTCCAGCTAGCCTCTCATTGGTTCTCGCTATTCCTGTTCATCTTCCGCAGAAATTGCAAACTGGGCGAAACAGGAGGTTAAAGGCGCTGACTCTCCAAGTGGGGAGAGTGTTAGTAAAGCGTCTGGAATGTTGCACCCGAGTACCAGGGGAGGAAAACTGAGACATATTTGAACACGTCTCCCATTCACATGGTTGATCACACTTGGGTTCCACATGCATGTATTAGCTGAAGGAAGAATACCTAAAACCTGGGTAGTTGAAACCCTTGGAATGGGTACCATGCAATATGATTTCAAAGGGTCTTCATTTGCTCACCGAACCTCTCCAATCCTATCACTGCTGCGTTTATGCCCCTGTACACATGCTTGATTCTCTTTTGGAGACATAGCAATCCATAGGTTTTAAGATACTTACTAGTCAGGTACATTCTTAGGCGTTTAATATGCGGTGTTGAGTCCATTTCGTTGAGCAAGGAGTAGCTCTTGTCTATTCCATATTTGACTTAAGGAACTTTCTGTGCTCATTTCAATCTCTGGTTTTATGCAGCACCCCAACTCACCTTTCCCCTTAAGCAAGCATAAGTTGGTTTTCTAAATTTGAGACCCTGTTCTGTTTTGGAATGCAGTTCCTGTGTAGCCAAGTTTACATTCCGTGTATTAGTGATATCTTATGATGTTTCTTTTTCTGTGTGACTTATTTCAGTTAGAATCATCATACCTGAATCGACTCATTGTGCTGCTAAGGGCCTGATTACACAGATTTCATTGCTGAGTGATATTGCTTTGTAAGTAAATACCACAACTTCTTTATCCATTTTTCACTTTCTGCGATGTTGAACTTGTACTGTAAACGAGGTTCTTGTAAACAGAGCCGTTCCAAACTTTGGGGTGGCTGTGTCTTTTTGATTTTAATTTCCCTAAGCTATAGGACCATAAGTGGAAGTGCCCTAGGTTCTGTTGCTTTGTTTTTTAGATGTTTCAGGAAACACCATACACTTCTCCCGAGTGGTTGTTGGCAATTTACATCCTGCCCATCAGCATAACAAGGCTCCCAGTTCTCCATGGCCTGTCCTGCCTTTCTGGATTTTACACTTTTTTCAGATGGCCCTTTTGACCGGGGGGAAGTGAGACTTCATTGTAGTGCAGATTTCCTTTGCAAGCTTGCTTGGTTGGCCAAAAAGGGCGTATGCGTTTTTTCCTGAATATATTCAGGAAAAAACGCATACGCCCTTTTTGGCCAAGTGCATCATTGTGGACGTTCTGCCTCTTTTCCTATGCTTTCAATGCAATTCCAGTCTACCTCCTGAAATCGGTTTCCTGCAATTCTGCCCCGCTTTCAAGTCCTCTTGGCAGCCTTACTTCAGTCTATTTTTGGACGATAGCTGTCATTTATAACTCTGCAGGTTTGTGAATTACAGTGCCCCTGAGCTCCTTTCTTCAACTCGCTTTCTTGTGACCTGGCCACAACACCGCAGGATGGCTTCAGGCCCTAATCTGGTTCCGGCACGGCACGCTGAGCCTTTGGTTATTTCCTCTTCCTGGTGGGAAATGAGAGTTAAATTTGCCCGTCCAGACACCTCCAGCTAGTCTCTCATTGGTTCTTGCTATTCCTGTTCATCTTCCACAGAAATTGCAAACTGGGCCAAACAGGAGGTTAAAGGCGCTGACTCTCCAAGTGGGGAGAGTGTTAGTAAAGCGTCTGGAATGTTGCACCCGAGTACCAGGGGAGGAAAACTGAGACATATTTGAACACGTCTCCCGTTCACATGGTTGATCATACTTGGGTTCCACATGCATGTTTTAGCTGAAGGAAGAATACCTTAAACCTGGAGAGTTAAGACCCGTGTAATGGGTACCATGCAATATGACTTCAAAGGGTCTTCATTTGCTCACCGAACCTCTCCAATCCTATCACTGCTGCGTTTATGCCCCTGTACACATGCTTGATTCTCTTTCGGAGACATAGCAATCCATAGGTTTTAAGATACTTACTAGTCAGGTACATTCTTAGGCGTTTAATATGCGGTGTTGAGTCCATTTCGTTGAGCAAGGAGTAGCTCTTGTCTATTCCATATTTGGCTTAAGGAACTTTATCTGTGCTCATTTCAATCTCTGTTTTTATGCAGCACCCCAACTCACCTTTAACCTTAAGCAAGAATAAGTTGGTTTTCTAAATTTGAGACCCTGTTCTGTTCTGTAATTCAGTTCCTGTGTAGCCAAGTTTACATTCCGTGTATTACTGATATCTTATGATGTTTCTATTTCTGTGTGACTTATTTCAGTTAGAATCATCATACCTGAATCCACTCATTGTGCTGCTAAGGGCCTGATGACACAGATTTCATTGCTGAGTGATATTGCTTTGTAAGTAAATACCACAACTTCTTTATCCATTTTTCACTTTCTGCGATGTTGAACTTGTATTGTAAACGAGGTTCTTGTAAACAGAGCCGTTCCAAACTTTGGGGTGGCTGTGTCTTTTTGATTTTAATTTCCCTAAGCTATAGGACCATAAGTGGAAGTGCCCGAGGCTCTGTTGCTTTGTTTTTTAGATGTTTCAGGAAACACCATACACTTCTCCCAAGTGTCTGTTGTCAATTTACATCCCGCCCATCAGCATAACAAGGCTCCCAGTTCTCAATGGCCTGTTGCCTTTCTGGATTTTACACTTTTTTCAGATGGCCCTTTTGGCCGGGGGGAAGTGAGACTTCATTGTAGTGCAGATTTCCTTTGCAAGCTTGCTTGGTTGGCCAAAAAGGGCGTATGCGTTTTTTCCTGAATATATTCAGGAAAAAACGCATACGCCCTTTTTGGCCAAGTGCATCATTGTGGACGTTCTGCCTCTTTTCCTATGCTTTCAATGCAATTCCAGTCTACCTCTTGAAATCGGTGTCCTGCAATTCTGCCCCGCTTTCAAGTCCTCTTGGCAGCCTTACTTCAGTCTATTTTTGGATGATAGCTGTCATTTATAACTCTGCAGGTTTGTGAATTACAGTGCCCCTGAGCTCCTTTCTTCAACTCGCTTTCTTGTGACCTGGCCGCAACACCGCAGGATGGCTTCAGGCCCTAATCTGGTTCCGGCCCGGCATGCTGAGCCTTTGGTTAATTCCTCTTCCTGGTGGGAAATGAGAGTTAAATTTGCCCGTCCAGACACCTCCAGCTAGCCTCTCATTGGTTCTCGCTATTCCTGTTCATCTTCCGCAGAAATTGCAAACTGGGCCAAACAGGAGGTTAAAGGGACTGACTCTACAAGTGGGGAGAGTGTTAGTAAAGCGTCTGGAATGTTGCACCCGAGTACCAGGGGAGGAAAACTGAGACATATTTGAACACGTCTCCCGATCACATGGTTGATCATACTCTAGGTTCCACATGCATGTTTTAGCTGAAGGAAGAATACCTTAAACCTGGGTAGTTGAAACCCGTGTAATGGGTACCATGCAATATGACTTCAAAGGGTCTTCATTTGCTCACCGCGCCTCTCCAATCCTATCACTGCTGCGTTTATGCCCCTGTACACATGCTTGATTCTCTTTCGGAGACATAGCAATCCATAGGTTTTAAGATACTTACAAGTCAGGTACATTCTTAGGTGTTTAATATGCGGTGTTGAGTCCATTTCGTTGAGCAAGGAGTAGCTCTTGTCTATTCCATATTTGGCTTAAGGAACTTTATCTGTGCTCATTTCAATCTCTGGTTTTATGCAGCACCCCAACTCACCTTTACCCTTAAGCAAGCATAAGTTGGTTTTCTAAATTTGAGACCCTGTTCTGTTCTGTAATTCAGTTCCTGTGTAGCCAAGTTTACATTCCGTGTATTACTGATATCTTATGAGGTTTCTTTTTCTGTGTGACTTATTTCAGTTAGAATCATCATACCTGAATCTACTCATTATGCTGCTACGGGCCTGATGACAGAGATTTCATTGCTGAGTGATACTGCATTGTACGTAAGTACCACAAGTTCTTCATCCATTTTTCACTTTCTGCGATGTTGAACTTGTACTGTAAACGAGGTTCTTGTAAACAGAGCCGTTCCAAACTTTGGGGTGGCTGTGTCTTTTTGATTTTAATTTCCCTAAGCTATAGGACCATAAGTGGAAGTGCCCTAGGCTCTGTTGCTTTGTTTTTTAGATGTTTCAGGAAACACCATACACTTCTTCCAAGTGTCTGTTGGCAATTTACATCCCGCCCATCAGCATAACAAGGCTCCCAGTTCTCAATGGCCTGTTGCCTTTCTGGATTTTACACTTTTTTCAGATGGCCCTTTTGACCGGGGGGAAGTGAGACTTCATTGTAGTGCAGATTTCCTTTGCAAGCTTGCTTGGTTGGCCAAAAAGGGCGTATGCGTTTTTTCCTGAATATATTCAGGAAAAAACGCATACGCCCTTTTTGGCCAAGTGCATCATTGTGGACGTTCTGCCTCTTTTCCTATGCTTTCAATGCAATTCCAGTCTACCTCCTGAAATCGGTTTCCTGCAATTCTGCCCCACTTTCAAGTCCTCTTGGCAGCCTTACTTCAGTCTATTTTTGGACGATAGCTGTCATTTATAACTCTGCAGGTTTGTGAATTACAGTGCCCCTGAGCTCCTTTCTTCAACTCGCTTTCTTTTGAGCTGGCCGCAACACCGCAGGATGGCTTCAGGCCCTAATCTGGTTCCGGTACGGCATGCTGAGCCTTTGGTTATTTCCTCTTCCTGGTGGGAAATGAGAGTTAAATTTGCCCGTCCAGACACCTCCAGCTAGCCTCTCATTGGTTCTCGCTATTCCTGTTCATCTTCCGCAGAAATTGCAAACTGGGCCAAACAGGAGGTTAAAGGGACTGACTCTCCAAGTGGGGAGACTGTTAGTAAAGCGTCTGGAATGTTGCACCCAAGTACCAGGGGAGGAAAACTGAGACATATTTGAACACGTCTCCCGTTCACATGGTTGATCATACTTGGGTTCCACATGCATGTTTTAGCTGAAGGAAGAATACCTTAAATATGGAGAGTTGAGACCCGTGTAATGGGAACCATGCAATATGACTTCAAAGGGTCTTCATTTGCTCACCGAACCTCTCCAATCCTATCACTGCTGCGTTTATGCCCCTGTACACATGCTTGATTCTCTTTCGGAGACATAGCAATCCATAGGTTTTACGATACTTACTAGTCAGGTACATTCTTAGGCGTTAAATATGCGGTGTTGAGTCCATTTCGTTGAGCAAGGAGTAGCTCTTGTCTATTCCATATTTGGCTTAAGGAACTTTATCTGTGCTGATTTCAATCTCTGGTTTTATGCAGCACCCCAACTCACCTTTACCCTTAAGCAAGCATAAGTTGGTTTTCTAAATTTGAGACCCTGTTCTGTTCGGTAATTCAGTTCCTGTGTAGCCAAGTTTACATTCTGTGTATTACTGATATCTTATGATGTTTCTTTGTCTGTGTGACTTATTTCAGACAGAATCATCGTACCTGAATCTACTCATTATGCTGCTACGGGCCTGATGACATAGATTTCATTGCTGAGTGATACTGCATTGTACGTAAGTACCACAAGTTCTTTATCCATTTTTCACTTTCTGCGATGTTGAACTTGTACTGTAAACGAGGTTCTTGTAAACAGAGCCGTTCCAAACTTTGGGGTGGCTGTGTCTTTTTGATTTTAATTTCCCTAAGCTATAGGACCATAAGTGGCAGTGCCCTAGGCTCTGTTGCTTTGTTTTTTAGATGTTTCAGGAAACACCATACACTTCTCCCGAGTGTCTGTTGGCAATTTACATTCCGCCCATCAGCATAACAAGGCTCCCAGTTCTCCATGGCCTATCCTGCCTTTCTGGATTTTACACTTTTTTCAGATGGCCCTTTTGACCGGGGGGAAGTGAGACTTCATTGTAGTGCAGATTTCCTTTGCAAGCTTGCTTGGTTGGCCAAAAAGGGCGTATGCGTTTTTTCCTGAATATATTCAGGAAAAAACGCATACGCCCTTTTTGGCCAAGTGCATCATTGTGGACGTTCTGCCTCTTTTCCTATGCTTTCAATGCAATTCCAGTCTACCTCCTGAAATCGGTTTCCTGCAATTCTGCCCCGCTTTCAAGTCCTCTTGGCAGCCTTACTTCAGTCTATTTTTGGACGATAGCTGTCATTTATAACTCTGCAGGTTTGTGAATTACAGTGCCCCTGAGCTCCTTTCTTCAACTCGCTTTCTTTTGAGCTGGCCGCAACACCGCAGGATGGCTTCAGGCCCTAATCTGGTTCCAGTACGGCACGCTGAGCCTTTGGATATTTCCTCTTCCTGGTGGGAAATGAGAGTTAAATTTGCCCGTCCAGACACCTCCAGCTAGCCTCTCATTGGTTCTCGCTATTCCTGTTCATCTTCCGCAGAAATTGCAAACTGGGCGAAACAGGAGGTTAAAGGCGCTGACTCTCCAAGTGGGGAGAGTGTTAGTAAAGCGTCTGGAATGTTGCACCCGAGTACCAGGGGAGGAAAACTGAGACATATTTGAACACGTCTCCCATTCACATGGTTGATCACACTTGGGTTCCACATGCATGTATTAGCTGAAGGAAGAATACCTAAAACCTGGGTAGTTGAAACCCTTGGAATGGGTACCATGCAATATGATTTCAAAGGGTCTTCATTTGCTCACCGAACCTCTCCAATCCTATCACTGCTGCGTTTATGCCCCTGTACACATGCTTGATTCTCTTTTGGAGACATAGCAATCCATAGGTTTTAAGATACTTACTAGTCAGGTACATTCTTAGGCGTTTAATATGCGGTGTTGAGTCCATTTCGTTGAGCAAGGAGTAGCTCTTGTCTATTCCATATTTGACTTAAGGAACTTTCTGTGCTCATTTCAATCTCTGGTTTTATGCAGCACCCCAACTCACCTTTCCCCTTAAGCAAGCATAAGTTGGTTTTCTAAATTTGAGACCCTGTTCTGTTTTGGAATGCAGTTCCTGTGTAGCCAAGTTTATATTCCGTGTATTAGTGATATCTTATGATGTTTCTTTTTCTGTGTGACTTATTTCAGTTAGAATCATCATACCTGAATCGACTCATTGTGCTGCTAAGGGCCTGATTACACAGATTTCATTGCTGAGTGATATTGCTTTGTAAGTAAATACCACAACTTCTTTATCCATTTTTCACTTTCTGCGATGTTGAACTTGTACTGTAAACGAGGTTCTTGTAAACAGAGCCGTTCCAAACTTTGGGGTGGCTGTGTCTTTTTGATTTTAATTTCCCTAAGCTATAGGACCATAAGTGGAAGTGCCCTAGGTTCTGTTGCTTTGTTTTTTAGATGTTTCAGGAAACACCATACACTTCTCCCGAGTGGTTGTTGGCAATTTACATCCTGCCCATCAGCATAACAAGGCTCCCAGTTCTCCATGGCCTGTCCTGCCTTTCTGGATTTTACACTTTTTTCAGATGGCCCTTTTGACCGGGGGGAAGTGAGACTTCATTGTAGTGCAGATTTCCTTTGCAAGCTTGCTTGGTTGGCCAAAAAGGGCGTATGCGTTTTTTCCTGAATATATTCAGGAAAAAACGCATACGCCCTTTTTGGCCAAGTGCATCATTGTGGACGTTCTGCCTCTTTTCCTATGCTTTCAATGCAATTCCAGTCTACCTCCTGAAATCGGTTTCCTGCAATTCTGCCCCGCTTTCAAGTCCTCTTGGCAGCCTTACTTCAGTCTATTTTTGGACGATAGCTGTCATTTATAACTCTGCAGGTTTGTGAATTACAGTGCCCCTGAGCTCCTTTCTTCAACTCGCTTTCTTGTGACCTGGCCGCAACACCGCAGGATGGCTTCAGGCCCTAATCTGGTTCCGGCACGGCACGCTGAGCCTTTGGTTATTTCCTCTTCCTGGTGGGAAATGAGAGTTAAATTTGCCCGTCCAGACACCTCCAGCTAGTCTCTCATTGGTTCTTGCTATTCCTGTTCATCTTCCACAGAAATTGCAAACTGGGCCAAACAGGAGGTTAAAGGCGCTGACTCTCCAAGTGGGGAGAGTGTTAGTAAAGCGTCTGGAATGTTGCACCCGAGTACCAGGGGAGGAAAACTGAGACATATTTGAACACGTCTCCCGTTCACATGGTTGATCATACTTGGGTTCCACATGCATGTTTTAGCTGAAGGAAGAATACCTTAAACCTGGAGAGTTAAGACCCGTGTAATGGGTACCATGCAATATGACTTCAAAGGGTCTTCATTTGCTCACTGAACCTCTCCAATCCTATCACTGCTGCGTTTATGCCCCTGTACACATGCTTGATTCTCTTTCGGAGACATAGCAATCCATAGGTTTTAAGATACTTACTAGTCAGGTACATTCTTAGGCGTTTAATATGCGGTGTTGAGTCCATTTCGTTGAGCAAGGAGTAGCTCTTGTCTGTTTCCATATTTGACTTAAGGAACTTTATCTGTGCTCATTTCAATCTCTGGTTTTATGCAGCACCCCAACTCACCTTTACCCTTAAGCAAGCATAAGTTGGTTTTCTAAATTTGAGACCCTGTTCTGTTCTGTAATTCAGTTCCTGTGTAGCCAAGTTTACATTCCGTGTATTACTGATATCTTATGATGTTTCTTTTTCTGTGTGACTTACTTCAGTTAGAATCATCATACCTGAATCCACTCATTGTGCTGCTAAGGGCCTGATGACACAGATTTCATTGCTGAGTGATATTGCTTTGTAAGTAAATACCACAACTTCTTTATCCATTTTTCACTTTCTGCGATGTTGAACTTGTACTGTAAACGAGGTTCTTGTAAACAGAGCCGTTCCAAATTTTGGGGTGGCTGTGTGTTTTTGATTTTAATTTCCCTAAGCTATAGGACCATAAGTGGAAGTGCCCTAGGTTCTGTTGCTTTGTTTTTTAGATGTTTCAGGAAACACCATATACTTCTCCCGAGTGGTTGTTGGCAATTTACATCCCGCCCATCAGCATAACAAGGCTCCCAGTTCTCCATGGCCTGTCCTGCCTTTCTGGATTTTACACTTTTTTCAGATGGCCCTTTTGACCGGGGGGAAGTGAGACTTCATTGTAGTGCAGATTTCCTTTGCAAGCTTGCTTGGTTGGCCAAAAAGGGCGTATGCGTTTTTTCCTGAATATATTCAGGAAAAAACGCATACGCCCTTTTTGGCCAAGTGCATCATTGTGGACGTTCTGCCTCTTTTCCTATGCTTTCAATGCAATTCCAGTCTACCTCCTGAAATCGGTTTCCTGCAATTCTGCCCCGCTTTCAAGTCCTCTTGGCAGCCTTACTTCAGTCTATTTTTGGACGATAGCTGTCATTTATAACTCTGCAGGTTTGTGAATTACAGTGCCCCTGAGCTCCTTTCTTCAACTCGCTTTCTTTTGAGCTGGCCGCAACACCGCAGGATGGCTTCAGGCCCTAATCTGGTTCCGGTACGGCACGCTGAGCCTTTGGTTATTTCCTCTTCCTGGTGGGAAATGAGAGTTAAATTTGCCCGTCCAGACACCTCCAGCTAGCCTCTCATTGGTTCTCGCTATTCCTGTTCATCTTCCGCAGAAATTGCAAACTGGGCCAAACAGGAGGTTAAAGGCGCTGACTCTCCAAGTGGGGAGAGTGTTAGTAAAGCGTCTGGAATGTTGCACCCGAGTACCAGGGGAGGAAAACTGAGACATATTTGAACACGTCTCCCGTTCACATGGTTGATCATACTTGGGTTCACATGCATGTTTTAGCTGAAGGAAGAATACCTAAAACCTGGGTAGTTGAAACCCGTGAAATGGATACCATGCAATATGACTTCAAAGGGTCTTCATTTGCTCACCGAACCTCTCCAATCCTATCACTGCTGCGTTTATGCCCCTGTACACATGCTTGATTCTCTTTCGGAGACATAGCAATCCATAGGTTTTAAGATACTTACTAGTCAGGTACATTCTTAGGCGTTTAATATGCGGTGTTGAGTCCATTTCGTTGAGCAAGGAGTAGCTCTTGTCTATTCCATATTTGGCTTAAGGAACTTTATCTGTGCTCATTTCAATCTCTGGTTTTATGCAGCAACCCAACTCACCTTTCCCCTTAAGCAAGCATAAGTTTGTTGTCAAATTTGAGAACGTTTTCTGTTTTGGAATTCAGTTCCTGTGTAGCCAAGTTTACATTCCGTGTATTAGTGATATCTTATGATGTTTCTTTGTCTGTGTGACTTATTTCAGTTAGAATCATCGTACCTGAATCTACTCATTATGCTGCTACGGGCCTGATGACATAGATTTCATTGCTGAGTGATACTGCATTGTACGTAAGTACCACAAGTTCTTTATCCATTTTTCACTTTCTGCGATGTTGAACTTGTACTGTAAACGAGGTTCTTGTAAACAGAGCCGTTCCAAACTTTGGTGTGGCTGTGTCTTTTTGATTTTAATTTCCCTAAGCTATAGGACCATAAGTGGCAGTGCCCTAGGCTCTGTTGCTTTGTTTTTTAGATGTTTCAGGAAACACCATACACTTCTCCCGAGTGTCTGTTGGCAATTTACATCCCGCCCATCAGCATAACAAGGCTCCCAGTTCTCCATGGCCTGTCCTGCCTTTCTGGATTTTACACTTTTTTCAGATGGCCCTTTTGACCGGGGGGAAGTGAGACTTCATTGTAGTGCAGATTTCCTTTGCAAGCTTGCTTGGTTGGCCAAAAAGTGCGTATGCGTTTTTTCCTGAATATATTCAGGAAAAAACGCATACGCCCTTTTTGGCCAAGTGCATCATTGTGGACGTTCTGCCTCTTTTCCTATGCTTTCAATGCAATTCCAGTCTACCTCCTGAAATCGGTTTCCTGCAATTCTGCCCCGCTTTCAAGTCCTCTTGGCAGCCTTACTTCAGTCTATTTTTGGACGATAGCTGTCATTTATAACTCTGCAGGTTTGTGAATTACAGTGCCCCTGAGCTCCTTTCTTCAACTCGCTTTCTTTTGAGCTGGCCGTAACACCGCAGGATGGCTTCAGGCCCTAATCTGGTTCCGGCCCGGCATGCTGAGCCTTTGGTTAATTCCTCTTCCTGGTGGGAAATGAGAGTTAAATTTGCCCGTTCAGACACCTCCAGCTAGTCTCTCACTGGTTCTCGCTATTCCTGTTCATCTTCCGCAGAAATTGCAAACTGGGCCAAACAGGAGGTTAAAGGGTCTGACTCTCCAAGTGGGGAGAGTGTTAGTAAAGCGTCTGGAATGTTGCACCCGAGTACCAGGGGAGGAAAACTGAGACATATTTGAACACGTCTACCGTTCACATGGTTGATCATACTCTGGGTTCCACATGCATGTTTTAGCTGAAGGAAGAATACCTTAAACCTGGAGAGTTGAGACCCGTGTAATGGGTACCATGCAATATGATTTCAAAGGGTCTTCATTTGCTCACCGAACCTCTCCAATCCTATCACTGCTGCGTTTATGCCCCTGTACACACGCTTGATTCTCTTTTGGAGACATAGCAATCCATAGGTTTTAAGATACTTACTAGTCAGGTACATTCTTAGGCGTTTAATATGGGGTGTTGAGTCCATTTCGTTGAGCAAGGAGTAGCTCTTGTCTATTCCATATTTGGCTTAAGGAACTTTATCTGTGCTCATTTCAATCTCTGGTTTTATGCAGCACCCCAACTCACCTTTCCCCTTAAGCAAGCATAAGTTGGTTTTCTAAATTTGAGACCCTGTTCTGTTTTGGAATGCAGTTCCTGTGTAGCCAAGTTTACATTCCGTGTATTAGTGATATCTTATGATGTTTCTTTTTCTGTGTGACTTATTTCAGTTAGAATCATCGTACCTGAATCCACTCATTATGCTGCTACGGGCCTGATGACATAGATTTCATTGCTGAGTGATACTGCATTGTACGTAAGTACCACAAGTTCTTTATCCATTTTTCACTTTCTGCGATGTTGAACTTGTACTGTAAACGAGGTTCTTGTAAACAGAGCCGTTCCAAACTTTGGGGTGGCTGTGTCTTTTTGATTTTAATTTCCGTAAGCTATAGGACCATAAGTGGAAGTGCCCTAGGTTCTGTTGCTTTGTTTTTTAGATGTTTCAGGAAACACCATACACTTCTCCCGAGTGGTTGTTGGCAATTTACATCCCGCCCATCAGCATAACAAGGCTCCCAGTTCTCCATGGCCTGTCCTGCCTTTCTGGATTTTACAGTTTTTTCAGATGGCCCTTTTGACCGGGGGGAAGTGAGACTTCATTGTAGTGCAGATTTCCTTTGCAAGCTTGCTTGCTTGGCCAAAAAGGGCGTATGCGTTTTTTCCTGAATATATTCAGGAAAAAACGCATACGCCCTTTTTGGCCAAGTGCATCATTGTGGACGTTCTGCCTCTTTTCCTATGCTTTCAATGCAATTCCAGTCTACCTCCTGAAATCGGTTTCCTGCAATTCTGCCCCGCTTTCAAGTCCTCTTGGCAGCCTTACTTCAGTCTATTTTTGGACGATAGCTGTCATTTATAACTCTGCAGGTTTGTGAATTACAGTGCCCTTGAGCTCCTTTCTTCAACTCGCTTTCTTGTGACCTGGCCGTAACACCGCAGGATGGCTTCAGGCCCTAATCTGGTTCCGGCCCGGCATGCTGAGACTTCGGTTAATTCCTCTTCCTGGTGGGAAATGAGAGTTAAATTTGCCCGTTCAGACACCTCCAGCTAGTCTCTCATTGGTTCTCGCTATTCCTGTTCATCTTCCGCAGAAATTGCAAACTGGGCCAAACAGGAGGTTAAAGGGACTGACTCTCCAAGTCGGGAGAGTGTTAGTAAAGCATCTGGAATGTTGCACCCGAGTACCAGGGGAGGAAAACTGAGACATATTTGAACACGTCTCCCGTTCACATGGTTGATCATACTCTGGGTTCCACATGCATGTTTTAGCTGAAGGAAGAATACCTTAAACCTGGAGAGTTGAGACCCGTGGAATGGGTACCATGCAATATGATTTCAAAGGGTCTTCATTTGCTCACCAAACCTCTCCAATCCTATCACTGCTGCGTTTATGCCCCTGTACACATGCTTGATTCTCTTTCGGAGACATAGCAATCCATAGGTTTTAAGATACTTACTAGTCAGGTACATTCTTAGGCGTTTAATATGGGGTGTTGAGTCCATTTCGTTGAGCAAGGAGTAGCTCTTGCCTATTCCATACTTTGCTTAAGGAACTTTATCTGTGCTGATTTCAATCTCTGGTTTTATGCAGCACCCCAACTCACCTTTCCCCTTAAGCAAGCATAAGTTGGTTTTCTAAATTTGAGACCCTGTTCTGTTTTGGAATGCAGTTCCTGTGTAGCCAAGTTTACATTCCGTGTATTAGTGATATCTTATGATGTTTCTTTTTCTGTGTGACTTATTTCAGTTAGAATCATCGTACCTGAATCCACTCATTATGCTGCTACGGGCCTGATGACATAGATTTCATTGCTGAGTGATACTGCATTGTACGTAAGTACCACAAGTTCTTTATCCATTTTTCACTTTCTGCGATGTTGAACTTGTACTGTAAACGAGGTTCTTGTAAACAGAGCCGTTCCAAACTTTGGGGTGGCTGTGTCTTTTTGATTTTAATTTCTGTAAGCTATAGGACCATAAGTGGAAGTGCCCTAGGCTCTGTTGCTTTGTTTTTTAGATGTTTCAGGAAACACCATACACTTCTCCCGAGTGGTTGTTGGCAATTTACATCCCGCCCATCAGCATAACAAGGCTCCCAGTTCTCCATGGCCTGTCCTGCCTTTCTGGATTTTACACATTTTTCAGATGGCCCTTTTGCCCGGGGGGAAGTGAGACTTCATTGTAGTGCAGATTTCCTTTGCAAGCTTGCTTGGTTGGCCAAAAAGGGCGTATGCGTTTTTTCCTGAATATATTCAGGAAAAAACGCATACGCCCTTTTTGGCCAAGTGCATCATTGTGGACGTTCTGCCTCTTTTCCTATGCTTTCAATGCAATTCCAGTCTACCTCCTGAAATCGGTTTCCTGCAATTCTGCCCCGCTTTCAAGTCCTCTTGGCAGCCTTACTTCAGTCTATTTTTGGACGATAGCTGTCATTTATAACTCTGCATGTTTGTGAATTACAGTGCCCCTGAGCTCCTTTCTTCAACTCGCTTTCTTGTGACCTGGCCGCAACACCGCAGGATGGCTTCAGGCCCTAATCTGGTTCTGGCACAGCACGCTGAGCCTTTGGTTATTTCCTCTTCCTGGTGGGAAATGAGAGTTAAATTTGCCCGTTCAGACACCTCCAGCTAGTCTCTCATTGGTTCTCGCTATTCCTGTTCATCTTCCGCAGAAATTGCAAACTGGGCCAAACAGGAGGTTAAAGGGACTGACTCTCCAAGTGGGGAGAGTGTTAGTAAAGCGTCTGGAATGTTGCACCAGAGTACCAGGGGAGGAAAACTGAGACATATTTGAACACGTCTCCCGATCACATGGTTGATCATACTTGGGTTCCACATGCATGTTTTAGCTGAAGGAAGAATACCTTAAACCTGGAGAGTTGAGACCCGTGTAATGGGTACCATGCAATATGACTTCAAAGGGTCTTCATTTGCTCACCGAACCTCTCCAATCCTATCACTGCTGCGTTTATGCCCCTGTACACATGCTTGATTCTCTTTTGGAGACATAGCAATCCATAGGTTTTACGATACTTACTAGTCAGGTACATTCTTAGGCGTTTAATATGCGGTGTTGAGTCCATTTCGTTGAGCAAGGAGTAGCTCTTGTCTATTCCATATTTGACTTAAGGAACTTTATCTGTGCTCATTTCAATCTCTGGTTTTATGCAGCACCCCAACTCACCTTTCCCCTTAAGCAAGCATAAGTTGTTTTTCTAAATTTGAGACCCTGTTCTGTTCTGTAATTCAGTTCCTGTGTAGCCAAGTTTACATTCCGTGTATTACTGATATCTTATGATGTTTCTTTTTCTGTGTGACTTATTTCAGTTAGAATCATCATACCTGAATCCACTCATTGTGATGCTAAGGGCCTGATGACATAGATTTCATTGCTGAGTGATATTGCTTTGTAAGTGAATACCACAACTTCTTTATCCATTTTTCACTTTCTGCGATGTTGAACTTGTACTGTAAACGAGGTTCTTGTAAACAGAGGCGTCCCAAACTTGGGGTGGCTGTGTCTTTTTGACTTTAATTTCCCTAAGCTATAGGACCATAAGTGGCAGTGCCCTAGGCTCTGTTGCTTTGTTTTTTAGATGTTTCAGGAAACACCATACACTTCTCCCGAGTGTCTGTTGGCAATTTACATCCCGCCCATCAGCATAAAAAGGCTCCCAGTTGTCCTTGGCCTGTCCTGCCTTTCTGGATTTTACACTTTTTTCAGATGGCCCTTTTGACCGGGGGGAAGTGAGACTTCATTGTAGTGCAGATTTCCTTTCCAAGCTTGCTTGGTTGGCCAAAAAGGGCATATGCGTTTTTTCCTGAATATATTCAGGAATAATTTGCCCGTCCAGACACCTCCAGCTAGCCTTTCATTGGTTCTCGCTATTCCTGTTCATCTTCCGCAGAAATTGCAAACTGGGCCAAACAGGAGGTTAAAGGCGCTGACTCTCCAAGTGGGGAGAGTGTTAGTAAAGCGTCTGGAATGTTGCACTAGAGTACCAGGGGAGGAAAACTGAGACATATTTGAACACGTCTCCCGTTCACATGGTTGATCATACTTGGGTTCCACATGCATGTTTTAGCTGAAGGAAGAATACCTTAAACCTGGAGAGTTGAGACCCGTGTAATGGGTACCATGCAATATGACTTCAAAGGGTCTTCATTTGCTCACCGAACCTCTCCAATCCTATCACTGCTGCGTTTATGCCCATGTACACATACTTGATTCTCTTTTGGAGACATAGCAATCCATAGGTTTTACGATACTTACTAATCAGGTACATTCTTAGGCGTTTAATATGCGGTGTTGAGTCCATTTCGTTGAGCAAGGAGTAGCTCTTGTCTATTCCATATTTGACTTAAGGAACTTTATCTGTGCTCATTTCAATCTCTGGTTTTATGCAGCACCCCAACTCACCTTTACCCTTAAGCAAGCATAAGTTGGTTTTCTAAATTTGAGACCCTGTTCTGTTCTGTAATTCAGTTCCTGTGTAGCCAAGTTTACATTCCGTGTATTACTGATATCTTATGATATTTCTTTTTCTGTGTGACTTACTTCAGTTAGAATCATCATACCTGAATCCACTCATTGTGCTGCTAAGGGCCTGATGACACAGATTTCATTGCTGAGTGATATTGCTTTGTAAGTAAATACCACAACTTCTTTATCCATTTTTCACTTTCTGCGATGTTGAACTTGTACTGTAAACCAGGTTCTTGTAAACAGAGCCATTCCAAACTTTGGGGTGGCTGTGTCTTTTTGATTTTAATTTCCCTAAGCTATAGGACCATAATTGGAAGTGCCCTAGGTTCTGTTGCTTTGTTTTTTAGATGTTTCAGGAAACACCATACACTTCTCCCGAGTGGTTGTTGGCAATTTACATCCCGCCCATCAGCATAACAAGGCTCCCAGTTCTCCATGGCCTGTCCTGCCTTTCTGGATTTTACACTTTTTTCAGATGGCCCTTTTGACCGGGGGGAAGTGAGACTTCATTGTAGTGCAGATTTCCTTTGCAAGCTTGCTTGGTTGGCCAAAAAGGGCGTATGCGTTTTTTCCTGAATATATTCAGGAAAAAACGCATACGCCCTTTTTGGCCAAGTGCATCATTGTGGACGTTCTGCCTCTTTTCCTATGCTTTCAATGCAATTCCAGTCTACCTCCTGAAATCGGTTTCCTGCAATTCTGCCCCGCTTTCAAGTCCTCTTGGCAGCCTTACTTCAGTCTATTTTTGGACGATAGCTGTCATTTATAACTCTGCAGGTTTGTGAATTACAGTGCCCCTGAGCTCCTTTCTTCAACTCGCTTTCTTGTGACCTGGCCGCAACACCGCAGGATGGCTTCAGGCCCTAATCTGGTTCCGGCCCGGCATGCTGAGCCTTTGGTTAATTCCTCTTCCTGGTGGGAAATGAGAGTTAAATTTGCCCGTCCAGACACCTCCAGCTAGCCTCTCATTGGTTCTCACTATTCCTGTTCATCTTCCGCAGAAATTGCAAACTGGGCCAAACAGGAGGTTAAAGGGACTGACTCTCCAAGTGGGGAGAGTGTTAGTAAAGCGTCTGGAATGTTGCACCAGAGTACCAGGGGAGGAAAACGGAGACATATTTGAACACGTCTCCCGATCACATGGTTGATCATACTTGGGTTCCACATGCATGTTTTAGCTGAAGGAAGAATACCTTAAACCTGGAGAGTTGAGACCCGTGTAATGGGTACCATGCAATATGACTTCAAAGGGTCTTCATTTGCTCACCGAACCTCTCCAATCCTATCACTGCTGCGTTTATGCCCCTGTACACATGCTTGATTCTCTTTTGGAGACATAGCAATCCATAGGTTTTACGATACTTACTAGTTAGGTACATTCTTAGGCGTTTAATATGCGGTGTTGAGTCCATTTCGTTGAGCAAGGAGTAGCTCTTGTCTATTCCATATTTGACTTAAGGAACTTTATCTGTGCTCATTTCAATCTCTGGTTTTATGCAGCACCCCAACTCACCTTTCCCCTTAAGCAATCATAAGTTGTTTTTCTAAATTTGAGACCCTGTTCTGTTCTGTAATTCAGTTCCTGTGTAGCCAAGTTTACATTCCGTGTATTACTGATATCTTATGATGTTTCTTTTTCTGTGTGACTTATTTCAGTTAGAATCATCATACCTGAATCCACTCATTGTGATGCTAAGGGCCTGATGACATAGATTTCATTGCTGAGTGATATTGCTTTGTAAGTGAATACCACAACTTCTTTATCCATTTTTCACTTTCTGCGATGTTGAACTTGTACTGTAAACGAGGTTCTTGTAAACAGAGGCGTCCCAAACTTGGGGTGGCTGTGTCTTTTTGACTTTAATTTCCCTAAGCTATAGGACCATAAGTGGCAGTGCCCTAGGCTCTGTTGCTTTGTTTTTTAGATGTTTCAGGAAACACCATACACTTCTCCCGAGTGGTTGTTGGCAATTTACATCCCGCCCATCAGCATAAAAAGGCTCCCAGTTGTCCTTGGCCTGTCCTGCCTTTCTGGATTTTACACTTTTTTCAGATGGCCCTTTTGACCGGGGGGAAGTGAGACTTCATTGTAGTGCAGATTTCCTTTCCAAGCTTGCTTGGTTGGCCAAAAAGGGCATATGCGTTTTTTCCTGAATATATTCAGGAATAATTTGCCCGTCCAGACACCTCCAGCTAGCCTTTCATTGGTTCTCGCTATTCCTGTTCATCTTCCGCAGAAATTGCAAACTGGGCCAAACAGGAGGTTAAAGGCGCTGACTCTCCAAGTGGGGAGAGTGTTAGTAAAGCGTCTGGAATGTTGCACTAGAGTACCAGGGGAGGAAAACTGAGACATATTTGAACACGTCTCCCGTTCACATGGTTGATCATACTTGGGTTCCACATGCATGTTTTAGCTGAAGGAAGAATACCTTAAACCTGGAGAGTTGAGACCCGTGTAATGGGTACCATGCAATATGACTTCAAAGGGTCTTCATTTGCTCACCGAACCTCTCCAATCCTATCACTGCTGCGTTTATGCCCCTGTACACATACTTGATTCTCTTTTGGAGACATAGCAATCCATAGGTTTTACGATACTTACTAGTCAGGTACATTCTTAGGCGTTTAATATGGGGTGTTGAGTCCATTTCTTTGAGCAAGGAGTAGCTCTTGTCTATTCCATATTTGACTTAAGGAACTTTATCTGTGCTCATTTCAATCTCTGGTTTTATGCAGCACCCCAACTCACCTTTACCCTTAAGCAAGCATAAGTTGGTTTTCTAAATTTGAGACCCTGTTCTGTTCTGTAATTCAGTTCCTGTGTAGCCAAGTTTACATTCCATGTATTACTGATATCTTATGATATTTCTTTTTCTGTGTGACTTACTTCAGTTAGAATCATCATACCTGAATCCACTCATTGTGCTGCTAAGGGCCTGATGACACAGATTTCATTGCTGAGTGATATTGCTTTGTAAGTAAATACCACAACTTCTTTATCCATTTTTCACTTTCTGCGATGTTGAACTTGTACTGTAAACGAGGTTCTTGTAAACAGAGCCATTCCAAACTTTGGTGTGGCTGTGTCTTTTTGATTTTAATTTCCCTAAGCTATAGGACCATAATTGGAAGTGCCCTAGGTTCTGTTGCTTTGTTTTTTAGATGTTTCAGGAAACACCATACACTTCTCCCGAGTGGTTGTTGGCAATTTACATCCCGCCCATCAGCATAACAAGGCTCCCAGTTCTCCATGGCCTGTCCTGCCTTTCTGGATTTTACACTTTTTTCAGATGGCCCTTTTGACCGGGGGGAAGTGAGACTTCATTGTAGTGCAGATTTCCTTTGCAAGCTTGCTTGGTTGGCCAAAAAGGGCGTATGCGTTTTTTCCTGAATATATTCAGGAAAAAACGCATACGCCCTTTTTGGCCAAGTGCATCATTGTGGACGTTCTGCCTCTTTTCCTATGCTTTCAATGCAATTCCAGTCTACCTCCTGAAATCGGTTTCCTGCAATTCTGCCCCGCTTTCAAGTCCTCTTGGCAGCCTTACTTCAGTCTATTTTTGGACGATAGCTGTCATTTATAACTCTGCAGGTTTGTGAATTACAGTGCCCCTGAGCTCCTTTCTTCAACTCGCTTTCTTGTGACCTGGCTGCAACACCGCAGGATGGCTTCAGGCCCTAATCTGGTTCCGGCAGGGCATGCTGAGCCTTTGGTTAATTCCTCTTCCTGGTGGGAAATGAGAGTTAAATTTGCCCGTCCAGACACCTCCAGCTAGCCTCTCATTGGTTCTCACTATTCCTGTTCATCTTCCGCAGAAATTGCAAACTGGGCCAAACAGGAGGTTAAAGGGACTGACTCTCCAAGTGGGGAGAGTGTTAGTAAAGCGTCTGGAATGTTGCACCCGAGTACCAGGGGAGGAAAACTGAGACATATTTGAACACGTCTCCCGTTCACATGGTTGATCATACTTGGGTTCCACATGCATGTTTTAGCTGAAGGAAGAATACCTTAAACCTGGAGAGTTGAGACCCGTGTAATGGGTACCATGCAATATGACTTCAAAGGGTCTTCATTTGCTCACCGAACCTCTCCAATCCTATCACTGCTGCGTTTATGCCCCTGTACACATGCTTGATTCTCTTTTGGAGACATAGCAATCCATAGGTTTTACGATACTTACTAGTCAGGTACATTCTTAGGCGTTTAATATGCGGTGTTGAGTCCATTTCGTTGAGCAAGGAGTAGCTCTTGTCTATTCCATATTTGACTTAAGGAACTTTATCTGTGCTCATTTCAATCTCTGGTTTTATGCAGCACCCCAACTCACCTTTCCCCTTAAGCAAGCATAAGTTGATTTTCTAAATTTGAGACCCTGTTCTGTTCTGTAATTCAGTTCCTGTGTAGCCAAGTTTACATTCCGTGTATTACTGATATCTTATGATGTTTCTTTTTCTGTGTGACTTATTTCAGTTAGAATCATCATACCTGAATCCACTCATTGTGATGCTAAGGGCCTGATGACATAGATTTCATTGCTGAGTGATATTGCTTTGTAAGTGAATACCACAACTTCTTTATCCATTTTTCACTTTCTGCGATGTTGAACTTGTACTGTAAACGAGGTTCTTGTAAACAGAGGCGTCCCAATCTTGGGGTGGCTGTGTCTTTTTGACGTTAATTTCCCTAAGCTATAGGACCATAAGTGGCAGTGCCCTAGGCTCTGTTGCTTTGTTTTTTAGATGTTTCAGGAAACACCATACACTTCTCCCGAGTGTCTGTTGGCAATTTACATCCCGCCCATCAGCATAAAAAGGCTCCCAGTTGTCCTTGGCCTGTCCTGCCTTTCTGGATTTTACACTTTTTTCAGATGGCCCTTTTGACCGGGGGGAAGTGAGACTTCATTGTAGTGCAGATTTCCTTTCCAAGCTTGCTTGGTTGGCCAAAAAGGGCATATGCGTTTTTTCCTGAATATATTCAGGAATAATTTGCCCGTCCAGACACCTCCAGCTAGCCTTTCATTGGTTCTCGCTATTCCTGTTCATCTTCCGCAGAAATTGCAAACTGGGCCAAACAGGAGGTTAAAGGCGCTGACTCTCCAAGTGGGGAGAGTGTTAGTAAAGCGTCTGGAATGTTGCACTCGAGTACCAGGGGAGGAAAACTGAGACATATTTGAACACGTCTCCCGTTCACATGGTTGATCATACTTGGGTTCCACATGCATGTTTTAGCTGAAGGAAGAATACCTTAAACCTGGAGAGTTGAGATCCGTGTAATGGGTACCATGCAATATGACTTCAAAGGGTCTTCATTTGCTCACCGAACCTCTCCAATCCTATCACTGCTGCGTTTATGCCCCTGTACACATACTTGATTCTCTTTTGGAGACATAGCAATCCATAGGTTTTACGATACTTACTAGTCAGGTACATTCTTAGGCGTTTAATATGCGGTGTTGAGTCCATTTCGTTGAGCAAGGAGTAGCTCTTGTCTATTCCATATTTGACTTAAGGAACTTTATCTGTGCTCATTTCAATCTCTGGTTTTATGCAGCACCCCAACTCACCTTTACCCTTAAGCAAGCATAAGTTGGTTTTCTAAATTTGAGACCCTGTTCTGTTCTGTAATTCAGTTCCTGTGTAGCCAAGTTTACATTCCGTGTATTACTGATATCTTATAATGTTTCTTTTTCTGTGTGACTTATTTCAGTTAGAATCATCATACCTGAATCCACTCATTGTGATGCTAAGGGCCTGATGACATAGAATTCATTGCTGAGTGATATTGCTTTGTAAGTAAATACCACAACTTCTTTATCCATTTTTCACTTTCTGCGATGTTGAACTTGTACTGTAAACGAGGTTCTTGTAAACAGAGGCGTCCCAAACTTTGGGGTGGCTGTGTCTTTTTGATTTTAATTTCCCTAAGCTATAGGACCATAAGTGGCAGTGCCCTAGGCTCTGTTGCTTTGTTTTTTAGATGTTTCAGGAAACACCATACACTTCTCCCCAGTGGTTGTTGGCAATTTACATCCCGCCCATCAGCATAACAAGGCTCCCAGTTCTCCATGGCCTGTCCTGCCTTTCTGGATTTTACACTTTTTTCAGATGGCCCTTTTGACCGGGGGGAAGTGAGACTTCATTGTAGTGCAGGTTTCCTTTGCAAGCTTGCTTGGTTGGCCAAAAACGGCGTATGCGTTTTTTCCTGAATATATTCAGGAAAAAACGCATACGCCCTTTTTGGCCAAGTGCATCATTGTGGACGTTCTGCCTCTTTTCCTATGCTTTCAATGCAATTCCAGTCTACCTCCTGAAATCGGTTTCCTGCAATTCTGCCCCGCTTTCAAGTCCTCTTGGCAGCCTTACTTCAGTCTATTTTTGGACGATAGCTGTCATTTATAACTCTGCAGGTTTGTGAATTACAGTGCCCCTGAGCTCCTTTCTTCAACACGCTTTCTTGTGACCTGGCCGCAACACCGCAGGATGGCTTCAGGCCCTAATCTGGTTCCGGCCCTGCATGCTGAGCCTTTGGTTAATTCCTCTTCCTGGTGGGAAATGAGAGTTAAATTTGCCCGTCCAGACACCTCCAGCTAGCCTCTCATTGGTTCTCGCTATTCCTGTTCATCTTCCGCAGAAATTGCAAACTGGGCCAAACAGGAGGTTAAAGGGACTGACTCTCCAAGTCGGGAGAGTGTTAGTAAAGCGTCTGGAATGTTGCACCCGAGTACCAGGGGAGGAAAACTGAGACATATTTGAACACGTCTCCCGATCACATGGTTGATCATACTCTAGGTTCCACATGCATGTTTTAGCTGAAGGAAGAATACCTTAAACCTGGGTAGTTGAAACCCGTGGAATGGGTACCATGCAATATGACTTCAAAGGGTCTTCATTTGCTCACCGAACCTCTCCAATCCTATCACTGCTGCGTTTATGCCCCTGTACACATGCTTGATTCTCTTTCGGAGACATAGCAATCCATAGGTTTTAAGATACTTACAAGACAGGTACATTCTTAGGCGTTTAATATGCGGTGTTGAGTCCATTTCGTTGAGCAAGGAGTAGCTCTTGTCTATTCTATATTTGGCTTAAGGAACTTTATCTGTGCTCATTTCAATCTCTGGTTTTATGCAGCACCCCAACTCACCTTTACCCTTAAGCAAGCATAAGTTGTTTTTCTAAATTTGAGACCCTGTTCTGTTCTGTAATTCAGTTCCTGTGTAGCCAAGTTTACATTCCGTGTATTACTGATATCTTATGATGTTTCTTTTTCTGTGTGACTTATTTCAGTTAGAATCATCATACCTGAATCCACTCATTGTGCTGCTAAGGGCCTGATGACATAGATTTCATTGCTGAGTGATATTGCTTTGTAAGTGAATACCACAACTTCTTTATCCATTTTTCACTTTCTGCGATGTTGAACTTGTACTGTAAACGAGGTTCTTGTAAACAGAGCCGTTCCAAACTTTGGGGTGGCTGTGTCTTTTTGATTTTAATTTCCCTAAGCTATAGGACCATAAGTGGAAGTGCCCTAGGTTCTGTTGCTTTGTTTTTTAGATGTTTCAGGAAACACCATACACTTCTCCCGAGTGGTTGTTGGCAATTTACATCCCGCCCATCAGCATAACAAGGCTCCCAGTTCTCCATGGCCTGTCCTGCCTTTCTGGATTTTACACTTTTTTCAGATGGCCCTTTTAACCGGGGGGAAGTGAGACTTCATTGTAGTGCAGATTTCCTTTGCAAGCTTGATTGGTTGGCCAAAAAGGGCGTATGCGTTTTTTCCTGAATATATTCAGGAAAAAACGCATACGCCCTTTTTGGCCAAGTGCATCATTGTGGACGTTCTGCCTCTTTTCCTATGCTTTCAATGCAATTCCAGTCTACCTCCTGAAATCGGTTTCCTGCAATTCTGCCCCGCTTTCAAGTCCTCTTGGCAGCCTTACTTCAGTCTATTTTTGGACGATAGCTGTCATTTATAACTCTGCAGGTTTGTGAATTACAGTGCCCCTGAGCTCCTTTCTTCAACTCGCTTTCTTGTGACCTGGCCGCAACACCGCAGGATGGCTTCAGGCCCTAATCTGGTTCCAGCCCGGCATGCTGAGATTTTGGTTAATTCCTCTTCCTGGTGGGAAATGAGAGTTAAATTTGCCCGTCCAGACACCTCCAGCTAGCCTCTCATTGGTTCTCGCTATTCCTGTTCATCTTCCGCAGAAATTGCAAACTGGGCCAAACAGGAGGTTAAAGGCGCTGACTCTCCAAGTGGGGAGAGTGTTAGTAAAGCGTCTGGAATGTTGCACCCGAGTACCAGGGGAGGAAAACTGAGACATATTTGAACACGTCTCCTGATGACATGGTTGATCATACTCTAGATTCCACATGCATGTTTTAGCTGAAGGAAGAATACCTTAAACCTGGGTAGTTGAAACCCGTGGAATGGGTACCATGCAATATGACTTCAAAGGGTCTTCATTTGCTCACCGAACCTCTCCAGTCCTATCACTGCTGCATTTATGCCCCTGTACGCATGCTTGATTCTCTTTCGGAGACATAGCAATCCATAGGTTTTTAAGATACTTACTAGTCAGGTACATTCTTAGGCGTTTAATATGCGGTGTTGAGTCCATTTCGTTGAGCAAGGAGTAGCTCTTGTCTATTCCATATTTGACTTAAGGAACTTTATCTGTGCTCATTTCAATCTCTGGTTTTATGCAGCACCCCAACTCACCTTTACCCTTAAGCAAGCATAAGTTGGTTTTCTAAATTTGAGACCCTGTTCTGTTCTGTAATTCAGTTCCTGTGTAGCCAAGTTTACATTCCGTGTATTACTGATATCTTATGATGTTTCTTTTTCTGTGTGACTTACTTCAGTTAGAATCATCATACCTGAATCCACTCATTGTGCTGCTAAGGGCCTGATGACACAGATTTCATTGCTGAGTGATATTGCTTTGTAAGTAAATACCACAACTTCTTTATCCATTTTTCACTTTCTGCGATGTTGAACTTGTACTGTAAACGAGGTTCTTGTAAACGGAGCCGTTCCAAACTTTGGGGTGGCTGTGTCTTTTTGATTTTAATTTCCCTAAGCTATAGGACCATAAGTGGAAGTGCCCTAGGTTCTGTTGCTTTGTTTTTTAGATGTTTCAGGAAACACCATACACTTCTCCCATACGGCTGTTGGCAATTTACATCCCGCCCATCAGCATAACAAGGCTCCCAGTTCTCCATGGCCTGTCCTGCCTTTCTGGATTTTACACTTTTTTCAGATGGCCCTTTTGACCGGGGGGAAGTGAGACTTCATTGTAGTGCAGATTTCCTTTGCAAGCTTGCTTGGTTGGCCAAAAAGGGCGTATGCGTTTTTTCCTGAATATATTCAGGAAAAAACGCATACACCCTTTTTGTCCAAGTGCATCATTGTGGACGTTCTGCCTCTTTTCCTATGCTTTCAATGCAATTCCAGTCTACCTCCTGAAATCGGTTTCCTGCAATTCTGCCCTGCTTTCAAGTCCTCTTGGCAGCCTTACTTCAGTCTATTTTTGGATGATAGCTGTCATTTATAACTCTGCAGGTTTGTGCATTACAGTGCCCCTGAGCTCCTTTCTTCAACTTGCTTTCTTGTGACCTGGCCGCAACACCGCAGGATGGCTTCAGGCCCTAATCTGGTTCCGGCATGGCACGCTGAGCCTTTGGTTATTTCCTTTTCCTGGTGGGAAATGAGAGTTAAATTTGCCCGTCCAGACACCTCCAGCTAGTCTCTCATTGGTTCTCGCTATTCCTGTTCATCTTCCGCAGAAATTGCAAACTGGGTCAAACAGGAGGTTTAAGGCGCTGACTCTCCAAGTGGGGAGAGTGTTAGTAAAGCGTCTGGAATGTTGCACCC
Source organism: Delphinus delphis (assembly GCF_949987515.2). NCBI lineage: Eukaryota > Metazoa > Chordata > Mammalia > Artiodactyla > Delphinidae > Delphinus > Delphinus delphis. The sequence goes on from NW_027192772.1 coordinate 241,772, forward strand.
GAGTACCAGGGGAGGAAAACTGAGACATATTTGAACACGTCTCCTGATCACATGGTTGATCATACTCTAGGTTCCACATGCATGTTTTAGCTGAAGGAAGAATACCTTAAACCTGGGTAGTTGAAACCCGTGGAATGGGTACCATGCAATATGACTTCAAAGGGTCTTCATTTGCTCACCGAACCTCTCCAATCCTATCACTGCTGCGTTTATGCCCCTGTACACATGCTTGATTCTCTTTCGGAGACATAGCAATCCATAGGTTTTAAGATACTTACTAGTCAGGTACATTCTTAGGCGTTTAATATGCGGTGTTGAGTCCATTTCGTTGAGCAAGGAGTAGTTTTGTCTATTCCATATTTGACTTAAGGAACTTTATCTGTGCTCATTTCAATCTCTGCTTTTATGCAGCACCCCAACTCACCTTTACCCTTAAGCAAGCATAAGTTGGTTTTCTAAATTTGAGTCCCTGTTCTGTTCTGTAATTCAGTTCCTGTGTAGCCAAGTTTACATTCCGTGTACTACTGATATCTTATGATGTTTCTTTTTCTGTGTGACTTACTTCAGTTAGAATCATCATACCTGAATCCACTCATTGTGCTGCTAAGGGCCTGATGACACAGATTTCATTGCTGAGTGATATTGCTTTGTAAGTAAATACCACAACTTCTTTATCCATTTTTCACTTTCTGCAATGTTGAACTTGTACTGTAAATGAGGTTCTTGTAAACAGAGCCGTTCCAAACTTTGGGGTGGCTGTGTCTTTTTGATTTTAATTTCCCTAAGCTATAGGACCATAAGTGGAAGTGCCCTAGGTTCTGTTGCTTTGTTTTTTAGATGTTTCAGGAAACACCATACACTTCTCCCGAGTGGTTGTTGGCAATTTACATCCCGCCCATCAGCATAACAAGGCTCCCAGTTCTCCATGGCCTGTCCTGCCTTTCTGGATTTTACACTTTTTTCAGATGGCCCTTTTGACCGGGGGGAAGTGAGACTTCATTGTAGTGCAGATTTCCTTTGCAAGCTTGCTTGGTTGGCCAAAAAGGGCGTATGCGTTTTTTCCTGAATATATTAAGGAAAAAACGCATACGCCCTTTTTGGCCAAGTGCATCATTGTGGACGTTCTGCCTCTTTTCCTATGCTTTCAATGCAATTTCAGTCTACCTCCTGAAATCGGTTTCCTGCAATTCTGCCCCGCTTTCAAGTCCTCTTGGCAGCCTTACTTCAGTCTATTTTTGGACGATAGCTGTCATTTATAACTCTGCAGGTTTGTGAATTACAGTGCCCCTGAGCTCCTTTCTTCAACTCGCTTTCTTTTGAGCTGGCCGCAACACCGCAGGATGGCTTCAGGCCCTAATCTGGTTCCGGTACGGCACGCTGAGCCTTTGGTTATTTCCTCTTCCTGGTCGGAAATGAGAGTTAAATTTGCCCGTCCAGACACCTCCAGCTAGTCTCTCATTGGTTCTCGCTATTCCTGTTCATCTTCCGCAGAAATTGCAAACTGGGCCAAACAGGAGGTTAAAGGCGCTGACTCTCCAAGTGGGGAGAGTGTTAGTAAAGCGTCTGGAATGTTGCACCCGAGTACCAGGGGAGGAAAACTGAGACATATTTGAACACGTCTCCCGTTCACATGGTTGATCATACTTGGGTTCCACATGCATGTTTTAGCTGAAGGAAGAATACCTTAAACCTGGAGAGTTGAGACCCGTGTAATGGGTACCATGCAATATGACTTCAAAGGGTCTTCATTTGCTCACCGAACCTCTCCAATCCTATCACTGCTGCGTTTATGCCCCTGTACACATGCTTGATTCTCTTTTGGAGACATAGCAATCCATAGGTTTTAAGATACTTACTAGTCAGGTACATTCTTAGGCGTTTAATATGGGGTGTTGAGTCCATTTCATTGAGCAAGGAGTAGCTCTTGTCTATTCCATATTTGGCTTAAGGAACTTTATCTGTGCTCATTTCAATCTCTGCTTTTATGCAGCACCCCAACTCACCTTTACCCTTAAGCAAGCATAAGTTGGTTTTCTAAATTTGAGACCCTGTTCTGTTCTGTAATTCAGTTCCTGTGTAGCCAAGTTTACATTCCGTGTATTACTGATATCTTATGAGGTTTCTTTTCTGTGTGACTTATTTCAGTTAGAATCATCATACCTGAATCCACTCATTGTGCTGCTACGGGCCTGATGACACAGATTTCATTGCTGAGTGATATTGCTTTGTAAGTAAATACCACAACTTCTTTATCCATTTTTCACTTTCTGCGATGTTGAACTTGTACTGTAAACGAGGTTCTTGTAAACAGAGCCGTTCCAAACTTTGGGGTGGCTGTGTCTTTTTGATTTTAATTTCCCTAAGCTATAGGACCATAAGTGGCAGTGCCCTAGGCTCTGATGCTTTGTTTTTTAGATGTTTCAGGAAACACCATACACTTCTCCTGAGTGGTTGTTGGCAATTTACATCCCGCGCATCAGCATAACAAGGCTCCCAGTTCTCCATGGCCTGTCCTGCCTTTCTGGATTTTACACTTTTTTCAGATGGCCCTTTTGACCGGGGGCAAGTGAGACTTCATTGTAGTGCAGATTTCCTTTGCAAGCTTGCTTGGTTGGCCAAAAAGGGCGTATGCGTTTTTTCCTGAATATATTCAGGAAAAAACGCATACGCCCTTTTTGGCCAAGTGCATCATTGTGGACGTTCTGCCTCTTTTCCTATGCTTTCAATGCAATTCCAGTCTACCTCCTGAAATCGGTTTCCTGCAATTCTGCCCCGCTTTCAAGTCCTCTTGGCAGCCTTACTTCAGTCTATTTTTGGACGATAGCTGTCATTTATAACTCTGCAGGTTTGTGAATTACAGTGCCCCTGAGCTCCTTTCTTCAACTTGCTTTCTTGTGACCTGGCCGCAACACCGCAGGATGGCTTCAGGCCCTAATCTGGTTCCGGTACGGCACGCTGAGCCTTTGGTTATTTCCTCTTCCTGTTGGGAAATGAGAGTTAAATTTGCCGTCCAGACACCTCCAGCTAGCTTCTCATTGGTTCTCGCTATTCCTGTTCATCTTCCGCAGAAATTGCAAACTGTGCCAAACTGGAGGTTAAAGGCGCTGACTCTCCAAGTGGGGAGAGTGTTAGTAAAGCGTCTGGAATGTTGCACCCGAGTACCAGGGGAGGAAAACTGAGAAATATTTGAACACGTCTCCCGATCACATGGTTGATCATACTCTTGGTTCCACATGCATATTTTATCTGAAGGAAGAATACCTAAAACCTGGGTAGTTGAAACCCGTGGAATGGGTACCATGCAATATGACTTCAAAGGGTCTTCATTTGCTCACTGAAACTCTCCAATCCTATCGCTGCTGCGTTTATGCCCCTGTACACATGCTTGATTCTCTTTCGGAGACATAGCAATCCATACGTTTTAAGATACTTACTAGTCAGGTACATTCTTAGGCGTTTAATATGCGGTGTTGAGTCCATTTCGTTGAGCAAGGAGTAGCTCTTGTCTATTCCATATTCGGCTTAAGGAACTTTATCTGTGCTCATTTCAATCTCTGGTTTTATGCAGCAACCCAACTCACCTTTCCCCTTAAGCAAGCATAAGTTGGTTTTCTAAATTTGAGAACCTGTTCTGTTTTGGAATTCAGTTCCTGTGTAGCCAAGTTTACATTCCGTGTATTACTGATATCTTATGATGTTTCTTTTTCTGTGTGACTTATTTCAGTTAGAATCATCGTACCTGAATCTACTCATTATGCTGCTATGGGCCTGATGACATAGATTTCATTGCTGAGTGATACTGCATTGTACGTAAGTACCACAAGTTCTTTATCCATTTTTCACTTTCTGCGATGTTGAACTTGTACTGTAAACGAGGATCTTGTAAACAGAGCCATTCGAAACTTTGGGGTGGCTGTGTCTTTTTGATTTTAATTTCCCTAAGCTATAGGACCATAAGTGGAAGTGCCCTAGGCTCTGTTGCTTTGTTTTTTAGATGTTTCAGGAAACACCATACACTTCTCCCGAGTGGTTGTTGGCAATTTACATCCCGCCCATCAGCATAACAAGGCTCCCATTTCTCCATGGCCTGTCCTGCCTTTCTGGATTTTACACTTTTTTCAGATGGCCCTTTTGACCGGGAGGAAGTGAGACTTCATTGTAGTGCAGATTTCCTTTGCAAGCTTGCTTGGTTGGCCAAAAAGGGCGTATGCGTTTTTTCCTGAATATATTCAGGAAAAAACGCATACGTCCTTTTTGGCCAAGTGCATCATTGTGGACGTTCTGCCTCTTTTCCTATGCTTTCAATGCAATTCCAGTCTACCTCCTGAAATCGGTTTCCTGCAATTGTGCCCTGCTTTCAAGTCCTCTTAGCAGCCTTACTTCAGTCTATTTTTGGACGATAGCTGTCATTTATAACTCTGCAGGTTTGTGCATTACAGTGCCCCTGAGCTCCTTTCTTCAACTTGCTTTCTTGTGACCTGGCCGCAACACCGCAGGATGGCTTCAGGCCCTAATCTGGTTCCGGCACGGCACGCTGAGCCTTTGGTTATTTCCTTTTCCTGGTGGGAAATGACAGTTAAATTTGCCCGTCCAGACACCTCCAGCTAGTCTCTCATTGGTTCTCGCTATTCCTGTTCATCTTCCGCAGAAATTGCAAACTGGGCCAAACAGGAGGTTAAAGGCGCTAACTCTCCAAGTGGGGAGAGTGTTAGTAAAGCATCTGGAATGTTGCACCCGAGTACCAGGGTAGGAAAACTGAGACATATTTGAACACGTCTCCCGTTCACATGGTTGATCATACTTGGGTTCCACATGCATGTTTTAGCTGAAGGAGGAATACCTTAAACCTGGAGAGTTAAGACCCGTGTAATGGGTACCATGCAATATGACTTCAAAGGGTCTTCATTTGCTCACCGAACCTCTCCAATCCTATCACTGCTGCGTTTATGCCCCTGTACACATGCTTGATTCTCTTTCGGAGACATAGCAATCCATAGGTTTTTAAAATACTTACTAGTCAGGTACATTCTTAGGCGTTTAATATGCGGTGTTGAGTCCATTTCGTTGAGCAAGGAGTAGCTCTTGTCTATTCCATATTTGACTTAAGGAACTTTATCTGTGCTCATTTCAATCTCTGGTTTTATGCAGCACCCCAACTCACCTTTACCCTTAAGCAAGCATAAGTTGGTTTTCTAAATTTGAGACCCTGTTCTGTTCTGTAATTCAGTTCCTGTGTAGCCAAGTTTACATTCCGTGTATTACTGATATCTTATGATGTTTCTTTTTCTGTGTGACTTACTTCAGTTAGAATCATCATACCTGAATCCACTCATTGTGCTGCTAAGGGCCTGATGACACAGATTTCATTGCTGAGTGATATTGCTTTGTAAGTAAATACCACAACTTCTTTATCCATTTTTCACTTTCTGCGATGTTGAACTTGTACTGTAAACGAGGTTCTTGTAAACAGAGCCGTTCCAAACTTTGGGGTAGCTGTGTCTTTTTGATTTTAATTTCCCTAAGCTATAGGACCATAAGTGGAAGTGCCCTAGGTTCTGTTGCTTTGTTTTTTAGATGTTTCAGGAAACACCATACATTTCTCCCGAGTGGTTGTTGGCAATTTACATCCCGCCCATCAGCATAACAAGGCTCCCAGTTCTCCTTGGCCTGTCCTGCCTTTCTGGATTTTACACTTTTTTCAGATGGCCCTTTTGACCGGGGGGAAGTGAGACTTCATTGTAGTGCAGATTTCCTTTGCAAGCTTGCTTGGTTGGCCAAAAAGGGCGTATGCGTTTTTTCCTGAATATATTCAGGAAAAAACGCATACGCCCTTTTTGGCCAAGTGCATCATTGTGGACGTTCTGCCTCTTTTCCTATGCTTTCAATGCAATTCCAGTCTACCTCCTGAAATTGGTTTCCTGCAATTCTGCCCCGCTTTCAAGTCCTCTTGGCAGCCTTACTTCAGTCTATTTTTGGACGATAGCTGTCATTTATAACTCTGCAGGTTTGTGCATTACAGTGCCCCTGAGCTCCTTTCTTCAACTTGCTTTCTTGTGACCTGGCCGCAACACCGCAGGATGGCTTCAGGCCCTAATCTGGTTCCGGCACGGTATGCTGAGCCTTTGGTTATTTCCTTTTCCTGGTGGGAAATGAGAGTTAAATTTGCCCGTCCTGACACCTCCAGCTAGTCTCTCATTGGTTCTCGCTATTCCTGTTCATCTTCCGCAGAAATTGCAAACTGGGCCAATCAGGAGGTTAAAGGCGCTGACTCTCCAAGTGGGGAGAGTGTTAGTAAAGCGTCTGGAATGTTGCACCCGAGTACCAGGGGAGGAAAACTGAGACATATTTGAACATGTCTCCCGTTCACATGGTTGATCATACTTGGGTTCCACATGCATGTTTTAGCTGAAGCAAGAATACCTTAAACCTGGAGAGTTAAGACCCGTGTAATGGGTACCATGCAATATGACTTCAAAGGGTCTTCATTTGCTCACCGAACCTCTCCAATCCTATCACTGCTGCGTTTATGCCCCTGTACACATGCTTGATTCTCTTTTGGAGACATAGCAATCCATAGGTTTTAAGATACTTACTAGTCAGGTACATTCTTAAGCATTTAATATGCGGTGTTGAGTCCATTTCGTTGAGCAAGGAGTAGCTCTTGTCTATTCCATATTTGGCTTAAGGAACTTTATCTGTGCTCATTTCAATCTCTGGTTTTATGCAGCACCCCAACTCACCTTTCCCCTTAAGCAAGCATAAGTTGGTTTTCTAAATTTGAGACCCTGTTCTGTTCTGTAATTCAGTTCCTGTGTAGCCAAGTTACATTCCGTGTATTACTGATATCTTATGATGTTTCTTTTTCTGTGTGACTTATTTCAGTTAGAATCATCATACCTGAATCCACTCATTGTGATGCTAAGGGCCTGATGACATAGAATTCATTGCTGAGTGATATTGCTTTGTAAGTAAATACCACAACTTCTTTATCCATTTTTCACTTTCTGCGATGTTGAACTTGTACTGTAAACGAGGTTCTTGTAAACAGAGGTGTCCCAAACTTTGGGGTGGCTGTGTCTTTTTGATTTTAATTTCCCTAAGCTATAGGACCATAAGTGGCCGTGCCCTAGGCTCTGTTGCTTTGTTTTTTAGATGTTTCAGGAAACACCATACACTTCTCCCGAGTGTCTGTTGGCAATTTACATCCCGTCCATCAGCATAACAAGGCTCCCAGTTCTCCATGGCCTGTCCTGCCTTTCTGGATTTTACTCTTTTTTCAGATGGCCCTTTTGACCGGGGGGAAGTGAGACTTCATTGTAGTGCAGATTTCCTTTGCAAGCTTGCTTGGTTGGCCAAAAAGGGCGTATGCGTTTTTTCCTGAATATATTCAGGAAAAAACGCATACGCCCTTTTTGGCCAAGTGCATCATTGTGGACGTTCTGCCTCTTTTCCTATGCTTTCAATGCAATTCCAGTCTACCTCCTGAAATCGGTTTCCTGCAATTCTGCCCCGCTTTCAAGTCCTCTTGGCAGCCTTACTTCAGTCTATTTTTGGACGATAGCTGTCATTTATAACTCTGCAGGTTTGTGAATTACAGTGCCCCTGAGCTCCTTTCTTCAACTCGCTTTCTTGTGACCTGGCCGCAACACCGCAGGATGGCTTCAGGCCCTAATCTGGTTCCGGCCCGGCATGCTGAGCCTTTGGTTAATTCCTCTTCCTGGTGGGAAATGAGAGTTAAATTTGCCCGTCCAGACACCTCCAGCTAGCCTCTCATTGGTTCTCGCTATTCCTGTTCATCTTCCGCAGAAATTGCAAACTGGGCCAAACAGGAGGTTAAAGGGACTGACTCTCCAAGTGGGGAGAGTGTTAGTAAAGCGTCTGGAATGTTGCACCCGAGTACCAGGGTACGAAAACTGAGACATATTTGAACACGTCTCCCGATCACATGGTTGATCATACTCTAGGTTCCACATGCATGTTTTAACTGAAGGAAGAATACCTTAAACCTGGGTAGTTGAAACCCGTGGAATGGGTACCATGCAATATGACTTCAAAGGGTCTTCATTTGCTCACCGAACCTCTCCAATCCTATCACTGCTGCGTTTATGCCCCTGTACACATGCTTGATTCTCTTTCGGAGACATAGCAATCCATAGGTTTTAAGATACTTACTAGTCAGGTACATTCTTAGGCGTTTAATATGCGGTGTTGAGTCCATTTCGTTGAGCAAGGAGTAGTTCTTGTCTATTCCATATTTGACTTAAGGAACTTTATCTGTGCTCATTTCAATCTCTGGTTTTATGCAGCACCCCAACTCACCTTTACCCTTAAGCAAGCATAAGTTGGTTTTCTAAATTTGAGACCCTGTTCTGTTCTGTAATTCAGTTCCTGTGTAGCCAAGTTTACATTCCGTGTACTACTGATATCTTATGATGTTTCTTTTTCTGTGTGACTTACTTCAGTTAGAATCATCATACCTGAATCCACTCATTGTGCTGCTAAGGGCCTGATGACACAGATTTCATTGCTGAGTGATATTGCTTTGTAAGTAAATACCACAACTTCTTTATCCATTTTTCACTTTCTGCGATGTTGAACTTGTACTGTAAACGAGGTTCTTGTAAACAGAGGCGTCCCAAACTTTGGGGTGGCTGTGTCTTTTTGATTTTAATTTCCCTAAGCTATAGGACCATAAGTGGCAGTGCCCTAGGCTCTGTTGCTTTGTTTTTTAGATGTTTCAGGAAACACCATACACTTCTCCCGAGTGGTTGTTGGCAATTTACATCCCGCCCATCAGCATAACAAGGCTCCCAGTTCTCCATGGCCTGTCCTGCCTTTCTGGATTTTACACTTTTTTCAGATGGCCCTTTTGACCGGGGGGAAGTGAGACTTCATTGTAGTGCAGATTTCCTTTGCAAGCTTGCTTGGTTGGCCAAAAAGGGCGTATGCGTTTTTTCCTGAATATATTCAGGAAAAAACGCATACGCCCTTTTTGGCCAAGTGCATCATTGTGGACGTTCTGCCTCTTTTCCTATGCTTTCAATGCAATTCCAGTCTACCTCCTGAAATCGGTTTCCTGCAATTCTGCCCCGCTTTCAAGTCCTCTTGGCAGCCTTACTTCAGTCTATTTTTGGACGATAGCTGTCATTTATAACTCTGCAGGTTTGTGAATTACAGTGCCCCTGAGCTCGTTTCTTCAACTCGCTTTCTTGTGACCTGGCCGCAACACCGCAGGATGGCTTCAGGCCCTAATCTGGTTCCGCCCCGGCATGCTGAGCCTTTGGTTATTTCCTCTTCCTGGTGGGAAATGAGAGTTAAATTTGCCCGTCCAGACACCTCCAGCTAGCCTCTCATTGGTTCTCGCTATTCCTGTTCATCTTCCGCAGAAATTGCAAACTGGGCCAAACAGGAGGTTAAAGGGACTGACTCTCCAAGTGGGGAGAGTGTTAGTAAAGCATCTGGAATGTTGCACCCGAGTACCAGGGGAGGAAAACTGAGACATATTTGAACACGTCTCCCATTCACATGGTTGATCATACTCTGGGTTCCACATGCATGTTTTAGCTGAAGGAAGAATACCTTAAACCTGGAGAGTTGAGACCCGTGTAATGGGTACCATGCAATATGACTTCAAAGGGTCTTCATTTGCTCACCGAACCTCTCCAATCCTATCACTGCACGTTTATTCCCCTGTACACACGCTTGATTCTCTTTTGGAGACATAGCAATCCATAGGTTTTAAGATACTTACTAGTCAGGTACATTCTTAGGGGTTTAATATGGGGTTTTGAGTCCATTTCGTTGAGCAAGGAGTAGCTCTTGTCTATTCCATATTTGGCTTAAGGAACTTTATCTGTGCTCATTTCAATCTCTGGTTTTATGCAGCACCCCAACTCACCTTTCCCCTTAAGCAAGCATAAGTTGGTTTTCTAAATTTGAGACCCTGTTCTGTTCTGTAATTCAGTTCCTGTGTAGCCTAGTTACATTCCGTGTATTACTGATATCTTATGATGTTTCTTTTTCTGTGTGACTTATTTCAGTTAGAATCATCATACCTGAATCCACTCATTGTGATGCTAAGGGCCTGATGACATAGAATTCATTGCTGAGTGATATTGCTTTGTAAGTAAATACCACAACTTCTTTATCCATTTTTCACTTTCTGCGATGTTGAACTTGTACTGTAAACGAGGTTCTTGTAAACAGAGGTGTCCCAAACTTTGGGGTGGCTGTGTCTTTTTGATTTTAATTTCCCTAAGCTATAGGACCATAAGTGGCAGTGCCCTAGGCTCTGTTGCTTTGTTTTTTAGATGTTTCAGGAAACACCATACACTTCTCCCCAGTGGTTGTTGGCAATTTACATCCCGCCCATCAGCATAACAAGGCTCCCAGTTCTCCATGGCCTGTCCTGCCTTTCTGGATTTTACACTTTTTTCAGATGGCCCTTTTGACCGGGGGGAAGTGAGACTTCATTGTAGTGCAGATTTCCTTTGCAAGCTTGCTTGGTTGGCCAAAAAGGGCGTATGCGTTTTTTCCTGAATATATTCAGGAAAAAACGCATACGCCCTTTTTGGCCAAGTGCATCATTGTGGACGTTCTGCCTCTTTTCCTATGCTTTCAATGCAATTCCAGTCTACCTCCTGAAATCGGTTTCCTGCAATTCTGCCCCGCTTTCAAGTCCTCTTGGCAGCCTTACTTCAGTCTATTTTTGGACGATAGCTGTCATTTATAACTCTGCAGGTTTGTGAATTACAGTGCCCCTGAGCTCCTTTCTTCAACTCGCTTTCTTGTGACCTGGCCGCAACACCGCAGGATAGCTTCAGGCCCTAATCTGGTTCCGGTACGGCACGCTGAGCCTTTGGTTATTTCCTCTTCCTGGTGGGAAATGAGAGTTAAATTTGCCCGTCCAGACACCTCCAGCTAGTCTCTCATTGGTTCTCGCTATTCCTGTTCATCTTCCGCAGAAATTGCAAACTGGGCCAAACAGGAGGTTAAAGGGACTGACTCTCCAAGTCGGGAGAGTGTTAGTAAAGCGTCTGGAATGTTGCACCCGAGTACCAGGGGAGGAAAACTGAGACATATTTGAACACGTCTCCCATTCACATGGTTGATCATACTCTGGGTTCCACATGCATGTTTTAGCTGAAGGAAGAATACCTTAAACCTGGAGAGTTGAGACCCGTGTAATGGGTACCATGCAATATGACTTCAAAGGGTCTTCATTTGCTCACCGAACCTCTCCAGTCCTATCACTGCTACGTTTATTCCCCTGTACACACGCTTGATTCTCTTTTGGAGACATAGCAATCCATAGGTTTTAAGATACTTACTAGTCAGGTACATTCTTAGGGGTTTAATATGGGGTTTTGAGTCCATTTCGTTGAGCAAGGAGTAGCTCTTGTCTATTCCATATTTGGCTTAAGGAACTTTATCTGTGCTCATTTCAATCTCTGGTTTTATGCAGCACCCCAACTCACCTTTCCCCTTAAGCAAGCATAAGTTGGTTTTCTAAATTTGAGACCCTGTTCTGTTCTGTAATTCAGTTCCTGTGTAGCCAAGTTACATTCCGTGTATTACTGATATCTTATGATGTTTCTTTTTTTGTGTGACTTATTTCAGTTAGAATCATCATACCTGAATCCACTCATTGTGATGCTAAGGGCCTGATGAGATAGAATTCATTGCTGAGTGATATTGCTTTGTAAGTAAATACCACAACTTCTTTATCCATTTTTCACTTTCTGCGATGTTGAACGTGTACTGTAAACGAGGTTCTTGTAAACAGAGGTGTCCCAAACTTTGGGGTGGCTGTGTCTTTTTGATTTTAATTTCCCTAAGCTATAGGACCATAAGTGGCAGTGCCCTAGGCTCTGTTGCTTTGTTTTTTAGATGTTTCAGGAAACACCATACACTTCTCCCGAGTGGTTGTTGGCAATTTACATCCCGTCCATCAGCATAACAAGGCTCCCAGTTCTCCATGGCCTGTCCTGCCTTTCTGGATTTTACACTTTTTTCAGATGGCCCTTTTGACCGGGGGGAAGTGAGACTTCATTGTAGTGCAGATTTCCTTTGCAAGCTTGCTTGGTTGGCCAAAAAGGGCGTATGCGTTTTTTCCTGAATATATTCAGGAAAAAACGCATACGCCCTTTTTGGCCAAGTGCATCATTGTGGACGTTCTGCCTCTTTTCCTATGCTTTCAATGCAATTCCAGTCTACCTCCTGAAATCGGTTTCCTGCAATTCTGCCCCGCTTTCAAGTCCTCTTGGCAGCCTTACTTCAGTCTATTTTTGGACGATAGCTGTCATTTATAACTCTGCAGGTTTGTGAATTACAGTGCCCCTGAGCTCGTTTCTTCAACTCGCTTTCTTGTGACCTGGCCGCAACACCGCAGGATGGCTTCAGGCCCTAATCTGGTTCCGCCCCGGCATGCTGAGCCTTTGGTTATTTCCTCTTCCTGGTGGGAAATGAGAGTTAAATTTGCCCGTCCAGACACCTCCAGCTAGCCTCTCATTGGTTCTCGCTATTCCTGTTCATCTTCCGCAGAAATTGCAAACTGGGCCAAACAGGAGGTTAAAGGGACTGACTCTCCAAGTGGGGAGAGTGTTAGTAAAGCATCTGGAATGTTGCACCCGAGTACCAGGGGAGGAAAACTGAGACATATTTGAACACGTCTCCCATTCACATGGTTGATCATACTCTGGGTTCCACATGCATGTTTTAGCTGAAGGAAGAATACCTTAAACCTGGAGAGTTGAGACCCGTGTAATGGGTACCATGCAATATGACTTCAAAGGGTCTTCATTTGCTCACCGAACCTCTCCAATCCTATCACTGCACGTTTATTCCCCTGTACACACGCTTGATTCTCTTTTGGAGACATAGCAATCCATAGGTTTTAAGATACTTACTAGTCAGGTACATTCTTAGGGGTTTAATATGGGGTTTTGAGTCCATTTCGTTGAGCAAGGAGTAGCTCTTGTCTATTCCATATTTGGCTTAAGGAACTTTATCTGTGCTCATTTCAATCTCTGTTTTTATGCAGCACCCCAACTCACCTTTCCCCTTAAGCAAGCATAAGTTGGTTTTCTAAATTTGAGACCCTGTTCTGTTCTGTAATTCAGTTCCTGTGTAGCCTAGTTACATTCCGTGTATTACTGATATCTTATGATGTTTCTTTTTCTGTGTGACTTATTTCAGTTAGAATCATCATACCTGAATCCACTCATTGTGATGCTAAGGGCCTGATGACATAGAATTCATTGCTGAGTGATATTGCTTTGTAAGTAAATACCACAACTTCTTTATCCATTTTTCACTTTCTGCGATGTTGAACTTGTACTGTAAACGAGGTTCTTGTAAACAGAGGTGTCCCAAACTTTGGGGTGGCTGTGTCTTTTTGATTTTAATTTCCCTAAGCTATAGGACCATAAGTGGCAGTGCCCTAGGCTCTGTTGCTTTGTTTTTTAGATGTTTCAGGAAACACCATACACTTCTCCCGAGTGTCTGTTGGCAATTTACATCCCGCCCATCAGCATAACAAGGCTCCCAGTTCTCCATGGCCTGTCCTGCCTTTCTGGATTTTACACTTTTTTCAGATGGCCCTTTTGACCGGGGGGAAGTGAGACTTCATTGTAGTGCAGATTTCCTTTGCAAGCTTGCTTGGTTGGCCAAAAAGGGCGTATGCGTTTTTTCCTGAATATATTCAGGAAAAAACGCATACGCCCTTTTTGGCCAAGTGCATCATTGTGGACGTTCTGCCTCTTTTCCTATGCTTTCAATGCAATTCCAGTCTACCTCCTGAAATCGGTTTCCTGCAATTCTGCCCCGCTTTCAAGTCCTCTTGGCAGCCTTACTTCAGTCTATTTTTGGACGATAGCTGTCATTTATAACTCTGCAGGTTTGTGAATTACAGTGCCCCTGAGCTCCTTTCTTCAACTCGCTTTCTTGTGACCTGGCCGCAACACCGCAGGATGGCTTCAGGCCCTAATCTGGTTCCGGTACGGCACGCTGAGCCTTTGGTTATTTCCTCTTCCTGGTGGGAAATGAGAGTTAAATTTGCCCGTCCAGACACCTCCAGCTAGTCTCTCATTGGTTCTCGCTATTCCTGTTCATCTTCCGCAGAAATTGCAAACTGGGCCAAACAGGAGGTTAAAGGGACTGACTCTCCAAGTCGGGAGAGTGTTAGTAAAGCGTCTGGAATGTTGCACCCGAGTACCAGGGGAGGAAAACTGAGACATATTTGAACACGTCTCCCATTCACATGGTTGATCATACTCTGGGTTCCACATGCATGTTTTAGCTGAAGGAAGAATACCTTAAACCTGGAGAGTTGAGACCCGTGTAATGGGTACCATGCAATATGACTTCAAAGGGTCTTCATTTGCTCACCGAACCTCTCCAATCCTATCACTGCTACGTTTATTCCCCTGTACACACGCTTGATTCTCTTTTGGAGACATAGCAATCCATAGGTTTTAAGATACTTACTAGTCAGGTACATTCTTAGGGGTTTAATATGGGGTTTTGAGTCCATTTCGTTGAGCAAGGAGTAGCTCTTGTCTATTCCATATTTGGCTTAAGGAACTTTATCTGTGCTCATTTCAATCTCTGGTTTTATGCAGCACCCCAACTCACCTTTCCCCTTAAGCAAGCATAAGTTGGTTTTCTAAATTTGAGACCCTGTTCTGTTCTGTAATTCAGTTCCTGTGTAGCCAAGTTACATTCCGTGTATTACTGATATCTTATGATGTTTCTTTTTTTGTGTGACTTATTTCAGTTAGAATCATCATACCTGAATCCACTCATTGTGATGCTAAGGGCCTGATGAGATAGAATTCATTGCTGAGTGATATTGCTTTGTAAGTAAATACCACAACTTCTTTATCCATTTTTCACTCTCTGCGATGTTGAACGTGTACTGTAAACGAGGTTCTTGTAAACAGAGGTGTCCCAAACTTTGGGGTGGCTGTGTCTTTTTGATTTTAATTTCCCTAAGCTATAGGACCATAAGTGGCAGTGCCCTAGGCTCTGTTGCTTTGTTTTTTAGATGTTTCAGGAAACACCATACACTTCTCCCGAGTGGTTGTTGGCAATTTACATCCCGTCCATCAGCATAACAAGGCTCCCAGTTCTCCATGGCCTGTCCTGCCTTTCTGGATTTTACACTTTTTTCAGATGGCCCTTTTGACCGGGGGGAAGTGAGACTTCATTGTAGTGCAGATTTCCTTTGCAAGCTTGCTTGGTTGGCCAAAAAGGGCGTATGCGTTTTTTCCTGAATATATTCAGGAAAAAACGCATACGCCCTTTTTGGCCAAGTGCATCATTGTGGACGTTCTGCCTCTTTTCCTATGCTTTCAATGCAATTCCAGTCTACCTCCTGAAATCGGTTTCCTGCAATTCTGCCCCGCTTTCAAGTCCTCTTGGCAGCCTTACTTCAGTCTATTTTTGGACGATAGCTGTCATTTATAACTCTGCAGGTTTGTGAATTACAGTGCCCCTGAGCTCCTTTCTTCAACTCGCTTTCTTGTGACCTGGCCGCAACACCGCAGGATGGCTTCAGGCCCTAATCTGGTTCCGGCCCGGCATGCTGAGCCTTTGGTTAATTCCTCTTCCTGGTGGGAAATGAGAGTTAAATTTGCCATTCCAGACACCTCCAGCTAGCCTCTCATTGGTTCTCGCTATTCCTGTTCATCTTCCGCAGAAATTGCAAACTGGGCCAAACAGGAGGTTAAAGGGACTGACTCTCCAAGTGGGGAGAGTGTTAGTAAAGCGTCTGGAATGTTGCACCCGAATACCAGGGTACGAAAACTGAGACAGATTTGAACACGTCTCCCGATCACATGGTTGATCATACTCTAGGTTCCACATGCATGTTTTAACTGAAGGAAGAATACCTTAAACCTGGGTAGTTGAAACCCGTGTAATGGGTACCATGCAATATGACTTCAAAGGGTCTTCATTTGCTCACCGAACCTCTCCAATCCTATCACTGCTGCGTTTATGCCCCTGTACACATGCTTGATTCTCTTTCGGAGACATAGCAATCCATAGGTTTTAAGATACTTACTAGTCAGGTACATTCTTAGGCGTTTAATATGCGGTGTTGAGTCCATTTCGTTGAGCAAGGAGTAGTTCTTGTCTATTCCATATTTGACTTAAGGAACTTTATCTGTGCTCATTTCAATCTCTGGTTTTATGCAGCACCCCAACTCACCTTTACCCTTAAGCAAGCATAAGTTGGTTTTCTAAATTTGAGTCCCTGTTCTGTTCTGTAATTCAGTTCCTGTGTAGCCAAGTTTACATTCCGTGTACTACTGATATCTTATGATGTTTCTTTTTCTGTGTGACTTACTTCAGTTAGAATCATCATACCTGAATCCACTCATTGTGCTGCTAAGGGCCTGATGACACAGATTTCATTGCTGAGTGATATTGCTTTGTAAGTAAATACCACAACTTCTTTATCCATTTTTCACTTTCTGCGATGTTGAACTTGTACTGTAAACGAGGTTCTTGTAAACAGAGGTGTCCCAAACTTTGGGGTGGCTGTGTCTTTTTGATTTTAATTTCCCTAAGCTATAGGACCATAAGTGGCAGTGCCCTAGGCTCTGTTGCTTTGTTTTTTAGATGTTTCAGGAAACACCATACACTTCTCCCGAGTGTCTGTTGGCAATTTACATCCCGCCCATCAGCATAACAAGGCTCCCAGTTCTCCATGGCCTGTCCTGCCTTTCTGGATTTTACACTTTTTTCAGATGGCCCTTTTGACCGGGGGGAAGTGAGACTTCATTGTAGTGCAGATTTCCTTTGCAAGCTTGCTTGGTTGGCCAAAAAGGGCGTATGCGTTTTTTCCTGAATATATTCAGGAAAAAACGCATACGCCCTTTTTGGCCAAGTGCATCATTGTGGACGTTCTGCCTCTTTTCCTATGCTTTCAATGCAATTCCAGTCTACCTCCTGAAATCGGTTTCCTGCAATTCTGCCCCGCTTTCAAGTCCTCTTGGCAGCCTTACTTCAGTCTATTTTTGGACGATAGCTGTCATTTATAACTCTGCAGGTTTGTGAATTACAGTGCCCCTGAGCTCCTTTCTTCAACTCGCTTTCTTGTGACCTGGCCGCAACACCGCAGGATGGCTTCAGGCCCTAATCTGGTTCCGGTACGGCACGCTGAGCCTTTGGTTATTTCCTCTTCCTGGTGGGAAATGAGAGTTAAATTTGCCCGTCCAGACACCTCCAGCTAGTCTCTCATTGGTTCTCGCTATTCCTGTTCATCTTCCGCAGAAATTGCAAACTGGGCCAAACAGGAGGTTAAAGGGACTGACTCTCCAAGTCGGGAGAGTGTTAGTAAAGCGTCTGGAATGTTGCACCCGAGTACCAGGGGAGGAAAACTGAGACATATTTGAACACGTCTCCCATTCACATGGTTGATCATACTCTGGGTTCCACATGCATGTTTTAGCTGAAGGAAGAATACCTTAAACCTGGAGAGTTGAGACCCGTGTAATGGGTACCATGCAATATGACTTCAAAGGGTCTTCATTTGCTCACCGAACCTCTCCAATCCTATCACTGCTACGTTTATTCCCCTGTACACACGCTTGATTCTCTTTTGGAGACATAGCAATCCATAGGTTTTAAGATACTTACTAGTCAGGTACATTCTTAGGGGTTTAATATGGGGTTTTGAGTCCATTTCGTTGAGCAAGGAGTAGCTCTTGTCTATTCCATATTTGGCTTAAGGAACTTTATCTGTGCTCATTTCAATCTCTGGTTTTATGCAGCACCCCAACTCACCTTTCCCCTTAAGCAAGCATAAGTTGGTTTTCTAAATTTGAGACCCTGTTCTGTTCTGTAATTCAGTTCCTGTGTAGCCAAGTTACATTCCGTGTATTACTGATATCTTATGATGTTTCTTTTTTTGTGTGACTTATTTCAGTTAGAATCATCATACCTGAATCCACTCATTGTGATGCTAAGGGCCTGATGAGATAGAATTCATTGCTGAGTGATATTGCTTTGTAAGTAAATACCACAACTTCTTTATCCATTTTTCACTCTCTGCGATGTTGAACGTGTACTGTAAACGAGGTTCTTGTAAACAGAGGTGTCCCAAACTTTGGGGTGGCTGTGTCTTTTTGATTTTAATTTCCCTAAGCTATAGGACCATAAGTGGCAGTGCCCTAGGCTCTGTTGCTTTGTTTTTTAGATGTTTCAGGAAACACCATACACTTCTCCCGAGTGGTTGTTGGCAATTTACATCCCGTCCATCAGCATAACAAGGCTCCCAGTTCTCCATGGCCTGTCCTGCCTTTCTGGATTTTACACTTTTTTCAGATGGCCCTTTTGACCGGGGGGAAGTGAGACTTCATTGTAGTGCAGATTTCCTTTGCAAGCTTGCTTGGTTGGCCAAAAAGGGCGTATGCGTTTTTTCCTGAATATATTCAGGAAAAAACGCATACGCCCTTTTTGGCCAAGTGCATCATTGTGGACGTTCTGCCTCTTTTCCTATGCTTTCAATGCAATTCCAGTCTACCTCCTGAAATCGGTTTCCTGCAATTCTGCCCCGCTTTCAAGTCCTCTTGGCAGCCTTACTTCAGTCTATTTTTGGACGATAGCTGTCATTTATAACTCTGCAGGTTTGTGAATTACAGTGCCCCTGAGCTCCTTTCTTCAACTCGCTTTCTTGTGACCTGGCCGCAACACCGCAGGATGGCTTCAGGCCCTAATCTGGTTCCGGCCCGGCATGCTGAGCCTTTGGTTAATTCCTCTTCCTGGTGGGAAATGAGAGTTAAATTTGCCATTCCAGACACCTCCAGCTAGCCTCTCATTGGTTCTCGCTATTCCTGTTCATCTTCCGCAGAAATTGCAAACTGGGCCAAACAGGAGGTTAAAGGGACTGACTCTCCAAGTGGGGAGAGTGTTAGTAAAGCGTCTGGAATGTTGCACCCGAATACCAGGGTACGAAAACTGAGACAGATTTGAACACGTCTCCCGATCACATGGTTGATCATACTCTAGGTTCCACATGCATGTTTTAACTGAAGGAAGAATACCTTAAACCTGGGTAGTTGAAACCCGTGTAATGGGTACCATGCAATATGACTTCAAAGGGTCTTCATTTGCTCACCGAACCTCTCCAATCCTATCACTGCTGCGTTTATGCCCCTGTACACATGCTTGATTCTCTTTCGGAGACATAGCAATCCATAGGTTTTAAGATACTTACTAGTCAGGTACATTCTTAGGCGTTTAATATGCGGTGTTGAGTCCATTTCGTTGAGCAAGGAGTAGTTCTTGTCTATTCCATATTTGACTTAAGGAACTTTATCTGTGCTCATTTCAATCTCTGGTTTTATGCAGCACCCCAACTCACCTTTACCCTTAAGCAAGCATAAGTTGGTTTTCTAAATTTGAGTCCCTGTTCTGTTCTGTAATTCAGTTCCTGTGTAGCCAAGTTTACATTCCGTGTACTACTGATATCTTATGATGTTTCTTTTTCTGTGTGACTTACTTCAGTTAGAATCATCATACCTGAATCCACTCATTGTGCTGCTAAGGGCCTGATGACACAGATTTCATTGCTGAGTGATATTGCTTTGTAAGTAAATACCACAACTTCTTTATCCATTTTTCACTTTCTGCGATGTTGAACTTGTACTGTAAACGAGGTTCTTGTAAACAGAGGCGTCCCAAACTTTGGGGTGGCTGTGTCTTTTTGATTTTAATTTCCCTAAGCTATAGGACCATAAGTGGCAGTGCCCTAGGCTCTGTTGCTTTGTTTTTTAGATGTTTCAGGAAACACCATACACTTCTCCCGAGTGGTTGTTGGCAATTTACATCCCGCCCATCAGCATAACAAGGCTCCCAGTTCTCCATGGCCTGTCCTGCCTTTCTGGATTTTACACTTTTTTCAGATGGCCCTTTTGACCGGGGGGAAGTGAGACTTCATTGTAGTGCAGATTTCCTTTGCAAGCTTGCTTGGTTGGCCAAAAAGGGCGTATGCGTTTTTTCCTGAATATATTCAGGAAAAAACGCATACGCCCATTTTGGCCAAGTGCATCATTGTGGACGTTCTGCCTCTTTTCCTATGCTTTCAATGCAATTCCAGTCTACCTCATGAAATCGGTTTCCTGCAATTCTGCCCCGCTTTCAAGTCCTCTTGGCAGCCTTACTTCAGTCTATTTTTGGACGATAGCTCTCATTTATAACTCTGCAGGTTTGTGAATTACAGTGCCCCTGAGCTCGTTTCTTCAACTCGCTTTCTTGTGACCTGGCCGCAACACCGCAGGATGGCTTCAGGCCCTAATCTGGTTCCGCCCCGGCATGCTGAGCCTTTGGTTATTTCCTCTTCCTGGTGGGAAATGAGAGTTAAATTTGCCCGTCCAGACACCTCCAGCTAGCCTCTCATTGGTTCTCGCTATTCCTGTTCATCTTCCGCAGAAATTGCAAACTGGGCCAAACAGGAGGTTAAAGGGACTGACTCTCCAAGTGGGGAGAGTGTTAGTAAAGCGTCTGGAATGTTGCACCCGAGTACCAGGGGAGGAAAACTGAGACATATTTGAACACGTCTCCCATTCACATGGTTGATCATACTCTGGGTTCCACATGCATGTTTTAGCTGAAGGAAGAATACCTTAAACCTGGAGAGTTGAGACCCGTGTAATGGGTACCATGCAATATGACTTCAAAGGGTCTTCATTTGCTCACCGAACCTCTCCAATCCTATCACTGCTACGTTTATTCCCCTGTACACACGCTTGATTCTCTTTTGGAGACATAGCAATCCATAGGTTTTAAGATACTTACTAGTCAGGTACATTCTTAGGGGTTTAATATGGGGTTTTGAGTCCATTTCGTTGAGCAAGGAGTAGCTCTTGTCTATTCCATATTTGGCTTAAGGAACTTTATCTGTGCTCATTTCAATCTCTGGTTTTATGCAGCACCCCAACTCACCTTTCCCCTTAAGCAAGCATAAGTTGGTTTTCTAAATTTGAGACCCTGTTCTGTTCTGTAATTCAGTTCCTGTGTAGCCAAGTTACATTCCGTGTATTACTGATATCTTATGATGTTTCTTTTTCTGTGTGACTTATTTCAGTTAGAATCATCATACCTGAATCCACTCATTGTGATGCTAAGGGCCTGATGACATAGAATTCATTGCTGAGTGATATTGCTTTGTAAGTAAATACCACAACTTCTTTATCCATTTTTCACTTTCTGCGATGTTGAACTTGTACTGTAAACGAGGTTCTTGTAAACAGAGGTGTCCCAAACTTTGGGGTGGCTGTGTCTTTTTGACTTTAATTTCCCTAAGCTATAGGACCATAAGTGGCAGTGCCCTAGGCTCTGTTGCTTTGTTTTTTAGATGTTTCAGGAAACACCATACACTTCTCCCGAGTGTCTGTTGGCAATTTACATCCCGTCCATCAGCATAATAAGGCTCCCAGTTCTCCATGGCCTGTCCTGCCTTTCTGGATTTTACACTTTTTTCAGATGGCCCTTTTGACCGGGGGGAAGTGAGACTTCATTGTAGTGCAGATTTCCTTTGCAAGCTTGCTTGGTTGGCCAAAAAGGGCGTATGCGTTTTTTCCTGAATATATTCAGGAAAAAACGCATACGCCCTTTTTGGCCAAGTGCATCATTGTGGACGTTCTGCCTCTTTTCCTATGCTTTCAATGCAATTCCAGTCTACCTCCTGAAATCGGTTTCCTGCAATTCTGCCCCGCTTTCAAGTCCTCTTGGCAGCCTTACTTCAGTCTATTTTTGGACGATAGCTGTCATTTATAACTCTGCAGTTTTGTGAATTACAGTGCCCCTGAGCTCCTTTCTTCAACTCGCTTTCTTGTGACCTGGCCGCAACACCGCAGGATGGCTTCAGGCCCTAATCTGGTTCCGGTACGGCACGCTGAGCCTTTGGTTATTTCTTCTTCCTGGTGGGAAATGAGAGTTAAATTTGCCCGTCCAGACACCTCCAGCTAGCCTCTCATTGGTTCTCGCTATTCCTGTTCATCTTCCGCAGAAATTGCAAACTGGGCCAAACAGGAGGTTAAAGGGACTGACTCTCCAAGTCGGGAGAGTGTTAGTAAAGCGTCTGGAATGTTGCACCCGAGTACCAGGGGAGGAAAACTGAGACATATTTGAACACGTCTCCCATTCACATGGTTGATCATACTCTGGGTTCCACATGCATGTTTTAGCTGAAGGAAGAATACCTTAAACCTGGAGAGTTGAGACCCGTGTAATGGGTACCATGCAATATGACTTCAAAGGGTCTTCATTTGCTCACCGAACCTCTCCAATCCTATCACTGCTACGTTTATTCCCCTGTACACACGCTTGATTCTCTTTTGGAGACATAGCAATCCATAGGTTTTAAGATACTTACTAGTCAGGTACATTCTTAGGGGTTTAATATGGGGTTTTGAGTCCATTTCGTTGAGCAAGGAGTAGCTCTTGTCTATTCCATATTTGGCTTAAGGAACTTTATCTGTGCTCATTTCAATCTCTGGTTTTATGCAGCACCCCAACTCACCTTTCCCCTTAAGCAAGCATAAGTTGGTTTTCTAAATTTGAGACCCTGTTCTGTTCTGTAATTCAGTTCCTGTGTAGCCAAGTTACATTCCGTGTATTACTGATATCTTATGATGTTTCTTTTTCTGTGTGACTTATTTCAGTTAGAATCATCATACCTGAATCCACTCATTGTGATGCTAAGGGCCTGATGACATAGAATTCATTGCTGAGTGATATTGCTTTGTAAGTAAATACCACAACTTCTTTATCCATTTTTCACTTTCTGCGATGTTGAACTTGTACTGTAAACGAGGTTCTTGTAAACAGAGGCGTCCCAAACTTTGGGGTGGCTGTGTCTTTTTGATTTTAATTTCCCTAAGCTATAGGACCATAAATGGCAGTGCCCTAGGCTCTGTTGCTTTGTTTTTTAGATGTTTCAGGAAACACCATACACTTCTCCCGAGTGTCTGTTGGCAATTTACATCCTGCCCATCAGCATAACAAGGCTCCCAGTTCTCCATGGCCTGTCCTGCCTTTCTGGATTTTACACTTTTTTCAGATGGCCCTTTTGACCGGGGGGAAGTGAGACTTCATTGTAGTGCAGATTTCCTTTGCAAGCTTGCTTGGTTGGCCAAAAAGGGCGTATGCGTTTTTTCCTGAATATATTCAGGAAAAAACGCATACGCCCTTTTTGGCCAAGTGCATCATTGTGGACGTTCTGCCTCTTTTCCTATGCTTTCAATGCAATTCCAGTCTACCTCCTGAAATCGGTTTCCTGCAATTCTGCCCCGCTTTCAAGTCCTCTTGGCAGCCTTACTTCAGTGTATTTTTGGACGATAGCTGTCATTTATAAGTCTGCAGGTTTGTGAATTACAGTGCCCCTGAGCTCCTTTCTTCAACTCGCTTTCTTGTGACCTGGCCGCAACACCGCAGGATGGCTTCAGGCCCTAATCTGGTTCCGGCAGGGCACGTTGAGCCTTTGGTTAATTCCTCTTCCTGGTGGGAAATGAGAGTTAAATTTGCCCGTCCAGACACCTCCAGCTAGCCTCTCATTGGTTCTCGCTATTCCTGTTCATCCTCCGCAGAAATTGCAAACTGGGCCAAACAGGAGGTTAAAGGGACTGACTCTCCAAGTGGGGAGAGTGTTAGTAAAGCATCTGGAATGTTGCACCCGAGTACCAGGGTACGAAAACTGAGACATATTTGAACACGTCTCCCGATCACATGGTTGATCATACTCTAGGTTCCACAAGCATGTTTTAGCTGAAGGAAGAATACCTTAAACCTGGGTAGTTGAAACCCGTGGAATGGGTACCATGCAATATGACTTCAAAGGGTCTTCATTTGCTCACCGAACCTCTCCAATCCTATCACTGCTGCGTTTATGCCCCTGTACACATGCTTGATTCTCTTTCGGAGACATAGCAATCCATAGGTTTTAAGATACTTACTAGTCAGGTACATTCTTAGGCGTTTAATATGCGGTGTTGAGTCCATTTCGTTGAGCAAGGAGTAGCTCTTGTCTATTCCATATTTGGCTTAAGGAACTTTATCTGTGCTCATTTCAATCTCTGGTTTTATGCAGCACCCCAACTCACCTTTCCTTTAAGCAAGCATAAGTTGGTTTTCTAAATTTGAGTCCCTGTTCTGTTCTGTAATTCAGTTCCTGTGTAGCCAAGTTTACATTCCGTGTACTACTGATATCTTATGATGTTTCTTTTTCTGTGTGACTTACTTCAGTTAGAATCATCATACCTGAATCCACTCATTGTGCTGCTAAGGGCCTGATGACACAGATTTCATTGCTGAGTGATATTGCTTTGTAAGTAAATACCACAACTTCTTTATCCATTTTTCACTTTCTGCGATGTTGAACTTGTACTGTAAACGAGGTTCTTGTAAACAGAGGCGTCCCAAACTTTGGGGTGGCTGTGTCTTTTTGATTTTAATTTCCCTAAGCTATAGGACCATAAGTGGAAGTGCCCTAGGTTCTGTTGCTTTGTTTTTTAGATGTTTCAGGAAACACCATACACTTCTCCTGAGTGGTTGTTGGCAATTTACATCCCGCCCATCAGCATAACAAGGCTCCCAATTCTCCATGGCCTGTCCTGCCTTTCTGGATTTTACACTTTTTTCAGATGACCCTTTTGACCGGGGGGAAGTGAGACTTCATTGTAGTGCAGATTTCCTTTGCAAGCTTGCTTGGTTGGCCAAAAAGGGCGTATGCGTTTTTTCCTGAATATATTCAGGAAAAAACGCATACGCCCTTTTTGGCCAAGTGCATCATTGTGGACGTTCTGCCTCTTTTCCTATGCTTTCAATGCAATTCCAGTCTACCTCCTGAAATCGGTTTCCTGCAATTCTGCCCCGCTTTCAAGTCCTCTTGGCAGCCTTACTTCAGTCTATTTTTGGACGATAGCTGTCATTTATAACTCTGCAGGTTTGTGAATTACAGTGCCCCTGAGCTCCTTTCTTCAACTCGCTTTCTTGTGACCTGGCCGCAACACCGCAGGATGGCTTCAGGCCCTAATCTGGTTCCGGCACGGAATGCTGAGCCTTTGTTTAATTCCTCTTCCTGGTGGGAAATGAGAGTTAAATTTGCCCGTCCAGACACCTCCAGCTAGCCTCTCATTGGTTCTCGCTATTCCTGTTCATCTTCCACAGAAATTGCAAACTGGGCCAAACAGGAGGTTAAAGGGACTGACTCTCCAAGTGGGGAGAGTGTTAGTAAAGCGTCTGGAATGTTGCACCCGAGTACCAGGGGAGGAAAACTGAGACATATTTGAACACGTCTCCCGTTCACATGGTTGATCATACTTGGGTTCCACATGCATGTTTTAGCTGAAGGAAGAATACCTTAAACCTGGAGAGTTGAGACCCGTGGAATGGGTACCATGCAATATGACTTCAAAGGGTCTTCATTTGCTCACCGAACCTCTCCAATCCTATCACTGCTGCGTTTATGCCCCTGTACACACACTTGATTCTCTTTTGGAGACATAGCAATCCATAGGTTTTAAGATACTTACTAGTCAGGTACATTCTTAGGCGTTTAATATGCGGTGTTGAGTCCATTTCGTTGAGCAAGGAGTAGCTCTTGTCTATTCCATATTTGGCTTAAGGAACTTTATCTGTGCTCGTTTCAATCTCTGGTTTTATGCAGCACCCCAACTCACCTTTCCCATTAAGCAAGCATAAGTTGGTTTTCTAAATTTGAGACCCTGTTCTGTTTTGGAATGCAGTTCCTGTGTAGCCAAGTTTACATTCCGTGTATTAGTGATATCTTATGATGTTTCTTTTTCTGTGTGACTTATTTCAGTTAGAATCATCGTACCTGAATCCACTCATTATGCTGCTACGGGCCTGATGACATAGATTTCATTGCTGAGTGATATTGCTTTGTACGTATGTACCACAAGTTCTTTATCCATTTTTCACTTTCTGTGATATTGAACTTGTATGGTAAACGAGGTTCTTATAAACGGAGGCGTCCCAAACTTTGGGGTGGCTGTGTCTTTTTGATTTTAATTTCCCTAAGCTATAGGACCATAAGTGGCAGTGCCCTAGGCTCTGTTGCTTTGTTTTTTAGATGTTTCAGGAAACACCATACACTTCTCCCGAGTGTCTGTTGGCAATTTACATCCCGCCCTTCAACATAACAAGGCCCCCAGTTCTCCATGGCCTGTCCTGCCTTTCTGGATTTTACACTTTTTTCAGATGGCCCTTTTGACCGGGGGGAAGTGAGACTTCATTGTAGTGCAGATTTCCTTTGCAAGCTTGCTTGGTTGGCCAAAAAGGGCGTATGCGTTTTTTCCTGAATATATTCAGGAAAAAACGCATACGCCCTTTTTGGCCAAGTGCATCATTGTGGACGTTCTGCCTCTTTTCCTATGCTTTCAATGCAATTCCAGTCTACCTCCTGAAATCGGTTTCCTGCAATTCTGCCCCGCTTTCAAGTCCTCTTG
The DNA here is from genome assembly GCF_949987515.2 of Delphinus delphis. Classification (NCBI taxonomy): domain Eukaryota; kingdom Metazoa; phylum Chordata; class Mammalia; order Artiodactyla; family Delphinidae; genus Delphinus; species Delphinus delphis. The sequence continues at coordinate 268,249 of NW_027192772.1, forward strand.
GCAGCCTTACTTCAGTCTATTTTTGGACGATAGCTGTCATTTATAACTCTGCAGGTTTGTGAATTACAGTGCCCCTGAGCTCCTTTCTTCAACTCGCTTTCTTGTGACCTGGCCGCAACACCGCAGGATGGCTTCAGGCCCTAATCTGGTTCTGGCATGGCACGCTGAGCCTTTGGTTAATTCCTCTTCCTGGTGGGAAATGAGAGTTAAATTTGCCCGTCCAGACACCTCCAGCTAGCCTCTCATTGGTTCTCGCTATTCCTGTTCATCTTCCGCAGAAATTGCAAACTGGGCCAAACAGGAGGTTAAAGGCGCTGACTCTCCAAATGGGGAGAGTGTTAGTAAAGCGTCTGGAATGTTGCACCCGAGTACCAGTGGAGGAAAACTGAGACATATTTGAACACGTCTCCCGTTCACATGGTTGATCATACTTGGGTTCCACATGCATGTTTTAGCTGAAGGAAGAATACCTTAAACCTGGAGAGTTGAGACCCGTGTAATGGGTACCATGCAAGATGACTTCAAAGGGTCTTCATTTGCTCACCGAACCTCTCCAATCCTATCACTGCTGCGTTTATTCCCCTGTACACACGCTTGATTCTCTTTTGGAGACATAGCAATCCATAGGTTTTAAGATACTTACTAGTCAGGTACATTCTTAGGGGTTTAATATGGGGTTTTGAGTCCATTTCGTTGAGCAAGGAGTAGCTCTTGTCTATACCATATTTGGCTTAAGGAACTTTATCTGTGCTCATTTCAATCTCTGGTTTTATGCAGCACCCCAACTCACCTTTCCCCTTAAGCAAGCATAAGTTGGTTTTCTAAATTTGAGACCCTGTTCTGTTCTGTAATTCAGTTCCTGTGTAGCCAAGTTTACATTCCGTGTATTACTGATATCTTATGATGTTTCTTTTTCTGTGTGACTTATTTCAGTTAGAATCATCGTACCTGAATCCACTCATTATGCTGCTACGGGCCCGATGACATAGATTTCATTGCTGAGTGATACTGCATTGTACGTAAGTACCACAAGTTCTTTATCCATTTTTCACATTCTGCGATGTTGAACTTGTACTGTAAACGAGGTTCTTGTAAACAGAGGCGTCCCAAACTTTGGGGTGGCTGTGTCTTTTTGATTTTAATTTCCCTAAGCTATAGGACCATAAGTGGCAGTGCCCTAGGCTCTGTTGCTTTGTTTTTTAGATGTTTCAGGAAACACCATACACTTCTCCCAAGTGTCTGTTGGCAATTTACATCCTGCCCATCAGCATAACAAGGCTCCCAGTTCTCCATGGCCTGTCCTGCCTTTCTGGATTTTACACTTTTTTCAGATGGCCCTTTTGACCGGGGGTAAGTGAGACTTCATTGTAGTGCAGATTTCCTTTGCAAGCTTGCTTGGTTGGCCAAAAAGGGCGTATGCGTTTTTTCCTGAATATATTCAGGAAAAAACACATACGCCCTTTTTGGCCAAGTGCATCATTGTGGACGTTCTGCCTCTTTTCCTATGCTTTCAATGCAATTCCAGTCTACCTCCTGAAATCGGTTTCCTGCAATTCTGCCCCGCTTTCAAGTCCTCTTGGCAGCCTTACTTCAGTCTATTTTTGGACGATAGCTGTCATTTATAACTCTGCAGGTTTGTGAATTACAGTGCCCCTGAGCTCCTTTCTTCAACTCGCTTTCTTGTGACCTGGCCGCAACACCGCAGGATGTCTTCAGGCCCTAATCTGGTTCCGGTACGGCACGCTGAGCCTTTGGTTATTTCCTCTTCCTGGTGGGAAATGAGAGTTAAATTTGCCCGTCCAGACACCTCCAGCTAGCCTCTCATTGGTTCTCGCTATTCCTGTTCATCTTCCGCAGAAATTGCAAACTGGGCCAAACAGGAGGTTAAAGGCGCTGACTCTCCAAGTGGGGAGAGTGTTAGTAAAGCGTCTGGAATGTTGCACCCGAGTACCAGGGGAGGAAAACTGAGACATATTTGAACACGTCTCCCGTTCACATCGTTGATCATACTTGGGTTCCACATGCATGTTTTAGCTGAAGGAAGAATACCTTAAACCTGTAGAGTTAAGACCCGTGTAATGGGTACCATGCAATATGACTTCAAAGGGTCTTCATTTGCTCACCGAACCTCTCCAATCCTATCACTGCTGCGTTTATGCCCCTGTACACATGCTGGATTCTCTTTCGGAGACATAGCAATCCATAGGTTTTAAGATACTTACTAGTCAGGTACATTCTTAGGCGTTTAATATGCGGTGTTGAGTCCATTTCGTTGAGCAAGGAGTAGCTCTTGTCTATTCCATATTTGGCTTAAGGAACTTTATCTGTGCTCATTTCAATCTCTGGATTTATGCACCACCCCAACTCACCTTTACCCTTAAGCAAGCATAAGTTGGTTTTCTAAATTTGAGACCCTGTTCTGTTCTGTAATTCAGTTCCTGTGTAGCCAAGTTTACATTCCGTGTATTACTGATATCTTATGATGTTTCTTTTTCTGTGTGACTTATTTCAGGGAGAATCATCATACCTGAATCCACTCATTGTGATGCTAAGGGCCTGATGACATAGATTTCACTGCTGAGTGATATTGCTTTGTAAGTAAATACCACAACTTCTTTATCCATTTTTCACTTTCTGCGATGTTGAACTTGTACTGTAAACGAGGTTCTTGTAAACAGAGGCGTCCCAAACTTTGGGGTGGCTGTGTCTTTTTGATTTTAATTTCCCTAAGCTATAGGACCATAAGTGGCAGTGCCCTAGGCTCTGTTGCTTTGTTTTTTAGATGTTTCAGGAAACACCATACACTTCTCCCGAGTGTCTTTTGGCAATTTACATCCCGCCCATCAGCATAACAAGGCTCCCAGTTCTCCATGGCCTGTCCTGCCTTTCTGGATTTTACACTTTTTTCAGATGGCCCTTTTGACCGTGGGGAATTGAGACTTCATTGTAGTGCAGATTTCCTTTGCAAGCTTGCTTGGTTGGCCAAAAAGGGCGTATGCATTTTTTCCTGAATATATTCAGGAAAAAATGCATACGCCCTTTTTGGCCAAGTGCATCATTGTGGACGTTCTGCCTCTTTTCCTATGCTTTCAATGCAATTCCAGTCTACCTCCTGAAATCGGTTTCCTGCAATTCTGCCCCGCTTTCAAGTCCTCTTGGCAGCCTTACTTCAGTCTATTTTTGGACGATAGCTGTCATTTATAACTCTGCAGGTTTGTGAATTACAGTGCCCCTGAGCTCCTTTCTTCAACTCGCTTTCTTGTGACCTGGCCGCAACACCGCAGGATGGCTTCAGGCCCTAATCTGGTTCCGGCACGGCACGCTGAGCCTTTGGTTATTTCCTCTTCCTGGTGGGAAATGAGAGTTAAATTTGCCCGTCCAGACACCTCCAGCTAGTCTCTCATTGGTTCTCGCTATTCCTGTTCATCTTCCACAGAAATTGCAAACTGGGCCAAACAGGAGGTTAAAGGCGCTGACTCTCCAAGTGGGGAGAGTGTTAGTAAAGCGTCTGGAATGTTGCACCCGAGTACCAGGGGAGGAAAACTGAGACATATTTGAACACGTCTCCCGTTCACATGGTTGATCATACTTGGGTTCCACATGCATGTTTTAGCTGAAGGAAGAATACCTTAAACCTGGAGAGTTAAGACCCGTGTAATGGGTACCATGCAATATGACTTCAAAGGGTCTTCATTTGCTCACCGAACCTCTCCAATCCTATCACTGCTGCGTTTATGCCCCTGTACACATGCTTGATTCTCTTTCGGAGACATAGCAATCTATAGGTTTTAAGATACTTACTAGTCAGGTACATTCTTAGGCGTTTAATATGGGGTGTTGAGTCCATTTCGTTGAGCAAGGAGTAGCTCTTTTCTATTCCATATTTGGCTTAAGGAACTTGATCTGTGCTCATTTCAATCTCTGGTTTTATGCAGCACCCCAACTCACCTTTCCCCTGAAGCAAGCATAAGTTGGTTTTCTAAATTTGAGACCCTGTTCTGTTTTGGAATGCAGTTCCTGTGTAGCCAAGTTTACATTCCGTGTATTAGTGATATCTTATGATGTTTCTTTTTCTGTGTGACTTATTTCAGTTAGAATCATCGTACCTGAATCTACTCATTATGCTGCTATGGGCCTGATGACATAGATTTCATTGCTGAGTGATACTGCATTGTACGTAAGTACCACAAATTCTTTATCCATTTTTCACTTTCTGCGATGTTGTACTTGTACTGTAAACGAGGTTCTTGTAAACAGAGGCGTCCCAAACTTTGGGGTGGCTGTGTCTTTTTGATTTTAATTTCCCTAAGCTATAGGACCATAAGTGGAAGTGCCCTAGGTTCTGTTGCTTTGTTTTTTAGATGTTTCAGGAAACACCATACACTTCTCCCGAGTGGTTGTTGGCAATTTACATCCCGCCCATCAGCATAACAAGGCTCCCAGTTCTCCATGGCCTGTCCTGCTTTTCTGGATTTTACACTTTTTTCAGATGGCCCTTTTGACCGGGGGGAAGTGAGACTTCATTGTAGTGCAGATTTCCTTTGCAAGCTTGCTTGGTTGGCCAAAAAGGGCGTATGCGTTTTTTCCTGAATATATTCAGGAAAAAACGCATACGCCCTTTTTGGCCAAGTGCATCATTGTGGACGTTCTGCCTCTTTTCCTATGCTTTCAATGCAATTCCAGTCTACCTCCTGAAATCGGTTTCCTGCAATTCTGCCCCGCTTTCAAGTCCTCTTGGCAGCCTTACTTCAGTCTATTTTTGGACGATAGCTGTCATTTATAACTCTGCAGGTTTGTGCATTACACTGCCCCTGAGCTCCTTTCTTCAACTTGCTTTCTTGTGACCTGGCCGCAACACCGCAGGATGGCTTCAGGCCCTAATCTGGTTCCGGCACGGCCCGCTGAGCCTTTGGTTATTTCCTTTTCCTGGTGGGAAATGAGAGTTAAATTTGCCCGTCCAGACACCTCCAGCTAGTCTCTCATTGGTTCTCGCTGTTCCTGTTCATCTTCCGCAGAAATTGCAAACTGGGCCAAACAGGAGGTTAAAGGCGCTGACTCTCCAAGTGGGGAGAGTGTTAGTAAAGCGTCTGGAATGTTGCACCCGAGTACCAGGGGAGGAAAACTGAGACATATTTGAACACGTCTCCCGTTCACATGGTTGATCATACTTGGGTTCCACATGCATGTTTTAGCTGAAGGAAGAATACCTAAAACCTGGGTAGTTGAAACCCGTGGAATGGGTACCATGCAATATGACTTCAAAGGGTCTTCATTTGCTCACCGAACCTCTCCAATCCTATCACTGCTGCGTTTATGCCCCTGTACACATGCTTGATTCTCTTTCGGAGACATAGCAATCCATAGGTTTTTAAGATACTTACTAGTCAGGTACATTCTTAGGCGTTTAATATGCGGTGTTGAGTCCATTTCGTTGAGCAAGGAGTAGCTCTTGTCTATTCCATATTTGACTTAAGGAACTTTATCTGTGCTCATTTCAATCTCTGGTTTTATGCCGCACCCCAACTCACCTTTACCCTTAAGCAAGCATAAGTTGGTTTTCTAAATTTGAGACCCTGTTCTGTTCTGTAATTCAGTTCCTGTGTAGCCAAGTTTACATTCCGTGTATTACTGATATCTTATGATGTTTCTTTTTCTGTGTGACTTACTTCAGTTAGAATCATCATACCTGAATCCACTCATTGTGCTGCTAAGGGCCTGATGACACAGATTTCATTGCTGAGTGATATTGCTTTGTAAGTAAATACCACAACTTCTTTATCCATTTTTCACTTTCTGCGATGTTGAACTTGTACTGTAAACGAGGTTCTTGTAAACAGAGCTGTTCCAAACATTGGGGTGGCTGTGTCTTTTTGATTTTAATTTCCCTAAGCTATAGGACCATAAGTGGCAGTGCCCTAGGCTCTGTTGCTTTGTTTTTTAGATGTTTCAGGAAACACCATACACTTCTCCCGAGTGTCTGTTGGCAATTTACATCCCGCCCATCAGCATAACAAGGCTCCCAGTTCTCCATGGCCTGTCCTGCCTTTCTGGATTTTACACTTTTTTCAGATGGCCCTTTTGACCGGGGGGAAGTGAGACTTCATTGTAGTGCAGATTTCCTTTGCAAGCTTGCTTGGTTGGCCAAAAAGGGCGTATGCGTTTTTTCCTGAATATATTCAAGAAAAAACGCATATGCCCTTTTTGGCCAAGTGCATCATTGTGGACGTTCTGCCTCTTTTCCTATGCTTTCAATGCAATTCCAGTCTACCTCCTGAAATCGGTTTCCTGCAATTCTGCCCCGCTTTCAAGTCCTCTTGGCAGCCTTACTTCAGTCTATTTTTGGACGATAGCTGTCATTTATAACTCTGCAGGTTTGTGAATTACAGTGCCCCTGAGCTCCTTTCTTCAACTCGCTTTCTTGTGACCTGGCCGCAACACCGCAGGATGTCTTCAGGCCCTAATCTGGTTCCGGTACGGCACGCTGAGCCTTTGGTTATTTCCTCTTCCTGGTGGGAAATGAGAGTTAAATTTGCCCGTCCAGACACCTCCAGCTAGCCTCTCATTGGTTCTCGCTATTCCTGTTCATCTTCCGCAGAAATTGCAAACTGGGCCAAACAGGAGGTTAAAGGCGCTGACTCTCCAAGTGGGGAGAGTGTTAGTAAAGCGTCTGGAATGTTGCACCCGAGTACCAGGGGAGGAAAACTGAGACATATTTGAACACGTCTCCCGTTCACATCGTTGATCATACTTGGGTTCCACATGCATGTTTTAGCTGAAGGAAGAATACCATAAACCTGTAGAGTTAAGACCCGTGTAATGGGTACCATGCAATATGACTTCAAAGGGTCTTCATTTGCTCACCGAACCTCTCCAATCCTATCACTGCTGCGTTTATGCCCCTGTACACATGCTGGATTCTCTTTCGGAGACATAGCAATCCATAGGTTTTAAGATACTTACTAGTCAGGTACATTCTTAGGCGTTTAATATGCGGTGTTGAGTCCATTTCGTTGAGCAAGGAGTAGCTCTTGTCTATTCCATATTTGACTTAAGGAACTTTATCTGTGCTCATTTCAATCTCTGGATTTATGCACCACCCCAACTCACCTTTACCCTTAAGCAAGCATAAGTTGGTTTTCTAAATTTGAGACCCTGTTCTGTTCTGTAATTCAGTTCCTGTGTAGCCAAGTTTACATTCCGTGTATTACTGATATCTTATGATGTTTCTTTTTCTGTGTGACTTACTTCAGTTAGAATCATCATACCTGAATCCACTCATTGTGCTGCTAAGGGCCTGATGACACAGATTTCATTGCTGAGTGATATTGCTTTGTAAGTAAATACCACAACTTCTTTATCCATTTTTCACTTTCTGCGATGTTGAACTTGTACTGTAAACGAGGTTCTTGTAAACAGAGCTGTTCCAAACATTGGGGTGGCTGTGTCTTTTTGATTTTAATTTCCCTAAGCTATAGGACCATAAGTGGCAGTGCCCTAGGCTCTGTTGCTTTGTTTTTTAGATGTTTCAGGAAACACCATACACTTCTCCCGAGTGTCTGTTGGCAATTTACATCCCGCCCATCAGCATAACAAGGCTCCCAGTTCTCCATGGCCTGTCCTGCCTTTCTGGATTTTACACATTTTTCAGATGGCCCTTTTGACCGGGGGGAAGTGAGACTTCATTGTAGTGCAGATTTCCTTTGCAAGCTTGCTTGGTTGGCCAAAAAGGGCGTATGCGTTTTTTCCTGAATATATTCAGGAAAAAACGCATACGCCCTTTTTGGCCAAGTGCATCATTGTGGACGTTCTGCCTCTTTTCCTATGCTTTCAATGCAATTCCAGTCTACCTCCTGAAATCGGTTTCCTGCAATTCTGCCCCGCTTTTAAGTCCTCTTGGCAGCCTTACTTCAGTCTATTTTTGGACGATAGCTGTCATTTATAACTCTGCAGGTTTGTGAATTACAGTGCCCCTGAGCTCCTTTCTTCAACTCGCTTTGTTTTGAGCTGGCCGCAACACTGCAGGATGGCTTCAGGCCCTAATCTGGTTCCGGTACGGCACGCTGAGCCTTTGGTTATTTCCTCTTCCTGTTGGGAAATGAGAGTTAAATTTGCCCGTCCAGACACCTCCAGCTAGCCTCTCATTGGTTCTCGCTATTCCTGTTCATCTTCCGCAGAAATTGCAACCTGGGCCAAACAGGAGGTGAAAGGGGCTGACTCTCCAAGTGGGGAGAGTGTTAGTAAAGCGTCTGGAATGTTGCACCCGAGTACCAGGGGAGGAAAACTGAGACATATTTGAACACGTCTCCCGTTCACATGGTTGATCATACTTGGGTTCCACATGCATGTTATAGCTGATGGAAGAATACCTTAAACCTGGGTAGTTGAAACCCGTGTAATGGGTACCATGCAATATGACTTCAAAGGGTCTTCATTTGCTCACCGAACCTCTCCAATCCTATCACGGCTGCGTTTATGCCCCTGTACACATGCTTGATTCTCTTTTGGAGACATAGCAATCCATAGGTTTTACGATACTTACTAGTCAGGTACATTCTTAGGCGTTTAATATGCGGTGTTGAGTCCATTTCGTTGAGCAAGGAGTAGCTCTTGTCTATTCCATATTTGACTTAAGGAACTTTATCTGTGCTCATTTCAGTCTCTGGATTTATGCACCACCCCAACTCACCTTTACCCTTAAGCAAGCATAAGTTGGTTTTCTAAATTTGAGACCCTGTTCTGTTCTGTAGTTCAGTTCCTGTGTAGCCAAGTTTACATTCCGTGTATTACTGATATCTTATGATGTTTCTTTTTCTGTGTGACTTATTTCAGGGAGAATCATCATACCTGAATCCACTCATTGTGATGCTAAGGGCCTGATGACATAGATTTCATTGCTGAGTGATATTGCTTTGTAAGTAAATACCACAACTTCTTTATCCATTTTTCACTTTCTGCGATGTTGAACTTGTACTGTAAACGAGGTTCTTGTAAACGGAGGCGTCCCAAACTTTGGGGTGGCTGTGTCTTTTTGATTTTAATTTCCCTAAGCTATAGGACCATAAGTGGCAGTGCCCTAGGCTCTGTTGCTTTGTTTTTTAGATGTTTCAGGAAACACCATACACTTCTCCCGAGTGTCTGTTGGCAATTTACATCCCGCCCATCAGCATAACAAGGCTCCCAGTTCTCCATGGCCTGTCCTGCCTTTCTGGATTTTACACTTTTTTCAGATGGCCCTTTTGACCGGGGGGAAGTGAGACTTCATTGTAGTGCAGATTTCCTTTGCAAGCTTGCTTGGTTGGCCAAAAAGGGCGTATGCGTTTTTTCCTGAATATATTCAAGAAAAAACGCATATGCCCTTTTTGGCCAAGTGCATCATTGTGGACGTTCTGCCTCTTTTCCTATGCTTTCAATGCAATTCCAGTCTACCTCCTGAAATCGGTTTCCTGCAATTCTGCCCCGCTTTCAAGTCCTCTTGGCAGCCTTACTTCAGTCTATTTTTGGACGATAGCTGTCATTTATAACTCTGCAGGTTTGTGAATTACAGTGCCCCTGAGCTCCTTTCTTCAACTCGCTTTCTTGTGACCTGGCCGCAACACCGCAGGATGTCTTCAGGCCCTAATCTGGTTCCGGTACGGCACGCTGAGCCTTTGGTTATTTCCTCTTCCTGGTGGGAAATGAGAGTTAAATTTGCCCGTCCAGACACCTCCAGCTAGCCTCTCATTGGTTCTCGCTATTCCTGTTCATCTTCCGCAGAAATTGCAAACTGGGCCAAACAGGAGGTTAAAGGCGCTGACTCTCCAAGTGGGGAGAGTGTTAGTAAAGCGTCTGGAATGTTGCACCCGAGTACCAGGGGAGGAAAACTGAGACATATTTGAACACGTCTCCCGTTCACATCGTTGATCATACTTGGGTTCCACATGCATGTTTTAGCTGAAGGAAGAATACCATAAACCTGTAGAGTTAAGACCCGTGTAATGGGTACCATGCAATATGACTTCAAAGGGTCTTCATTTGCTCACCGAACCTCTCCAATCCTATCACTGCTGCGTTTATGCCCCTGTACACATGCTGGATTCTCTTTCGGAGACATAGCAATCCATAGGTTTTAAGATACTTACTAGTCAGGTACATTCTTAGGCGTTTAATATGCGGTGTTGAGTCCATTTCGTTGAGCAAGGAGTAGCTCTTGTCTATTCCATATTTGACTTAAGGAACTTTATCTGTGCTCATTTCAATCTCTGGATTTATGCACCACCCCAACTCACCTTTACCCTTAAGCAAGCATAAGTTGGTTTTCTAAATTTGAGACCCTGTTCTGTTCTGTAATTCAGTTCCTGTGTAGCCAAGTTTACATTCCGTGTATTACTGATATCTTATGATGTTTCTTTTTCTGTGTGACTTACTTCAGTTAGAATCATCATACCTGAATCCACTCATTGTGCTGCTAAGGGCCTGATGACACAGATTTCATTGCTGAGTGATATTGCTTTGTAAGTAAATACCACAACTTCTTTATCCATTTTTCACTTTCTGCGATGTTGAACTTGTACTGTAAACGAGGTTCTTGTAAACAGAGCTGTTCCAAACATTGGGGTGGCTGTGTCTTTTTGATTTTAATTTCCCTAAGCTATAGGACCATAAGTGGCAGTGCCCTAGGCTCTGTTGCTTTGTTTTTTAGATGTTTCAGGAAACACCATACACTTCTCCCGAGTGTCTGTTGGCAATTTACATCCCGCCCATCAGCATAACAAGGCTCCCAGTTCTCCATGGCCTGTCCTGCCTTTCTGGATTTTACACATTTTTCAGATGGCCCTTTTGACCGGGGGGAAGTGAGACTTCATTGTAGTGCAGATTTCCTTTGCAAGCTTGCTTGGTTGGCCAAAAAGGGCGTATGCGTTTTTTCCTGAATATATTCAGGAAAAAACGCATACGCCCTTTTTGGCCAAGTGCATCATTGTGGACGTTCTGCCTCTTTTCCTATGCTTTCAATGCAATTCCAGTCTACCTCCTGAAATCGGTTTCCTGCAATTCTGCCCCGCTTTTAAGTCCTCTTGGCAGCCTTACTTCAGTCTATTTTTGGACGATAGCTGTCATTTATAACTCTGCAGGTTTGTGAATTACAGTGCCCCTGAGCTCCTTTCTTCAACTCGCTTTGTTTTGAGCTGGCCGCAACACTGCAGGATGGCTTCAGGCCCTAATCTGGTTCCGGTACGGCACGCTGAGCCTTTGGTTATTTCCTCTTCCTGTTGGGAAATGAGAGTTAAATTTGCCCGTCCAGACACCTCCAGCTAGCCTCTCATTGGTTCTCGCTATTCCTGTTCATCTTCCGCAGAAATTGCAACCTGGGCCAAACAGGAGGTGAAAGGGGCTGACTCTCCAAGTGGGGAGAGTGTTAGTAAAGCGTCTGGAATGTTGCACCCGAGTACCAGGGGAGGAAAACTGAGACATATTTGAACACGTCTCCCGTTCACATGGTTGATCATACTTGGGTTCCACATGCATGTTATAGCTGATGGAAGAATACCTTAAACCTGGGTAGTTGAAACCCGTGTAATGGGTACCATGCAATATGACTTCAAAGGGTCTTCATTTGCTCACCGAACCTCTCCAATCCTATCACGGCTGCGTTTATGCCCCTGTACACATGCTTGATTCTCTTTTGGAGACATAGCAATCCATAGGTTTTACGATACTTACTAGTCAGGTACATTCTTAGGCGTTTAATATGCGGTGTTGAGTCCATTTCGTTGAGCAAGGAGTAGCTCTTGTCTATTCCATATTTGACTTAAGGAACTTTATCTGTGCTCATTTCAGTCTCTGGATTTATGCACCACCCCAACTCACCTTTACCCTTAAGCAAGCATAAGTTGGTTTTCTAAATTTGAGACCCTGTTCTGTTCTGTAGTTCAGTTCCTGTGTAGCCAAGTTTACATTCCGTGTATTACTGATATCTTATGATGTTTCTTTTTCTGTGTGACTTATTTCAGGGAGAATCATCATACCTGAATCCACTCATTGTGATGCTAAGGGCCTGATGACATAGATTTCATTGCTGAGTGATATTGCTTTGTAAGTAAATACCACAACTTCTTTATCCATTTTTCACTTTCTGCGATGTTGAACTTGTACTGTAAACGAGGTTCTTGTAAACAGAGGCGTCCCAAACTTTGGGGTGGCTGTGTCTTTTTGATTTTAATTTCCCGAAGCTATAGGACCATAAGTGGCAGTGCCCTAGGCTCTGTTGCTTTGTTTTTTAGATGTTTCAGGAAACACCATACACTTCTCCCGAGTGGTTGTTGGCAATTTACATCCCGCCCATCAGCATAACAAGGCTCCCAGTTCTCCATGGCCTGTCCTGCCTTTCTGGATTTTACACTTTTTTCAGATGGCCCTTTTGACCGGGGGGAAGTGAGACTTCATTGTAGTGCAGATTTCCTTTGCAAGCTTGCTTGGTTGGCCAAAAAGGGCGTATGCGTTTTTTCCTGAATATATTCAGGAAAAAACGCATACGCCCTTTTTGGCCAAGTGCATCATTGTGGACGTTCTGCCTCTTTTCCTATGCTTTCAATGCAATTCCAGTCTACCTCCTGAAATCGGTTTCCTGCAATTCTGTCCCGCTTTCAAGTCCTCTTGGCAGCCTTACTTCAGTATATTTTTGGACGATAGCTGTCATTTATAACTCTGCAGGTTTGTGAATTACAGTGCCCCTGAGCTCCTTTGCTCAACTCGCTTTCTTTTGAGCTGGCCGCAACACCGCAGGATGTCTTCAGGCCCTAATCTGGTTCCGGTACGGCACGTTGAGCCTTTGGTTATTTCCTCTTCCTGGTGGGAAATGAGTGTTAAATTTGCCCGTCCAGACACCTCCAGCTAGCCTCTCATTGGTTCTCGCTATTCCTGTTCATCTTCCGCAGAAATTGCAAACTGGGCCAAACAGGAGGTTAAAGGCGCTGACTCTCCAAGTGGGGAGAGTGTTAGTAAAGCGTCTGGAATGTTGCACCCGAGTAACAGGGGAGGAAAACTGAGACATATTTGAACACGTCTCCCGTTCACATGGTTGATCATACTTGGGTTCCACATGCATGTTTTAGCTGAAGGAAGAATACCTAAAACCTGGGTAGTTGAAACCCGTGGAATGGGTACCATGCAATATGACTTCAAAGGGTCTTCATTTGCTCACCGAACCTCTCCAATCCTATCACTGCTGCGTTTATGCCCCTGTACACATGCTTGATTCTCTTTTGGAGACATAGCAATCCATAGGTTTTAAGATACTTACAAGTCAGGTACATTCTTAGGGGTTTAATATGGGGTTTTGAGTCCATTTCGTTCAGCAAGGAGTAGCTCTTGTCTATTCCATATTTGGCTTAAGGAACTTTATCTGTGCTCATTTCAATCTCTGGTTTTATGCAGCACCCCAACTCACCTTTCCCCTTAAGCAAGCATAAGTTGGTTTTCTAAATTTGAGACCCTGTTCTGTTCTGTAATTCAGTTCCTGTGTAGCCAAGTTTACATTCCGTGTATTACTGATATCTTATGATGTTTCTTTTTCTGTGTGACTTACTTCAGTTAGAATCATCGTACCTGAATCCACTCATTGTGCTGCTAAGGGCCTGATGACACAGATTTCATTGCTGAGTGATATTGCTTTGTAAGTAAATACCACAACTTCTTTATCCATTTTTCACTTTCTGCGATGTTGAACTTGTATTGTAAACGAGGTTCTTGTAAACAGAGCCGTTCCAAACTTTGGGGTGGCTGTGTCTTTTTGATTTTAATTTCCCTAAGCTATAGGACCATAAGTGGAAGTGCCCTAGGTTCTGTTGCTTTGTTTTTTAGATGTTTCAGGAAACACCATACACTTCTCCAGAGTGGTTGTTGGCAATTTACATCCCGCCCATCAGCATAACAAGGCTCCCAGTTCTCCATGGCCTGTCCTGCCTTTCTGGATTTTACACTTTTTTCAGATGGCCCTTTTGACCGGGGGGAAGTGAGACTTCATTGTAGTGCAGATTTCCTTTGCAAGCTTGCTTGGTTGGCCAAAAAGGGCGTATGCGTTTTTTCCTGAATATATTCAGGAAAAAACGCATACGCCCTTTTTGGCCAAGTGCATCATTGTGGACGTTCTGCCTCTTTTCCTATGCTTTCAATGCAATTCCAGTCTACCTCCTGAAATCGGTTTCCTGCAATTCTGCCCCGCTTTCAAGTCCTCTTGGCAGCCTTACTTCAGTCTATTTTTGGACGATAGCTCTCATTTATAACTCTGCAGGTTTGTGAATTACAGTGCCCCTGAGCTCCTTTCTTCAACTCGCTTTCTTGTGACCTGGCCGCAACACCGCAGGATGGCTTCAGGCCCTAATCTGGTTCCGGCACGGCACGCTGAGCCTTTGGTTATTTCCTCTTTCTGGTGGGAAATGAGAGTTAAATTTGCCCGTCCAGACACCTCCAGCTAGTCTCTCATTGGTTCTCACTATTCCTGTTCATCTTCCGCAGAAATTGCAAACTGGGCCAAACAGGAGGTTAAAGGGACTGACTCTCCATGTCGGAAGAGTGTTAGTAAAGCGTCTGGAATGTTGCACCCGAGTACCAGGGGAGGAAAACTGAGACATATTTGAACACGTCTCCCGTTCACATGGTTGATCATACTCTGGGTTCCACATGCATGTTTTAGCTGAAGGAAGAATACCTTAAACCTGGGTAGTTGAAACCCTTGGAATGGGTACCATGCAATATGACTTCAAAGGGTCTTCATTTGCTCACCGAACCTCTCCAATCCTATCACTGCTGCGTTCATGCCCCTGTACACATGCTTGATTCTCTTTCGGAGACATAGCAATCCATAGGTTTTAAGATACTTACTAGTCAGGTACATTCTTAGGCGTTTAATATGCGGTGTTGAGTCCATTTCGTTGAGCAAGGAGTAGCTCTTGTCTATTCCATATTTGACTTAAGGAACTTTATCTGTGCTCATTTCAATCTCTGGTTTTATGCAGCACCCCAACTCACCTTTCCCCTTAAGCAAGCATAAGTTGGTTTTCTAAATTTGAGTCCCTGTTCTGTTCTGTAATTCAGTTCCTGTGTAGCCAAGTTTACATTCCGTGTATTACTGATATCTTATGATGTTTCTTTTTCTGTGTGACTTACTTCAGTTAGAATCATCATACCTGAATCCACTCATTGTGCTGCTACGGGCCTGATGACACAGATTTCATTGCTGAGTGATATTGCTTTGTAAGTAAATACCACAACTTCTTTATCCATTTTTCACTTTCTGCGATGTTGAACTTGTACTGTAAACGAGGTTCTTGTAAACAGAGCCGTTCCAAACTTTGGGGTGGCTGTGTCTTTTTGATTTTAATTTCCCTAAGCTATAGGACCATAAGTGGAAGTGCCCTAGGCTCTGTTGCTTTGTTTTTTAGATGTTTCAGGAAACACCATACACTTCTCCCGAGTGGTTGTTGCCAATTTACATCCCGCCCATCAGCATAACAAGGCTCCCAGTTCTCCATGGCCTGTCCTGCCTTTCTGGATTTTACACTTTTTTCAGATGGCCCTTTTGACAGGGGGGAAGTGAGACTTCATTGTAGTGCAGATTTCCTTTGCAAGCTTGCTTGGTTGGCCAAAAAGGGCGTATGCGTTTTTTCCTGAATATATTAAGGAAAAAACGCATACGCCCTTTTTGGCCAAGTGCATCATTGTGGACGTTCTGCCTCTTTTCCTATGCTTTCAATGCAATTCCAGTCTACCTCCTGAAATCGGGTTCCTGCAATTCTGCCCCACTTTCAAGTCCTCTTGGCAGCCTTACTTCAGTCTATTTTTGGACGATAGCTGTCATTTATAACTCTGCAGGTTTGTGAATTACAGTGCCCCTGAGCTCCTTTCTTCAACTCGCTTTCTTGTGACCTGGCCGCAACACCGCAGGATGGCTTCAGGCCCTAATCTGGTTCCGGTACGGCACGCTGAGCCTTTGGTTATTTCCTCTTCCTGGTGGGAAATGAGAGTTAAATTTGCCCGTCCAGACACCTCCAGCTAGCCTCTCATTGGTTCTCGCTATTCCTGTTCATCTTCCGCAGAAATTGCAAACTGGGCCAAACAGGAGGTTAAAGGGACTGACTCTCCAAGTGGGGAGAGTGTTAGTAAAGCGTCTGGAATGTTGCACCCGAGTACCAGGGTACGAAAACTGAGACATATTTGAACACGTCTCCCGATCACATGGTTGATCATACTCTAGGTTCCACATGCATGTTTTAGCTGAAGGAAGAATACCTTAAACCTGGGTAGTTGAAACCCGTGGAATGGGTACCATGCAATATGACTTCAAAGGGTCTTCATTTGCTCACCGAACCTCTCCAATCCTATCACTGCTGCGTTTATGCCCCTGTACACATGCTTGATTCTCTTTTGGAGACATAGCAATCCATAGGTTTTAAGATACTTACTAGTCAGGAACATTCTTAGGCGTTTAATATGGGGTGTTGAGTCCATTTCGTTGAGCAAGGAGTAGCTCTTGTCTATTCCATATTTGGCTTAAGGAACTTTATCTGTGCTCATTTCTATCTCTGGTTTTATGCAGCACCCCAATTCACCTTTACCCTTAAGCAAGCATAAGTTGTTTTTCTAAATTTGAGTCCCTGTTCTGTTCTGTAATTCAGTTCCTGTGTAGCCAAGTTTACATTCCGTGTATTACTGATATCTTATGATGTTTCTTTTTCTGTGTGACTTACTTCAGTTAGAATCATCATACCTGAATCCACTCATTGTGCTGCTAAGGGCCTGATGACACAGATTTCATTGCTGAGTGATATTGCTTTGTAAGTAAATACCACAACTTCTTTATCCATTTTTCACTTTCTGCGATGTTGAACTTGTACTGTAAACGAGGTTCTTGTAAACAGAGGCGTCCCAAACTTTGGGGTGGCTGTGTCTTTTTGATTTTAATTTCCCTAAGCTATAGGACCATAAGTGGAAGTGCCCTAGGTTCTGTTGCTTTGTTTTTTAGATGTTTCAGGAAACACCATACACTTCTCCCGAGTGGTTGTTGGCAATTTACATCCCGCCCATCAGCATAACAAGGCTCCCAGTTCTCCATGGCCTGTCCTGCCTTTCTGGATTTTACACTTTTTTCAGATGGCCCTTTTGACCGGGGGGAAGTGAGACTTCATTGTAGTGCAGATTTCCTTTGCAAGCTTGCTTGGTTGGCCAAAAAGGGCGTATGCGTTTTTTCCTGAATATATTCAGGAAAAAACGCATACGCCCTTTTTGGCCAAGTGCATCATTGTGGACGTTCTGCCTCTTTTCCTATGCTTTCAATGCAATTCCAGTCTACCTCCTGAAATCGGTTTCCTGCAATTCTGCCCCGCTTTCAAGTCCTCTTGGCAGCCTTACTTCAGTCTATTTTTGGACGATAGCTGTCATTTATAACTCTGCAGGTTTGTGAATTACAGTGCCCCTGAGCTCCTTTCTTCAACTCGCTTTCTTTTGAGCTGGCCGCAACACCGCAGGATGGCTTCAGGCCCTAATCTGTTTCCGGTATGGCACGCTGAGCCTTTGGTTATTTCCTCTTCCTGGTGGGAAATGAGAGTTAAATTTGCCCGTCCAGACACCTCCAGCTAGCCTCTCATTGGTTCTCGCTATTCCTGTTCATCTTCCGCAGAAATTGCAAACTGGGCCAAACAGGAGGTTAAAGGCGCTGACTCTCCAAGTGGGGAGAGTGTTAGTAAAGCGTCTGGAATGTTGCACCCGAGTACCAGGGGAGGAAAACTGAGACATATTTGAACACGTCTCCCGTTCACATGGTTGATCATACTTGGGATCCACATGCATGTTTTAGCTGAAGGAAGAATACCTTAAACCTGGAGAGTTGAGACCCGTGGAATGGGTACCATGCAATATGACTTCAAAGGGTCTTCATTTGCTCACCGAACCTCTCCAATCCTATCACTGCTGCGTTTATGCCCCTGTACACATGCTTGATTCTCTTTTGGAGACATAGCAATCCATAGGTTTTAAGATACTTACTAGTCAGGTACATTCTTAGGCGTTTAATATGGGGTGTTGAGTCCATTTCGTTGAGCAAGGAGTAGCTCTTGTCGATTCCATATTTGGCAAAGGAACTTTATCTGTGCTCATTTCAATCTCTGGTTTTATGCAGCACCCCAACTCACCTTTCCCCTTAAGCAAACATAAGTTGGTTTTCTAAATTTGAGACCCTGTTCTGTTCTGTAATTCAGTTCCTGTGTAGCCAAGTTTACATTCCGTGTATTACTGATATCTTATGATGTTTCTTTTCTGTGTGACTTACTTCAGTTAGAATCATCATACCTGAATCCACTCATTGTGCTGCTAAGGGCCTGATGACACAGATTTCATTGCTGAGTGATATTGCTTTGTAAGTAAATACCACAACTTCTTTATCCATTTTTCACTTTCTGCGATGTTGAACTTGTACTGTAAACGAGGTTCTTGTAAACAGAGCCGTTCCAAACTTTGGGGTGGCTGTGTCTTTTTGATTTTAATTTCCCTAAGCTATAGGAGCATAAGTGGAAGTGCCCTAGGTTCTGTTGCTTTGTTTTTTAGATGTTTCAGGAAACACCATACACTTCTCCCGAGTGGTTGTTGGCAATTTACATCCCGCCCATCAGCATAACAAGGCTCCCAGTTCTCCATGGCCTGTCCTGCCTTTCTGGATTTTACACTTTTTTCAGATGGCCCTTTTGACCGGGGGGAAGTGAGACTTCATTGTAGTGCAGATTTCCTTTGCAAGCTTGCTTGGTTGGCCAAAAAGGGCGTATGCGTTTTTTCCTGAATATATTCAGGAAAAAACGCATACGCCCTTTTTGGCCAAGTGCATCATTGTGGACGTTCTGCCTCTTTTCCTATGCTTTCAATGCAATTCCAGTCTACCTCCTGAAATCGGTTTCCTGCAATTCTGCCCCGCTTTCAAGTCCTCTTGGCAGCCTTACTTCAGTCTATTTTTGGACGATAGCTGTCATTTATAACTCTGCAGGTTTGTGAGTTACAGTGCCCCTGAGCTCCTTTCTTCAACTCGTTTTCTTGTGACCTGGCCGCAACACCGCAGGATGGCTTCAGGCCCTAATCTGGTTCCGGCACGGCACGCTGAGCCTTTGGTTATTTCCTCTTCCTGGTGGGAAATGAGAGTTAAATTTGCCCGTCCAGACACCTCCAGCTAGTCTCTCATTGGTTCTCGCTATTCCTGTTCATCTTCCGCAGAAATTTCAAACTGGGCCAAACAGGAGGTTAAAGGGACTGACTCTCCAAGTGGGGAGAGTGTTAGTAAAGCGTCTGGAATGTTGCACCCGAGTACCAGGGGAGGAAAACTGAGACATATTTGAACACGTCTCCCGTTCACATGGTTGATCATACTCTGGGTTCCACATGCATGTTTTAGTTGAAGGAAGAATACCTTAAACCTGGAGAGTTGAGACCCGTGGAATGGGTACCATGCAATATGACTTCAAAGGGTCTTCATTTGCTCACCGAACCTCTCCAATCCTATCACTGCTGCGTTTATTCCCCTGTACACACGCTTGATTCTCTTTTGGAGACATAGCAATCCATAGGTTTTAAGATACTAGTCAGGTACATTCTTAGGCGTTTAATATGGGATGTTGAGTCCATTTCGTTGAGCAAGGAGTAGCTCTTGTCTATTCCATATTTGGCTTACGGAACTTTATCTGTGCTCATTTCAATCCCTGGTTTTATGCAGCACCCCAACTCACCTTTCCCCTTAAGCAAGCATAAGTTGGTTTTCTAAATTTGAGTCCCTGTTCTGTTCTGTAATTCAGTTCCTGTGTAGCCAAGTTTACATTCCGTGTATTACTGATATCTTATGATGTTTCTTTTTCTGTGTGACTTACTTCAGTTAGAATCATCATACCTGAATCCACTCATTGTGCTGCTAAGGGCCTGATGACACAGATTTCATTGCTGAATGATATTGCTTTGTAAGTAAATACCACAACTTCTTTATCCATTTTTCACTTTCTGCGATGTTGAACTTGTACTGTAAACGAGGTTCTTGTAAACAGAGCCATTCCAAACTTTGGGGTGGCTGTGTCTTTTTGATTTTAATTTCCCTAAGCTATAGGACCATAAGTGGAAGTGCCCTAGGTTCTGTTGCTTTGTTTTTTAGATGTTTCAGGAAACACCATACACTTCTCCCGAGTGGTTGTTGGCAATTTACATCCCGCCCATCAGCATAACAAGGCTCCCAGTTCTCCATGGCCTGTCCTGCCTTTCTGGATTTTACACTTTTTTCAGATGGCCCTTTTGACCGGGGGGAAGTGAGACTTCATTGTAGTGCAGATTTCCTTTGCAAGCTTGCTTGGTTGGCCAAAAAGGGCGTATGCGTTTTTTCCTGAATATATTCAGGAAAAAACGCATACGCCCTTTTTGGCCAAGTGCATCATTGTGGACGTTCTGCCTCTTTTCCTATGCTTTCAATGCAATTCCAGTCTACCTCCTGAAATCGGTTTCCTGCAATTCTGCCCCGCTTTCAAGTCCTCTTGGCAGCCTTATTTCAGTCTATTTTTGGACGATAGCTGTCATTTATAACTCTGCAGGTTTGTGAATTACAGTGCCCCTGAGCTCCTTTCTTCAACTCGCTTTCTTTTGAGCTGGCCGCAACACCGCAGGATGGCTTCAGGCCCTAATCTGGTTCCGGCACGGCACGCTGAGCCTTTGGTTAATTCCTCTTCCTGGTGGGAAATGAGAGTTAAATTTGCCCGTCCAGACACCTCCAGCTAGCCTCTCATTGGTTCTCGCTATTCCTGTTCATCTTCCGCAGAAATTGCAAACTGGGCCAAACAGGAGGTTAAAGGGACTGACTCTCCAAGAC
This sequence comes from Delphinus delphis, assembly GCF_949987515.2. Taxonomy (NCBI): domain Eukaryota; kingdom Metazoa; phylum Chordata; class Mammalia; order Artiodactyla; family Delphinidae; genus Delphinus; species Delphinus delphis. The sequence continues at coordinate 289,103 of NW_027192772.1, forward strand.
GGGAGAGTGTTAGTAAAGCATCTGGAATGTTGCACCTAAGTACCAGGGGAGGAAAACTGAGACATATTTGAACACGTCTCCCGATCACATGGTTGATCATACTCTAGGTTCCACATGCATGTTTTAGCTGAAGGAAGAATACCTTAAACCTGGGTAGTTGAAACCCGTGGAATGGGTACCATGCAATATGACTTCAAAGGGTCTTCATTTGCTCACCGAACCTCTCCAATCCTATCACTGCTGCGTTTATGCCCCTGTACACATGCTTGATTCTCTTTCGGAGACATAGCAATCCATAGGTTTTAAGATACTTACTAGTCAGGTACATTCTTAGGCGTTTAATATGCGGTGTTGAGTCCATTTCGTTGAGCAAGGAGTAGCTCTTGTCTATTCCATATTTGACTTAAGGAACTTTATCTGTGCTCATTTCAATCTCTGGTTTTATGCAGCACCCCAACTCACCTTTACCCTTAAGCAAGCAGAAGTTGGTTTTCTAAATTTTAGACCCTGTTCTGTTTTGGAATTCAGTTCCTGTGTAGCCAAGTTTACATTCCGTGTATTAGTGATATCTTATGATGTTTCTTTTTCTGTGTGACTTATTTCAGTTAGAAACATCGTACCTGAATCCACTCATTGTGCTGCTAAGGGCCTGATGACATAGATTTCATTGCTGAGTGATATTGCTTTGTAAGTAAATACCACAACTTCTTTATCCATTTTTCACTTTCTGCGATGTTGAACTTGTACTGTAAACGAGGTTCTTGTAAACAGAGCCTTTCCAAACTTTGGGGTGGCTGTGTCTTTTTGATTTTAATTTCCCTAAGCTATAGGACCATAAGTGGAAGTGCCCTAGGTTCTGTTGCTTTGTTTTTTAGATGTTTCAGGAAACACCATATACTTCTCCCGAGTGGTTGTTGGCAATTTACATCCCGCCCATCAGCATAACAAGGCTCCCAGTTCTCCATGGCCTGTCCTGCCTTTCTGGATTTTACACTTTTTTCAGATGGCCCTTTTGACCGGGGGGAAGTGAGAGTTCATTGTAGTGCAGATTTCCTTTGCAAGCTTGCTTGGTTGGCCAAAAAGGGCGTATGCGTTTTTTCCTGAATATATTCAGGAAAAAACGCATACGCCCTTTTTGGCCAAGTGCATCATTGTGGACGTTCTGCCTCTTTTCCTATGCTTTCAATGCAATTCCAGTCTACCTCCTGAAATCGGTTTCCTGCAATTCTGCCCCGCTTTCAAGTCCTCTTGGCAGCCTTACTTCAGTCTATTTTTGGACGATAGCTGTCATTTATAACTCTGCAGGTTTGTGAATTACAGTGCCCCTGAGCTCCTTTCTTCAACTCGCTTTCTTGTGACCTGGCCGCAACACCGCAGGATGGCTTCAGGCCCTAATCTGGTTCCGGACCGGCATGCTGAGCCTTTGGTTAATTCCTCTTCCTGGTGGGAAATGAGAGTTAAATTTGCCCGTCCAGACACCTCCAGCTAGCCTCTCATTGGTTCTCGCTATTCCTGTTCATCTTCCGCAGAAATTGCAAACTGGGCCAAACAGGAGGTTAAAGGGACTGACTCTCCAAGTCGGGAGAGTGTTAGTAAAGCGTCTGGAATGTTGCACCCGAGTACCAGGGGAGGAAAACTGAGACATATTTGAACACGTCTCCCGTTCACATGGTTGATCATACTCTGGGTTCCACATGCATGTTTTAGCTGAAGGAAGAATACCTTAAACCTGGAGAGTTGAGACCCGTGTAATGGGTACCATGCAATATGACTTCAAAGGGTCTTCATTTGCTCACCGAACCTCTCCAATCCTATCACTGCTGCGTTTATTCCCCTGTACACACGCTTGATTCTCTTTTGGAGACATAGCAATCCATAGGTTTTAAGATACTTACTAGTCAGGTACATTCTTAGGCGTTTAATATGGGGTGTTGAGTCCATTTCGTTGAGCAAGGAGTAGCTCTTGTCTATTCCATATTTGGCTTAAGGAACTTTATCTGTGCTCATTTCAATCCCTGGTTTTATGCAGCACCCCAACTCACCTTTCCCCTTAAGCAAGCATAAGTTGGTTTTCTAAATTTGATTCCCTGTTCTGTTCTGTAATTCAGTTCCTGTGTAGCCAAGTTTACATTCCGTGTATTACTGATATCTTATGATGTTTCTTTTTCTGTGTGACTTACTTCAGTTAGAATCATCATACCTGAATCCACTCATTGTGCTGCTAAGGGCCTGATGACACAGATTTCATTGCTGAGTGGTATTGCTTTGTAAGTAAATACAACTTCTTTATCCATTTTTCACTTTCTGCGATGTTGAACTTGTACTGTAAACGAGGTTCTTGTAAACAGAGCCGTTCCAAACTTTGGGGTGGCTGTGTCTTTTTGATTTTAATTTCCCTAAGTTATAGGACCATAAGTGGAAGTGCCCTAGGTTCTGTTGCTTTGTTTTTTAGATGTTTCAGGAAACACCATACACTTCTCCCGAGTGGTTGTTGGCAATTTACATCCCGCCCATCAGCATAACAAGGCTCCCAGTTCTCCATGGCCTGTCCTGCCTTTCTGGATTTTACACTTTTTTCAGATGGCCCTTTTGACCGGGGGGAAGTGAGACTTCATTGTAGTGCAGATTTCCTTTGCAAGCTTGCTTGGTTGGCCAAAAAGGGCGTATGCGTTTTTTCCTGAATATATTCAGGAAAAAACGCATACGCCCTTTTTGGCCAAGTGCATCATTGTGGACGTTCTGCCTCTTTTCCTATGCTTTCAATGCAATTCCAGTCTACCTCCTGAAATCGGTTTCCTGCAATTCTGCCCCGCTTTCAAGTCCTCTTGGCAGCCTTACTTCAGTCTATTTTTGGATGATAGCTCTCATTTATAACTCTGCAGGTTTGTGAATTACAGTGCCCCTGAGCTCCTTTCTTCAACTCGCTTTCTTGTGACCTGGCCGCAACACCGCAGGATGGCTTCAGGCCCTAATCTGGTTCCGGCACGGCACGCTGAGCCTTTGGTTATTTCCTCTTCCTGGTGGGAAATTAGAGTTAAATTTGCCCGTCCAGACACCTCCAGCTAGTCTCTCATTGGTTCTCGCTATTCCTGTTCATCTTCCGCAGAAATTGCAAACTGGGCCAAACAGGAGGTTAAAGGGACTGACTCTCCAAGTGGGGAGAGTGTTAGTAAAGCGTCTGGAATGTTGCACCCGAGTACCAGGGGAGGAAAACTGAGACATATTTGAACACATCTCCCGTTCACATGGTTGATCATACTCTGGGTTCCACATGCATGTTTTAGCTGAAGGAAGAATACCTTAAACCTGGAGAGTTGAGACCCGTGGAATGGGTACCATGCAATATGACTTCAAAGGGTCTTCATTTGCTCACCGAACCTCTCCAATCCTATCACTGCTGCGTTTATTCCCCTGTACACACGCTTGATTCTCTTTTGGAGAGATAGCAATCCATAGGTTTTAAGATACTTACTAGTCAGGTACATTCTTAGGCGTTTAATATGGGGTGTTGAGTCCATTTCGTTGAGCAAGGAGTAGCTCTTGTCTATTCCATATTTGGCTTAAGGAACTTTATCTGTGCTCATTTCAATCCCTGGTTTTATGCAGCACCCCAACTCACCTTTCCCCTTAAGCAAGCATAAGTTGGTTTTCTAAATTTGAGTCCCTGTTCTGTTCTGTAATTCAGTTCCTGTGTAGCCAAGTTTACATTCCGTGTATTACTGATATCTTATGATGTTTCTTTTTCTGTGTGACTTACTTCAGTTAGAATCATCATACCTGAATCCACTCATTGTGCTGCTAAGGGCCTGATGACACAGATTTCATTGCTGAGTGATATTGCTTTGTAAGTAAATACCACAACTTCTTTATCCATTTTTCACTTTCTGCGATGTTGAACTTGTACTGTAAACGAGGTTCTTGTAAACAGAGGCGTCCCAAACTTTGGGGTGGCTGTGTCTTTTTGATTTTAATTTCCCTAAGCTATAGGACCATAAGTGGCAGTGCCCTAGGCTCTGTTGCTTTGTTTTTTAGATGTTTCAGGAAACACCATACACTTCTCCCGAGTGGTTGTTGGCAATTTACATCCCGCCCATCAGCATAACAAGGCTCCCAGTTCTCCATGGCCTGTCCTGCCTTTCTGGATTTTACACTTTTTTCAGATGGCCCTTTTGACCGGGGGGAAGTGAGACTTCATTGTAGTGCAGATTTCCTTTGCAAGCTTGCTTGGTTGGCCAAAAAGGGCGTATGCGTTTTTTCCTGAATATATTCAGGAAAAAACGCATACGCCCTTTTTGGCCAAGTGCATCATTGTGGACGTTCTGCCTCCTTTCCTATGCTTTCAATGCAATTCCAGTCTACCTCCTGAAATCGGTTTCCTGCAATTCTGCCCCGCTTTCAAGTCCTCTTGGCAGCCTTACTTCAGTCTATTTTTGGACGATAGCTGTCATTTATAACTCTGCAGGTTTGTGAATTACAGTGCCCCTGAGCTCCTTTCTTCAACTCGCTTTCTTTTGAGCTGGCCGCAACACCGCAGGATGGCTTCAGGCCCTAATCTGGTTCCGGCACGGCACGCTGAGCCTTTCGTAATTTCCTATTCCTGGTAGGAAATGAGAGTTAAATTTGCCCGTCCAGACACCTCCAGCTAGCCTCTCATTGGTTCTCGCTATTCCTGTTCATCTTCCGCAGAAATTGCAAACTGGGCCAAACAGGAGGTTAAAGGCGCTGACTCTCCAAGTGTGGAGAGTGTTAGTAAAGCGTCTGGAATGTTGCACCCGAGTACCAGGGGAGGAAAACTGAGACATATTTGAACACGTCTCCCGATCACATGGTTGATCATACTTGGGATCCACATGCATGTTTTAGCTGAAGGAAGAATACCTTAAACCTGGAGAGTTGAGACCCGTGGAATGGGTACCATGCAATATGACTTCAAAGGGTCTTCATTTGCTCACCGAACCTCTCCAATCCTATCACTGCTGCGTTTATGCCCCTGTACACATGCTTGATTCTCTTTTGGAGACATAGCAATCCATAGGTTTTAAGATACTTACTAGTCAGGTACATTCTTAGGCGTTTAATATGCGGTGTTGAGTCCATTTCGTTGAGCAAGGAGTAGCTCTTGTCGATTCCATATTTGGCTTAAGGAACTTTATCTGTGCTCATTTCAATCTCTGGTTTTATGCAGCACCCCAACTCACCTTTCCCCTTAAGCAAACATAAGTTGGTTTTCTAAATTTGAGACCCTGTTCTGTTCTGTAATTCAGTTCCTGTGTAGCCAAGTTTACATTCCGTGTATTACTGATATCTTATGATGTTTCTTTTCTGTGTGACTTACTTCAGTTAGAATCATCGTACCTGAATCCACTCATTGTGCTGCTAAGGGCCTGATGACACAGATTTCATTGCTGAGTGATATTGCTTTGTAAGTAAATACCACAACTTCTTTATCCATTTTTCACTTTCTGCGATGTTGAACTTGTACTGTAAACGAGGTTCTTGTAAACAGAGCCGTTCCAAACTTTGGGGTGGCTGTGTCTTTTTGATTTTAATTTCCCTAATCTATAGGACCATAAGTGGAAGTGCCCTAGGTTCTGTTGCTTTGTTTTTTAGATGTTTCAGGAAACACCATACACTTCTCCCGAGTGGTTGTTGGCAATTTACATTCCGCCCATCAGCATAACAAGGCTCCCAGTTCTCCATGGCCTGTCCTGCCTTTCTGGATTTTACACTTTTTTCAGATGGCCCTTTTGACCGGGGGGAAGTGAGACTTCATTGTAGTGCAGATTTCCTTTGCAAGCTTGCTTGGTTGGCCAAAAAGGGCGTATGCGTTTTTTCCTGAATATATTCAGGAAAAAACGCATACGCCCTTTTTGGCCAAGTGCATCATTGTGGACGTTCTGCCTCTTTTCCTATGCTTTCAATGCAATTCCAGTCTACCTCCTGAAATCGGTTTCCTGCAATTCTGCCCCGCTTTCAAGTCCTCTTGGCAGCCTTACTTCAGTCTATTTTTGGACGATAGCTCTCATTTATAACTCTGCAGGTTTGTGAATTACAGTGCCCCTGAGCTCCTTTCTTCAACTCGCTTTCTTGTGACCTGGCCGCAACACCGCAGGATGGCTTCAGGCCCTAATCTGGTTCCGGCACGGCACGCTGAGCCTTTGGTTATTTCCTCTTCCTGGTGGGAAATGAGAGTTAAATTTGCCCGTCCAGACACCTCCAGCTAGTCTCTCATTGGTTCTCGCTATTCCTGTTCATCTTCCGCAGAAATTGCAAACTGGGCCAAACAGGAGGTTAAAGGGACTGACTCTCCAAGTGGGGAGAGTGTTAGTAAAGCGTCTGGAATGTTGCACCCGAGTACCAGGGGAGGAAAACTGAGACATATTTGAACACGTCTCCCGTTCACATGGTTGAGCATACTCTGGGTTCCACATGCATGTTTTAGCTGAAGGAAGAATACCTTAAACCTGGAGAGTTGAGACCCGTGGAATGGGTACCATGCAATAAGACTTCAAAGGGTCTTCATTTGCTCACCGAACCTCTCCAATCCTATCACTGCTGCGTTTATTCCCCTGTACACACGCTTGATTCTCTTTTGGAGAGATAGCAATCCATAGGTTTTAAGATACTTACTAGTCAGGTACATTCTTAGGCGTTTAATATGGGGTGTTGAGTCCATTTCGTTGAGCAAGGAGTAGCTCTTGTCTATTCCATATTTGGCTTAAGGAACTTTATCTGTGCTCATTTCAATCCCTGGTTTTATGCAGCACCCCAACTCACCTTTCCCCTTAAGCAAGCATAAGTTGGTTTTCTAAATTTGAGTCCCTGTTCTGTTCTGTAATTCAGTTCCTGTGTAGCCACGTTTACATTCCGTGTATTACTGATATCTTATGATGTTTCTTTTTCTGTGTGACTTACTTCAGTTAGAATCATCATACCTGAATCCACTCATTGTGCTGCTAAGGGCCTGATGACACAGATTTCATTGCTGAGTGATATTGCTTTGTAAGTAAATACCACAACTTCTTTATCCATTTTTCACTTTCTGCGATGTTGAACTTGTACTGTAAACGAGGTTCTTGTAAACAGAGCCGTTCCAAACTTTGAGGTGGCTGTGTCTTTTTGATTTTAATTTCCCTAAGCTATAGGACCATAAGTGGAAGTGCCCTAGGTTCTGTTGCTTTGTTTTTTAGATGTTTCAGGAAACACCATACACTTCTCCCGAGTGGTTGTTGGCAATTTACATCCCGCCCATCAGCATAACAAGGCTCCCAGTTCTCCATGGCCTGTCCTGCCTTTCTGGATTTTACACTTTTTTCAGATGGCCCTTTTGACCGGGGGGAAGTGAGACTTCATTGTAGTGCAGATTTCCTTTGCAAGCTTGCTTGGTTGGCCAAAAAGGGCGTATGCGTTTTTTCCTGAATATATTCAGGAAAAAACGCATACGCCCTTTTTGGCCAAGTGCATCATTGTGGACGTTCTGCCTCTTTTCCTATGCTTTCAATGCAATTCCAGTCTACCTCCTGAAATCGGTTTCCTGCAATTCTGCCCCGCTTTCAAGTCCTCTTGGCAGCCTTACTTCAGTCTATTTTTGGACGATAGCTGTCATTTATAACTCTGCAGGTTTGTGAATTACAGTGCCCCTGAGCTCCTTTCTTCAACTCGCTTTCTTGTGACCTGGCCGCAACACCGCAGGATGGCTTCAGGCCCTAATCTGGTTCCGGCACGGCACGCTGAGCCTTTGGTTATTTCCTCTTCCTGGTGGGAAATGAGAGTTAAATTTGCCCGTCCAGACACCTCCAGCTAGTCTCTCATTGGTTCTCGCTATTCCTGTTCATCTTCCGCAGAAATTGCAAACTGGGCCAAACAGGAGGTTAAAGGTGCTGACTCTCCAAGTGGGGAGAGTGTTAGTAAAGCGTCTGGAATGTTGCACCCGAGTACCAGGGGAGGAAAACTGAGACATATTTGAACACGTCTCCTGTTCGCATGGTTGATCATACTTGGGATCCACATGCATGTTTTAGCTGAAGGAAGAATACCTTAAACCTGGAGATTTGAGACCCGTGTAATGGGTACCATGCAATATGACTTCAAAGGGTCTTCATTTGCTCACCGAACCTCTCCAATCCTATCACTGCTGCGTTTATGCCCCTGTACACATGCTTGATTCTCTTTTGGAGACATAGCAATCCATAGGTTTTAAGATACTTACTAGTCAGGTACATTCTTAGGCGTTTAATATGTGGTGTTGAGTCCATTTCGTTGAGCAAGGAGTAGCTCTTGTCGATTCCATATTTGGCTTAAGGAACTTTATCTGTGCTCATTTCAATCTCTGGTTTTATGCAGCACCCCAACTCACCTTTCCCCTTAAGCAAACATAAGTTGGTTTTCTAAATTTGAGACCCTGTTCTGTTCTGTAATTCAGTTCCTGTGTAGCCAAGTTTACATTCCGTGTATTACTGATATCTTATGATGTTTCTTTTCTGTGTGACTTACTTCAGTTAGAATCATCATACCTGAATCCACTCATTGTGCTGCTAAGGGCCTGATGACACAGATTTCATTGCTGAGTGATATTGCTTTGTAAGTAAATACCACAACTTCTTTATCCATTTTTCACTTTCTGCGATGTTGAACTTGTACTGTAAACGAGGTTCTTGTAAACAGAGCCGTTCCAAACTTTGGGGTGGCTGTGTCTTTTTGATTTTAATTTCCCTAAGCTATAGGACCATAAGTGGAAGTGCCCTAGGTTCTGTTGCTTTGTTTTTTAGATGTTTCAGGAAACACCATACACTTCTCCCGAGTGGTTGTTGGCAATTTACATCCCGCCCATCAGCATAACAAGGCTCCCAGTTCTCCATGGCCTGTCCTGCCTTTCTGGATTTTACACTTTTTTCAGATGGCCCTTTTGACCGGGGGGAAGTGAGACTTCATTGTAGTGCAGATTTCCTTTGCAAGCTTGCTTGGTTGGCCAAAAAGGGCGTATGCGTTTTTTCCTGAATATATTCAGGAAAAAACGCATACGCCCTTTTTGGCCAAGTGCATCATTGTGGACGTTCTGCCTCTTTTCCTATGCTTTCAATGCAATTCCAGTCTACCTCCTGAAATCGGTTTCCTGCAATTCTGCCCCGCTTTCAAGTCCTCTTGGCAGCCTTACTTCAGTCTATGTTTGGACGATAGCTCTCATTTATAACTCTGCAGGTTTGTGAATTACAGTGCCCCTGAGCTCCTTTCTTCAACTCGCTTTCTTGTGAGCTGGCCGCAACACCGCAGGGTGGCTTCAGGCCCTAATCTGGTTCCGGTACGGCACGCTGAGCCTTTGGTTATTTCCTCTTCCTGGTGGGAAATGAGAGTTAAATTTGCCCGTCCAGACACCTCCAGCTAGCCTCTCATTGGTTCTCGCTATTCCTGTTCATCTTCCGCAGAAATTGCAAACTGGGCCAAACAGGAGGTTAAAGGTGCTGACTCTCCAAGTGGGGAGAGTGTTAGTAAAGCGTCTGGAATGTTGCACCCGAGTACCAGGGGAGGAAAACTGAGACATATTTGAACACGTCTCCCGTTCACATGGTTGATCATACTCTGGGTTCCACATGCATGTTTTAGCTGAAGGAAGAATACCTTAAACCTGGAGAGTTGAGACCCGTGTAATGGGTACCATGCAATATGACTTCAAAGGGTCTTCATTTGCTCACCGAACCTCTCCAATCCTATCACTGCTGCGTTTATGCCCCTGTACACATGCTTGATTCTCTTTCGGAGACATAGCAATCCATAGGTTTTAAGATACTTACTAGTCAGGTACATTCTTAGGCGTTTAATATGCGGTGTTGAGTCCATTTCGTTGAGCAAGGAGTAGCTCTTGTCTATTCCATATTTGGCTTAAGGAACTTTATCTGTGCTCATTTCAATCTCTGGTTTTATGCAGCACCCCAACTCACCTTTCCCCTTAAGCAAGCATAAGTTGGTTTTCTAAATTTGAGTCCCTGTTCTGTTCTGTAATTCAGTTCCTGTGTAGCCAAGTTTACATTCCGTGTATTACTGATATCTTATGATGTTTCTTTTTCTGTGTGACTTACTTCAGTTAGAATCATCATACCTGAATCCACTCATTGTGCTGCTAAGGACCTGATGACACAGATTTCATTGCTGAGTGATATTGCTTTGTAAGTAAATACCACAACTTCTTTATCCATTTTTCACTTTCTGCGATGTTGAACTTGTACTGTAAATGAGGTTCTTGTAAACAGAGCCGTTCCAAACTTTGGGGTGGCTGTGTCTTTTTGATTTTAATTTCCCTAAGCTATAGGACCATAAGTGGAAGTGCCCTAGGCTCTGTTGCTTTGTTTTTTAGATGTTTCAGGAAACACCATACACTTCTCCCGAGTGGTTGTTGGCAATTTACATCCCGCCCATCAGCATAACAAGGCTCCCAGTTCTCCATGGCCTGTCCTGCCTTTCTGGATTTTACACTTTTTTCAGATGGCCCTTTTGACCGGGGGGAAGTGAGACTTCATTGTAGTGCAGATTTCCTTTGCAAGCTTGCTTGGTTGGCCAAAAAGGGCGTATGCGTTTTTTCCTGAATATATTCAGGAAAAAACGCATACGCCCTTTTTGGCCAAGTGCATCATTGTGGACGTTCTGCCTCTTTTCCTATGCTTTCAATGCAATTCCAGTCTACCTCCTGAAATCGTTTTCCTGCAATTCTGCCCCGCTTTCAAGTCCTCTTGGCAGCCTTACTTCAGTCTATTTTTGGACGATAGCTGTCATTTATAACTCTGCAGGTTTGTGAATTACAGTGCCCCTGAGCTCCTTTCTTCAACTCGCTTTCTTGTGACCTGGCCGCAACACCACAGGATGTCTTCAGGCCCTTATCTGGTTCCGGTACGGCACGCTGAGTCTTTGGTTATTTCCTCTTCCTGGTGGGAAATGAGAGTTAAATTTGCCCGTCCAGACACCTCCAGCTAGCCTCTCATTGGTTCTCGCTATTCCTGTTCATCTTCCGCAGAAATTGCAAACTGGTCCAAACAGGAGGTTAAAGGCGCTGACTCTCCAAGTCGGGAGAGTGTTAGTAAAGCGTCTGGAATGTTGCACCCGAGTACCAGGGTACGAAAACTGAGACATATTTGAACACGTCTCCCGTTCACATGGCTGATCATACTTGGGTTCCACATGCATGTTGTAGCTGAAGGAAGAATACCTTAAACCTGGAGAGTTGAGACCCGTGTAATGGGTACCATGCAATATGACTTCAAAGGGTCTTCATTTGCTCACCGAACCTCTCCAATCCTATCACTGCTGCGTTTATGCCCCTGTACACACGCTTGATTCTCTTTTGGAGACATAGCAATCCATAGGTTTTAAGATACTTACTAGTCAGGTACATTCTTAGGCGTTTAATATGGGGTGTTGAGTCCATTTCGTTGAGCAAGGAGTAGCTCTTGTCTATTCCATATTTGGCTTAAGGAACTTTATCTGTGCTCATTTCAATCTCTGGTTTTATGCAGCACCCCAACTCACCTTTACCCTTAAGCAAGCATAAGTTGGTTTTCTAAATTTGAGACACTGTTCTGTTTTGGAATTCAGTTCCTGTGTAGCCAAGTTTACATTCCGTGTATTAGTGATATCTTATGATGTTTCTTTTTCTGTGTGACTTATTTCAGTTAGAATCATCGTACCTGAATCCACTCATTGTGCTGCTAAGGGCCTGATGACAGAGATTTCATTGCTGAGTGATATTGCTTTGTAAGTAAATACCACAAGTTCTTTATCCATTTTTCACTTTCTGCGATGTTGAACTTGTACTGTAAACGAGGTTCTTGTAAACAGAGCCGTTCCAAACTTTTGGGTGGCTGTGTCTTTTTGATTTTAATTTCCCTAAGCTATAGGACCATAAGTGGAAGTGCCCTAGGTTCTGTTGCTTTGTTTTTTACATGTTTCAGGAAACACCATACACTTCTCCCGAATGGTTCTTGGCAATTTACATCCCGCCCATCAGCATAACAAGGCTCCCAGTTCTCCATGGCCTGTCCTGCCTTTCTGGATTTTACACTTTTTTCAGATGGCCCTTTTGACCAGGGGGAAGTGAGACTTCATTGTAGTGCAGATTTCCTTTGCAAGCTTGCTTGGTTGGCCAAAAAGGGCGTATGCGTTTTTTCCTGAATATATTCAGGAAAAAACGCATACGCCCTTTTTGGCCAAGTGCATCATTGTGGACGTTCTGCCTCTTTTCCTATGCTTTCAATGCAATTCCAGTCTACCTCCTGAAATCGGTTTCCTGCAATTCTGCCCCGATTTCAAGTCCTCTTGGCAGCCTTACTTCAATCTATTTTTGGACGATAGCTGTCATTTGTAACTCTGCAGGTTTGTGAATTACAGTGCCCCTGAGCTCCTTTCTTCAACTCGCTTTATTTTGAGCTGGCCGCAACACCGCAGGAGGGCTTCAGGCCCTAATCTGGTTCCGGCACGGCACGCTGAGCCTTTGGTTATTTCCTCTTCCTGGTGGGAAATGAGAGTTAAATTTGCCCGTCCAGACACCTCCAGCTGGTCTCTCATTGGTTCTCGCTATTCCTGTTCATCTTCCGCAGAAATTGCAAACTGGGCCAAACAGGAGGTTAAAGGGACTGACTCTCCAAGTCAGGAGAGTGTTAGAAAAGCGTCTGGAATGTTGCACCCGAGTACCAGGGTACGAAAACTGACATATTTGAACACGTCTCCCGATCACATGGTTGATCATACTCTAGGTTCCACATGCATGTTTTAGCTGAAGGAAGAATACCTTAAACCTGGGTAGTTGAAACCCGTGGAATGGGTACCATGCAATATGACTTCAAAGGGTCTTCATTTGCTCACTGAACCTCTCCAATCCTATCACTGCTGCGTTTATGCCCCTGTACACATGCTTGATTCTCTTTCGGAGACATAGCAATCCATAGGTTTTAAGATACTTACTAGTCAGGTACATTCTTAGGCGTTTAATATGCGGTGTTGAGTCCATTTCGTTGAGCAAGGAGTAGCTCTTGTCTATTCCATATTTGACTTAAGGAACTTTATCTGTGCTCATTTCAATCTCTGGTTTTATGCAGCACCCCAACTCACCTTTACCCTTAAGCAAGCATAAGTTGGTTTTCTAAATTTGAGTCCCTGTTCTGTTCTGTAATTCAGTTCCTGTGTAGCCAAGTTTACATTCCGTGTATTACTGATATCTTATGATGTTTCTTTTTCTGTGTGACTTACTTCAGTTAGAATCATCATACCTGAATCCACTCATTGTGCTGCTAAGGGCCTGATGACACAGATTTCATTGCTGAGTGATATTGCTTTGTAAGTAAATACCACAACTTCTTTATCCATTTTTCACTTTCTGCGATGTTGAACTTGTACTGTAAACGAGGTTCTTGTAAACAGAGCCGTTCCAAACTTTGGGGTGGCTGTGTCTTTTAGATTTTAATTTCCCTAAGCTATAGGACCATAAGTGGAAGTGCCCTAGGTTCTGTTGCTTTGTTTTTTAGATGTTTCAGGAAACACCATACACTTCTCCCGAGTGGTTGTTGGCAATTTACATCCCGCCCATCAGCATAACAAGGCTCCCAGTTCTCCATGGCCTGTCCTGCCTTTCTGGATTTTACACTTTTTTCAGATGGCCCTTTTGACCGGGGGGAAGTGAGACTTCATTGTAGTGCAGATTTCCTTTGCAAGCTTGCTTGGTTGGCCAAAAAGGGCGTATGCGTTTTTTCCTGAATATATTCAGGAAAAAACGCATACGCCCTTTTTGGCCAAGTGCATCATTGTGGACGTTCTGCCTCTTTTCCTATGCTTTCAATGCAATTCCAGTCTACCTCCTGAAATCGTTTTCCTGCAATTCTGCCCCGCTTTCAAGTCCTCTTGGCAGCCTTACTTCAGTCTATTTTTGGACGATAGCTGTCATTTATAACTCTGCAGGTTTGTGAATTACAGTGCCCCTGAGCTCCTTTCTTCAACTCGCTTTCTTGTGACCTGGCCGCAACACCACAGGATGTCTTCAGGCCCTAATCTGGTTCCGGTACGGCACGCTGAGCCTTTGGTTATTTCCTCTTCCTGGTGGGAAATGAGAGTTAAATTTGCCCGTCCAGACACCTCCAGCTAGCCTCTCATTGGTTCTCGCTATTCCTGTTCATCTTCCGCAGAAATTGCAAACTGGGCCAAACAGGAGGTTAAAGGCGCTGACTCTCCAAGTCGGGAGAGTGTTAGTAAAGCGTCTGGAATGTTGCACCCGAGTACCAGGGTACGAAAACTGAGACATATTTGAACACGTCTCCCGTTCACATGGCTGATCATACTTGGGTTCCACATGCATGTTGTAGCTGAAGGAAGAATACCTTAAACCTGGAGAGTTGAGACCCGTGTAATGGGTACCATGCAATATGACTTCAAAGGGTCTTCATTTGCTCACCGAACCTCTCCAATCCTATCACTGCTGCGTTTATGCCCCTGTACACACGCTTGATTCTCTTTTGGAGACATAGCAATCCATAGGTTTTAAGATACTTACTAGTCAGGTACATTCTTAGGCGTTTAATATGGGGTGTTGAGTCCATTTCGTTGAGCAAGGAGTAGCTCTTGTCTATTCCATATTTGGCTTAAGGAACTTTATCTGTGCTCATTTCAATCTCTGGTTTTATGCAGCACCCCAACTCACCTTTACCCTTAAGCAAGCATAAGTTGGTTTTCTAAATTTGAGACACTGTTCTGTTTTGGAATTCAGTTCCTGTGTAGCCAAGTTTACATTCCGTGTATTAGTGATATCTTATGATGTTTCTTTTTCTGTGTGACTTATTTCAGTTAGAATCATCGTACCTGAATCCACTCATTGTGCTGCTAAGGGCCTGATGACAGAGATTTCATTGCTGAGTGATATTGCTTTGTAAGTAAATACCACAACTTCTTTATCCATTTTTCACTTTCTGCGATGTTGAACTTGTACTGTAAACGAGGTTCTTGTAAACAGAGCCGTTCCAAACTTTTGGGTGGCTGTGTCTTTTTGATTTTAATTTCCCTAAGCTATAGGACCATAAGTGGAAGTGCCCTAGGCTCTGTTGCTTTGTTTTTTACATGTTTCAGGAAACACCATACACTTCTCCCGAATGGTTCTTGGCAATTTACATCCCGCCCATCAGCATAACAAGGCTCCCAGTTCTCCATGGCCTGTCCTGCCTTTCTGGATTTTACACTTTTTTCAGATGGCCCTTTTGACCGGGGGGAAGTGAGACTTCATTGTAGTGCAGATTTCCTTTGCAAGCTTGCTTGGTTGGCCAAAAAGGGCGTATGCGTTTTTTCCTGAATATATTCAGGAAAAAACGCATACGCCCTTTTTGGCCAAGTGCATCATTGTGGACGTTCTGCCTCTTTTCCTATGCTTTCAATGCAATTCCAGTCTACCTCCTGAAATCGGTTTCCTGCAATTCTGCCCCGCTTTCAAGTCCTCTTGGCAGCCTTACTTCAATCTATTTTTGGACGATAGCTGTCATTTGTAACTCTGCAGGTTTGTGAATTACAGTGCCCCTGAGCTCCTTTCTTCAACTCGCTTTATTTTGAGCTGGCCGCAACACCGCAGGAGGGCTTCAGGCCCTAATCTGGTTCCGGCACGGCACGCTGAGCCTTTGGTTATTTCCTCTTCCTGGTGGGAAATGAGAGTTAAATTTGCCCGTCCAGACACCTCCAGCTGGTCTCTCATTGGTTCTCGCTATTCCTGTTCATCTTCCGCAGAAATTGCAAACTGGGCCAAACAGGAGGTTAAAGGGACTGACTCTCCAAGTGGGGAGAGTGTTAGTAAAGCGTCTGGAATGTTGCACCCGAGTACCAGGGTACGAAAACTGACATATTTGAACACGTCTCCCGATCACATGGTTGATCATACTCTAGGTTCCACATGCATGTTTTAGCTGAAGGAAGAATACCTTAAACCTGGGTAGTTGAAACCCGTGGAATGGGTACCATGCAATATGACTTCAAAGGGTCTTCATTTGCTCACTGAACCTCTCCAATCCTATCACTGCTGCGTTTATGCCCCTGTACACATGCTTGATTCTCTTTCGGAGACATAGCAATCCATAGGTTTTAAGATACTTACTAGTCAGGTACATTCTTAGGCGTTTAATATGCGGTGTTGAGTCCATTTCGTTGAGCAAGGAGTAGCTCTTGTCTATTCCATATTTGACTTAAGGAACTTTATCTGTGCTCATTTCAATCTCTGGTTTTATGCAGCACCCCAACTCACCTTTACCCTTAAGCAAGCATAAGTTGGTTTTCTAAATTTGAGTCCCTGTTCTGTTCTGTAATTCAGTTCCTGTGTAGCCAAGTTTACATTCCGTGTATTACTGATATCTTATGATGTTTCTTTTTCTGTGTGACTTACTTCAGTTAGAATCATCATACCTGAATCCACTCATTGTGCTGCTAAGGGCCTGATGACACAGATTTCATTGCTGAGTGATATTGCTTTGTAAGTAAATACCACAACTTCTTTATCCATTTTTCACTTTCTGCGATGTTGAACTTGTACTGTAAACGAGGTTCTTGTAAACAGAGCCGTTCCAAACTTTGGGGTGGCTGTGTCTTTTTGATTTTAATTTCCCTAAGCTATAGGACCATAAGTGGCAGTGCCCTAGGCTCTGTTGCTTTGTTTTTTAGATGTTTCAGGAAACACCATACACTTCTCCCGAGTGTCTGTTGGCAATTTACATCCCGCCCATCAGCATAACAAGGCTCCCAGTTCTCCATGGCCTGTCCTGCCTTTCTGGATTTTACACTTTTTTGATATGGCCCTTTTGACCGGGGGGAAGTGAGACTTCATTGTAGTGCAGATTTCCTTTGCAAGCTTGCTTGGTTGGCCAAAAAGGGCGTATGCGTTTTTTCCTGAATATATTCAGGAAAAAACGCATACGCCCTTTTTGACCAAGTGCATCATTGTGGACGTTCTGCCTCTTTTCCTATGCTTTCAATGCAATTCCAGTCTACCTCCTGAAATCGGTTTCCTGCAATTCTGCCCCGCTTTCAAGTCCTCTTGGCAGCCTTACTTCAGTCTATTTTTGGACGATAGCTGTCATTTATAACTCTGCAGGTTTGTGAATTACAGTGCCCCTGAGCTCCTTTCTTCAACTCGCTTTCTTGTGACCTGGCCGCAACACCGCAGGATGGCTTCAGGCCCTAATCTGGTTCCGGTACGGCACGCTGAGCCTTTGGTTATTTCCTCTTCCTGGTGGGAAATGAGAGTTAAATTTGCCCGTCCAGACACCTCCAGCTAGCCTCTCATTGGTTCTCGCTATTCCTGTTCATCTTCCGCAGAAATTGCAAACTGGGCCAAACAGGAGGTTAAAGGCGCTGACTCTCCAAGTGGGGAGAGTGTTAGTAAAGCGTCTGGAATGTTGCACCCGAGTACCAGGGGAGGAAAACTGAGACATATTTGAACACGTCTCCCGTTCACATGGTTGATCATACTTGGGTTCCACATGCATGTTTTAGCTGAAGGAAGAATACCTTAAACCTGGAGCGTTGAGACCCGTGTAATGGGTACCATGCAATATGACTTCAAAGGGTCTTCATTTGCTCACCGAACCTCTCCAATCCTATCACTGCTGCGTTTATGCCCCTGTACACATGCTTGATTCTCTTTCGGAGACATAGCAATCCATAGGTTTTACGATACTTACTAGTCAGGTACATTCTTAGGCGTTTAATATGCGGTGTTGAGTCCATTTCGTTGAGCAAGGAGTAGCTCTTGTCTATTCCATATTTGACTTAAGGAACTTTATCTGTGCTCATTTCAATCTCTGGTTTTATGCAGCACCCCAACTCACCTTTACCCTTAAGCAAGCATAAGTTGGTTTTCTAAATTTGAGACCCTGTTCTGTTCTGTAATTCAGTTCCTGTGTAGCCAAGTTTCCATTCCGTGTATTACTGATATCTTATGATGTTTCTTTTTCTGTGTGACTTATTTCAGTTAGAATCATCATACCTGAATCCACTCATTGTGCTGCTAGGGGCTTGATGACATAGATTTCATTGCTGAGTGATATTGCTTTGTAAGTAAATACCACAACTTCTTTATCCATTTTTCACTTTCTGCGATGTTGAACTTGTACTGTAAACGAGGTTCTTGTAAACAGAGGCGTCCCAAACTTTGGGGTGGCTGTGTCTTTTTGATTTTAATTTCCCTAAGCTATAGGACCATAAGTGGCAGTGCCCTAGGCTCTGTTGCTTTGTTTTTTAGATGTTTCAGGAAACACCATACACTTCTCCTGAGTGTCTGTTGGCAATTTACATCCCGTCCATCAGCATAACAAGGCTCCCAGTTCTCCATGGCCTGTCCTGCCTTTCTGGATTTTACACTTTTTTCAGATGGCCCTTTTGACCGGGGGGAAGTGAGACTTCATTGTAGTGCAGATTTCCTTTGCAAGCTTGCTTGGTTGGCCAAAAAGGGCGTATGCGTTTTTTCCTGAATATATTCAGGAAAAAACGCATACGCCCTTTTTGGCCAAGTGCATCATTGTGGACGTTCTGCCTCTTTTCCTATGCTTTCAATGCAATTCCAGTCTACCTCCTGAAATCGGTTTCCTGCAATTCTGCCCCGCTTTCAAGTCCTCTTGGCAGCCTTACTTCAGTCTATTTTTGGACGATAGCTGTCATTTATAACTCTGCAGGTTTGTGAATTACAGTGCCCCTGAGCTCCTTTCTTCAACTCGCTTTCTTGTGACCTGGCCGCAACACCGCAGGATGGCTTCAGGCCCTAATCTGGTTCCGGCCCGGCATGCTGAGCCTTTGGTTAATTCCTCTTCCTGGTGGGAAATGAGAGTTAAATTTGCCCGTTCAGACACCTCCAGCTAGTCTCTCATTGGTTCTCGCTATTCCTGTTCATCTTCCGCAGAAATTGCAAACTGGGCCAAACAGGAGGTTAAAGGGACTGACTCTCCAAGTGGGGAGAGTGTTAGTAAAGCGTCTGGAATGTTGCACCCGAGTACCAGGGGAGGAAAACTGAGACATATTTGAACACGTCTCCCGTTCACATGGTTGATCATACTCTGGGTTCCACATGCATGTTTTAGCTGAAGGAAGAATACCTTAAACCTGGAGAGTTGAGACCCGTGGAATGGGTACCATGCAATATGACTTCAAAGGGTCTTCATTTGCTCACCGAACCTCTCCAATCCTATCACTGCTGCGTTTATGCCCCTGTACACACGCTTGATTCTCTTTTGGAGACATAGCAATCCATAGGTTTTAAGATACTTACTAGTCAGGTACATTCTTAGGCGTTTAATATGGGGTGTTGAGTCCATTTCGTTGAGCAAAGAGTAGCTCTTGTCTATTCCATATTTGGCTTAAGGAACTTTATCTGTGCTCATTTCAATCTCTGGTTTTATGCAGCACCCCAACTCACCTTTACCCTTAAGCAAGCATAAGTTGGTTTTCTAAATTTGAGACCCTGTTCTGTTTTGGAATGCAGTTCCTGTGTAGCCAAGTTTACATTCCGTGTATTAGTGATATCTTATGATGTTTCTTTTTCTGTGTGACTTACTTCAGTTAGAATCATCATACCTGAATCCACTCATTGTGCTGCTAAGGGCCTGATGACACAGATTTCATTGCTGAGTGATATTGCTTTGTAAGTAAATACCACAACTTCTTTATCCATTTTTCACTTTCTGCGATGTTGAACTTGTACTGTAAACGAGGTTCTTGTAAACAGAGGCGTCCCAAACTTTGGGGTGGCTGTGTCTTTTTGATTTTAATTTCCCTAAGCTATAGGACCATAAGTGGAAGTGCCCTAGGTTCTGTTGCTTTGTTTTTTAGATGTTTCAGGAAACACCATACACTTCTCCCAAGTGGTTGTTGGCAATTTACATCCCGCCCATCAGCATAACAAGGCTCCCAGTTCTCCATGGCCTGTCCTGCCTTTCTGGATTTTACACTTTTTTGAGATGGCCCTTTTGACCGGGGGGAAGTGAGACTTCATTGTAGTGCAGATTTCCTTTGCAAGCTTGCTTGGTTGGCCAAAAAGGGCGTATGCGTTTTTTCCTGAATATATTCAGGAAAAAACGCATACGCCCTTTTTGGCCAAGTGCATCATTGTGGACGTTCTGCCTCTTTTCCTATGCTTTCAATGCAATTCCAGTCTACCTCCTGAAATCGGTTTCCTGCAATTCTGCCCCGCTTTCAAGTCCTCTTGGCAGCCTTACTTCAGTCTATTTTTGGACGATAGCTGTCATTTATAACTCTGCAGGTTTGTGAATTACAGTGCCCCTGAGCTCCTTTCTTCAACTCGCTTTCTTTTGAGCTGGCCGCAACACCGCAGGATGGCTTCAGGCCCTAATCTGGTTCCGGTACGGCACGCTGAGCCTTTGGTTACTTCCTCTTCCTGGTGGGAAATGAGAGTTAAATTTGCCCCTCCAGACACCTCCAGCTAGCCTCTCATTGGTTATCGCAATTCCTGTTCATCTTCCGCAGAAATTGCAAACTGGGCCAAACAGGAGGTTAAAGGGACTGACTCTCCAAGTGGGGAGAGTGTTAGTAAAGCGTCTGGAATGTTGCACCCGAGTACCAGGGGAGGAAAACTGAGACATATTTGAACACGTCTCCCGATCACATGGTTGATCATACTCTAGGTTCCACATGCATGTTTTAGCTGAAGGAAGAATACCTAAAACCTGGGTAGTTGAAACCCGTGGAATGGGTACCATGCAATATGACTTCAAAGGGTCTTCATTTGCTCACCGAACCTCTCCAATCCTATCACTGCTGCGTTTATGCCCCTGTACACATGCTTGATTCTCTTTTGGAGACATAGCAATCCATAGGTTTTAAGATACTTACAAGTCAGGTACATTCTTAGGCGTTTAATATGCGGTGTTGAGTCCATTTCGTTGAGCAAGGAGTAGCTCTTGTCTATTCCATATTTGGCTTAAGGAACTTTATCTGTGCTCATTTCAATCTCTGGTTTTATGCAGCACCCCAACTCACCTTTACCCTTAAGCAAGCATAAGTTGGTTTTCTAAATTTGAGTCCCTGTTCTGTTCTGTAATTCAGTTCCTGTGTAGCCAAGTTTACATTCCGTGTACTACTGATATCTTATGATGTTTCTTTTTCTGTGTGACTTACTTCAGTTAGAATCATCATACCTGAATCCACTCATTGTGCTGCTAAGGGCCTGATGACACAGATTTCATTGCTGAGTGATATTGCTTTGTAAGTAAATACCACAACTTCTTTATCCATTTTTCACTTTCTGCGATGTTGAACTTGTACTGTAAACGAGGTTCTTGTAAACAGAGGCGTCCCAAACTTTGGGGTGGCTGTGTCTTTTTGATTTTAATTTCCCTAAGCTATAGGACCATAAGTGGAAGTGCCCTAGGTTCTGTTGCTTTGTTTTTTAGATGTTTCAGGAAACACCATACACTTCTCCCGAGTGGTTGTTGGCAATTTACATCCCGCCCATCAGCATAACAAGGCTCCCAGTTCTCCATGGCCTGTCCTGCCTTTCTGGATTTTACACTTTTTTCAGATGGCCCTTTTGACCGGGGGGAAGTGAGACTTCATTGTAGTGCAGATTTCCTTTGCAAGCTTGCTTGGTTGGCCAAAAAGGGCGTATGCGTTTTTTCCTGAATATATTCAGGAAAAAACGCATACGCCCTTTTTGGCCAAGTGCATCATTGTGGACGTTCTGCCTCTTTTCCTATGCTTTCAATGCAATTCCAGTCTACCTCCTGAAATCGGTTTCCTGCAATTCTGCCCCGCTTTCAAGTCCTCTTGGCAGCCTTACTTCAGTCTATTTTTGGACGATAGCTGTAATTTATAACTCTGCAGGTTTGTGAATTACAGTGCCCCTGAGCTCCTTTCTTCAACTCGCTTTCTTTTGAGCTGGCCGCAACACCGCAGGATGGCTTCAGGCCCTAATCTGGTTCCGGTACGGCACGCTGAGCCTTTGGTTACTTCCTCTTCCTGGTGGGAAATGAGAGTTAAAGTTGCCCGTCCAGACACCTCCAGCTAGCCTCTCATTGGTTCTCGCTATTCCTGTTCATCTTCCGCAGAAATTGCAAACTGGGCCAAACAGGAGTTTAAAGGCGCTGACTCTCCAAGTGGGGAGAGTGTTAGTAAAGCGTCTGGAATGTTGCACCCGAGTACCAGGGGAGGAAAACTGAGACATATTTGAACACGTCTCCTGTTCACATGGTTGATCATACTTGGGTTCCACATGCATGTTTTAGCTGAAGGAAGAATACCTAAAACCTGGGTAGTTGAAACCCGTGGAATGGGTACCATGCAATATGACTTCAAAGGGTCTTCATTTGCTCACCGAACCTCTCCAATCCTATCACTGCTGCGTTTATGCCTCTGTACACATGCTTGATTCTCTTTCGGAGACATAGCAATCCATAGGTTTTAAGATACTTACTAGTCAGGTACATTCTTAGGCGTTTAATATGCGGTGTTGAGTCCATTTCGTTGAGCAAGGAGTAGCTCTTGTCTATTCCATATTTGGCTTAAGGAACTTTATCTGTGCTCATTTCAATCTGTGGTTTTATGCAGCACCCCAACTCACCTTTACCCTTAAGCAAGCATAAGTTGTTTTTCTAAATTTGAGTCCCTGTTCTGTTCTGTAATTCAGTTCCTGTGTAGCCAAGTTTACATTCCGTGTATTACTGATATTTTATGATGTTTCTTTTTCTGTGTGACTTATTTCAGTTAGAATCATCATACCTGAATCCACTCATTGTGATGCTAAGGGCCTGATGACATAGATTTCATTGCTGAGTGATATTGCTTTGTAAGTAAATACCACAACTTCTTTATCCATTTTTCACTTTCTGCGATGTTGAACTTGTACTGTAAACGAGGTTCTTGTAAACAGAGGCGTCCCAAATTTTGGGGTGGCTGTGTCTTTTTGATTTTAATTTCCCTAAGCTATAGGACCATAAGTGGCAGTGCCCTAGGCTCTGTTGCTTTGTTTTTTAGATGTTTCAGGAAACACCATACACTTTTCCCGAGTGTCTGTTGGCAATTTACATCCCGCCCTTCAGCATAACAAGGCTCCCAGTTCTCCATGGCCTGTCCTGCCTTTCTGGATTTTACACTTTTTTCAGATGGCCCTTTTGACCGGGAGAAGTGAGACTTCATTGTAGTGCAGATTTCCTTTGCAAGCTTGCTTGGTTGGCCAAAAAGGGCGTATGCGTTTTTTCCTGAATATATTCAGGAAAAAACGCATACGCCCTTTTAGGCCAAGTGCATCATTGTGGACGTTCTGCCTCTTTTCCTATGCTTTCAATGCAATTCCAGTCTACCTCCTGAAATCGGTTTCCTGCAATTCTGCCCCGCTTTCAAGTCCTCTTGGCAGCCTTACTTCAGTCTATTTTTGGACGATAGCTCTCATTTATAACTCTGCAGGTTTGTGAATTACAGTGCCCCTGAGCTCCTTTCTTCAACTCGCTTTCTTGTGACCTGGCCGCAACACCGCAGGATGGCTTCAGGCCCTAATCTGGTTCCGGTACGGCACGCTGAGCCTTTGGTTAATTCCTCTTCCTGGTGGGAAATGAGAGTTAAATTTGCCCGTCCAGAAACCTCCAGGTAGCCTCTCATTGGTTCTCGCTATTCCTGTTCATCTTCCGCAGAAATTGCAAACTGGGCCAAACAGGAGGTTAAAGGCGCTGACTCTCCAAGTGGGGAGAGTGTTAGTAAAGCGTCTGGAATGTTGCACCCGAGTACCAGGGGAGGAGAACTGAGACATATTTGAACACGTCTCCCGTTCACATGGTTGATCATACTCTGGGTTCCACATGCATGTTTTAGCTGAAGGAAGAATACCTAAAACCTGGGTAGTTGAAACCCGTGGAATGGGTACCATGCAATATGACTTCAAAGGGTCTTCATTTGCTCACCGAACCTCTACAATCCTATCACTGCTGCGTTTATGCCCCTGTACACATGCTTGATTCTCTTTCGGATACATAGCAATCCATAGGTTTTAAGATACTTACTAGTCAGGTACATTCTTAGGCGTTTAATATGCGGTGTTGAGTCCATTTCATTGAGCAAGGAGTAGCTCTTGTCTATTCCATATTTGGCTTAAGGAACTTTATCTGTGCTCATTTCAATCTCTGGTTTTATGCAGCACCCCAACTCACCTTTCCCCTTAAGCAAGCATAAGTTGGTTTTCTAAATTTGAGAACCTGTTCTGTTCTGTAATTCAGTTCCTGTGTCGCCAAGTTTACATTCCGTGTATTACTGATATCTTATGATGTTTCTTTTTCTGTGTGACTTATTTCAGTTAGAATCATCGTACCTGAATCTACTCATTATGCTGCTACGGGCCTGATGACATAGATTTCATTGCTGAGTGATACTGCATTGTACGTAAGTACCACAAGTTCTTTATCCATTTTTCACTTTCTGTGATATTGAACTTGTATGGTAAACGAGGTTCTTGTAAACAGAGGCGTCCCAAACTTTGGGGTGGCTGTGTCTTTTTGATTTTAATTTCCCTAAGCTATAGGACCATAAGTGGAAGTGCCCTAGGCTCTGTTGCTTTGTTTTTTAGATGTTTCAGGAAACACCATACACTTCTCCCGAGTGTCTGTTGGCAATTTACATCCCGCCCAACAGCATAACAAGGCTCCCAGTTCTCCATGGCCTGTCCTGCCTTTCTGGATTTTACAGTTTTTTCAGATGACCCTTTTGACCGGGAGGAAGTGAGACTTCATTTTAGTGCAGATTTCCTTTGCAAGCTTGCTTGGTTGGCCAAAAAGGGCGTATGCGTTTTTTCCTGAATATATTCAGGAAAAAACGCATACGCCCTTTTTGGCCAAGTGCATCATTGTGGACGTTCTGCCTCTTTTCCTATGCTTTCAATGCAATTCCACTCTACCTCCTGAAATCGGTTTCCTGCAATTCTGCCCCGCTTTCAAGTCCTCTTGGCAGCCTTACTTCAGTCTATTTTTGGACGATAGCTGTCATTTATAACTCTGCAGGTTTGTGAATTACAGTGCCCCTGAGCTCCTTTCTTCAACTTGTTTTCTTGTGACCTGGCCGCAACACCGCAGGATAGCTTCAGGCCCTAATCTGTTTCCGGCATGGCACGCTGAGCCTCTGGTTATTTCCTCTTCCTGGTGGGAAATGAGAGTTAAATTTTCCCGTCCAGACACCTCCAGCTAGTCTCTCATTGGTTCTCGCTATTCCTGTTCATCTTCCACAGAAATTGCAAACTGGGCCAAACAGGAGGTTAAAGGCGCTGACTCTCCAAGTGGGGAGAGTGTTAGTAAAGCGTCTGGAATGTTGCACCCGAGTACCAGGGGAGGAAAACTGAGACATATTTGAACACGTCTCCCGATCACATGGTTGATCATACTTGGGTTCCACATGCATGTTTTAGCTGAAGGAAGAATACCTAAAACCTGGGTAGTTGAAACCCGTGGAATGGGTACCATGCAATATGACTTCAAAGGGTCTTCATTTGCTCACCGAACCTCTCCAATCCTATCACTGCTGCGTTTATGCCCCTGTACACATGCTTGATTCTCTTTCGGAGACATAGCAATCCATAGGTTTTAAGATACTTACTAGTCAGGTACATTCTTAGGCGTTTAATATGCGGTGTTGAGTCCATTTCATTGAGCAAGGAGTAGCTCTTGTCTATTCCATATTTGGCTTAAGGAACTTTATCTGTGCTCATTTCAATCTCTGCTTTTATGCAGTACCCCAACTCACCTTTACCTTTAAGCAAGCATAAGTTGGTTTTCTAAATTTGAGACCCTGTTCTGTTATGTAATTCAGTTCCTGTGTAGCCAAGTTTACATTCCGTATATTACTGATATCTTATGATGTTTCTTTTTCTGTATGACTTATTTCAGTTAGAATCATCATACCTGAATCCACTCATTGTGCTGCTAAGGGCCTGATGACATAGATTTCATTGCTGAGTGATATTGCTTTGTAAGTAAATACCACAACTTCTTTATCCATTTTTCACTTTCTGCGATGTTGAACTTGTACTGTAAACGAGGTTCTTGTAAACAGAGGCGTCCCAAACTTTGGGGTGGCTGTGTCTTTTTGATTTTAATTTCCCTAAGCTATAGGACCATAAGTGGCAGTGCCCTAGGCTCTGTTGCTTTGTTTTTTAGATGTTTCAGGAAACACCATACACTTCTCCCGAGTGTCTGTTGGCAATTTACATCCCGCCCATCAGCATAACAAGGCTCCCAGTTCTCCATGGCCTGTCCTGCCTTTCTGGATTTTACACTTTTTTCAGATGGCCCTTTTGACCGGGGGGAAGTGAGACTTCATTGTAGTGCAGATTTCCTTTGCAAGCTTGCTTGGTTGGCCAAAAAGGGCGTATGCGTTTTTTCCTGAATATATTCAGGAAAAAACGCATACGCCCTTTTTGGCCAAGTGCATCATTGTGGACGTTCTGCCTCTTTTCCTATGCTTTCAATGCAATTCCAGTCTACCTCCTGAAATCGGTTTCCTGCAATTCTGCCCCGCTTTCAAGTCCTCTTGGCAGCCTTACTTCAGTCTATTTTTGGACGATAGCTGTCATTTATAACTCTGCAGGTTTGTGAATTACAGTGCCCCTGAGCTCCTTTCTTCAACTCGCTTTCTTTTGAGCTGGCCGCAACACCGCAGGATGGATTCAGGCCCTAATCTGGTTCCGGCCCGGCACGCTGAGCCTTTGGTTAATTCCTCTTCCTGGTGGGAAATGAGAGTTAAATTTGCCCGTCCAGACACCTGCAGCTAGCCTCTCATTGGTTCTCGCTATTCCTGTTCATCTTCCGCAGAAATTGCAAACTGTGCCAAACAGGAGGTTAAAGGCGCTGACTCTCCAAGTGGGGAGAGTGTTAGTAAAGCGTCTGGAATGTTGCACCCGAGTACCAGGGGAGGAAAACTGAGACATATTTGAACACGTCTCCCGATCACATGGTTGATCATACTCTGGGTTCCACATGCATGTTTTAGCTGAAGGAAGAATACCTAAAACCTGGGTAGTTGAAACCCGTGGAATGGGTACCATGCAATATGACTTCAAAGGGTCTTCATTTGCTCACTGAACCTCTCCAATCCTATCACTGCTGCGTTTATGCCCCTGTACACATGCCTGATTCTCTTTCGGAGACATAGCAATCTATAGGTTTTAAGATACTTACTAGTCAGGTACATTCTTAGGCGTTTAATATGTGGTGTTGAGTCCATTTCGTTGAGCAAGGAGTAGCTCTTGTCTATTCCATATTTGGCTTAAGGAACTTTATCTGTGCTCATTTCAATCTCTGGTTTTATGCAGCACCCCAACTCACCTTTCCCCTTAAGCAAGCATAAGTTGGTTTTCTAAATTTGAGACCCTGTTCTGTTCTGTAATTCAGTTCCTGTGTAGCCAATTTTCCATTCCGTGTATTAGTGATATCTTATGATGTTTCTTTTTCTGTGTGACTTATTTCAGTTAGAATCATCGTACCTGAATCCACTCATTATGCTGCTACGGGCCTGATGACATAGATTTCATTGCTGAGTGATACTGCATTGTACGTAAGTACCACAAGTTCTTTATCCATTTTTCACTTTCTGTGATATTGAACTTGTACGGTAAACGAGGTTCTTGTAAACGGAGGCGTCCCAAACTTTGGGGTGGCTGTGTCTTTTTGATTTTAATTTCCCTAAGCTATAGGACCATAAGTGGAAGTGCCCTACGCTCTGTTGCTTTGTTTTTTAGATGTTTCAGGAAACACCATACACTTCTCCCGAGTGTCTGTTGGCAATTTACATCCCGCCCATCAGCATAACAAGGCTCCCAGTTCTCCATGGCCTGTCCTGCCTTTCTGGATTTTACACTTTTTTCAGATGGCCCTTTTGACCGGGGGGAAGTGAGACTTCATTGTAGTGCAGATTTCCTTTGCAAGCTTGCTTGGTTGGCCAAAAAGGGCGTATGCGTTTTTTCCTGAATATATTCAGGAAAAAACGCATACGCCCTTTTTGGCCAAGTGCATCATTGTGGACGTTCTGCCTCTTTTCCTATGCTTTCAATACAATTCCAGTCTACCTCCTGAAATCGGTTTCCTGCAATTCTGCCCCGCTTTCAAGTCCTCTTGGCAGCCTTACTTCAGTCTATTTTTGGACGATAGCTCTCATTTATAACTCTGCAGGTTTGTGAATTACAGTGCCCCTGAGCTCCTTTCTTCAACTCGCTTTCTTTTGAGCTGGCCGCAACACCGCAGGATGGCTTCAGGCCCTAATCTGGTTCCGGCACGGCACGCTGAGCCTTTGGTTATTTCCTCTTCCTGGTGGGAAATGAGAGTTAAATTTGCCCGTCCAGACACCTCCAGCTAGCCTCTCATTGGTTCTCGCTATTCCTGTTCATCTTCCGCAGAAATTGCAAACTGGGCCAAACAGGAGGTTAAAGGCGCTGACTCTCCAAGTGGGGAGAGTGTTAGTAAAGCATCTGGAATGTTGCACCCGAGTACCAGGGGAGGAAAACTGAGACATATTTGAACACGTCTCTCGTTCACATGGTTGATCATACTTGGGTTACACATGCATGTTTTAGCTGAAGGAAGAATACCTTAAACCTGGAGAGTTGAGACCCGTGGAATGGGTACCATGCAATATGACTTCAAAGGGTCTTCATTTGCTCACCGAACCTCTCCAATCCTATCACTGCTGCATTTATGCCCCTGTACACACGCTTGATTCTCTTTTGGAGACATAGCAATCCATAGGTTTTAAGATACTTACAAATCAGGTACATTCTTAGGCGTTTAATATGGGGTGTTGAGTCCATTTCGTTGAGCAAGGAGTAGCTCTTGTCTATTCCATATTTGGCTTAAGGAACTTTATCTGTGCTCATTTAAATCTCTGGTTTTATGCAGCACCCCAACTCACCTTTCCCCTTAAGCAAGCATAAGTTGGTTTTCTAAATTTGAGACCCTGTTCTGTTTTGGAATGCAGTTCCTGGGTAGCCAAGTTTACATTCCGTGTATTAGTGATATCTTATGATGTTTCTTTTTCTGTGTGACTTATTTCAGTTAGAATCATCGTACCTGAATCCACTCATTATGCTGCTATGGGCCTGATGACATAGATTTCATTGCTGAGTGATATTGCTTTGTACTTAAGTACCACAAGTTCTTTATCCATTTTTCACTTTCTGTGATATTGAACTTGTATGGTAAACGAGGTTCTTGTAAACGGAGGCGTCCCAAACTTTGGGGTGGCTGATTCTTTTTGATTTTAATTTCCCTAAGCTATAGGACCATAAGTGGAAGTGCCCTAGGGTCTGTTGCTTTGTTTTTTAGATGTTTCAGGAAACACCATACACTTCTCCCGAGTGTCTGTTGGCAATTTACATCCCGCCCATCAGCATAACAAGGCTCCCAGTTCTCCATGGCCTGTCCTGCCTTTCTGGATTTTACACTTTTTTCAGATGGAGCTTTTGACCGGGCAGAAGTGAGACTTCATTGTAGTGCAGATTTCCTTTGCAAGTTTGCTTGGTTGGCCAAAAAGGGTGTATGCATTTTTTCCTGAATATATTCAGGAAAAAACGCATACGCCCTTTTTGGCCAAGTGCATCATTGTGGACGTTCTGCCTCTTTTCCTATGCTTTCAATGCAATTCCAGTCTACCTCCTGAAATCGGTTTCCTGCAATTCTGCCCCGCTTTCAAGTCCTCTTGGCAGCCTTACTTCAGTCTATTTTTGGACGATAGCTGTCATTTATAACTCTGCAGGTTTGTGAATTACAGTGCCCCTGAGCTCCTTTCTTCAACTTGCTTTCTTTTGAGCTGGCCGCAACACCGCAGGATGTCTTCAGGCTCTAATCTGGTTCTGGAACGGCACGCTGAGCCTTTGGTTAATTCCTCTTCCTGGTGGGAAATGAGAGTTAAATTTGCCCATCCAGACACCTCCAGCTAGTCTCTCATTGGTTCTCGCTATTCCTGTTCATCTTCCACAGAAATTGCAAACTGGGCCAAACAGGAGGTTAAAGGGACTGACTCTCCAAGTGGGGAGAGTGTTAGTAAAGCGTCTGGAATGTTGCACCCGAGTACCAGGGTACGAAAACTGAGACATATTTGAACACGTCTCCCGATCACATGGTTGATCATACTCTGGGTTCCACATGCATGTTTTAGCTGAAGGAAGAATACCTAAAACCTGGGTAGTTGAAACCCGTGGAATGGGTACCATGCAATATGACTTCAAAGGGTCTTCATTTGCTCACCGAACCTCTCCAATCCTATCACTGCTGCGTTTATGCCCATGTACACATGCTTGATTCTCTTTCGGAGACATAGCAATCTATAGGTTTTAAGATACTTACTAGTCAGGTACATTCATAGGCGTTTAATATGCGGTGTTGAGTCCATTTCGTTGAGCAAGGAGTAGCTCTTGTCTATTCCATATTTGGCTTAAGGAACTTTATCTGTGCTCATTTCAATCTCTGGTTTTATGCAGCACCCCAACTCACCTTTACCCTTAAGCAAGCATAAGTTGGTTTTCTAAATTTGAGACCCTGTTCTGTTCTGTAATTCAGTTCCTGTGAAGCCAAGTTTACATTCCGTGTATTAGTGATATCTTATGATGTTTCTTTTTCTGTGTGACTTATTTCAGTTAGAATCATCATACCTGAATCCACTCATTGTGATGCTAAGGGCCTGATGACATAGATTTCATTCCTGAGTGATATTGCTTTGTAAGTAAATACCACAACTTCTTTATCCATTTTTCACTTTCTGCGATGTTGAACTTGTACTGTAAACGAGGTTCTTGTAAACAGAGGCGTCCCAAACTTTGGGGTGGCTGTGTCTTTTTGATTTTAATTTCCCTAAGCTATAGGACCATAAGTAGCAGTGCCCTAGGCTCTGTTGCTTTGTTTTTTAGATGTTTCAGGAAACACCATACACGTCTCCTTAGTGTCTGTTGGCAATTTACATCCCGCCCATCAGCATAACAAGGCTCCCAGTTCTCCATGGCCTGTCCTGCCTTTCTGGATTTTACACTTTTTTCAGATGGCCCTTTTGACCGGGGGGAAGTGAGACTTCATTGTAGTGCAGATTTCCTTTGCAAGCTTGCTTGGTTGGCCAAAAAGGGCGTATGCGTTTTTTCCTGAATATATTCAGGAAAAAACGCATACGCCCTTTTTGGCCAAGTGCATCATTGTGGACGTTCTGCCTCTTTTCCTATGCTTTCAATGCAGTTCCAGTCTACCTCCTGAAATCGGTTTCCTGCAATTCTGCCCCGCTTTCAAGTCCTCTTGGCAGCCTGACTTCAGTCTATTTTTGGACGATAGCTGTCATTTATAACTCTGCAGGTTTGTGAATTACAGTGCCCCTGAGCTCCTTTCTTCAACTCGCTTTCTTTTGAGCTGGCCGCAACACCGCAGGATGACTTCAGGCCCTAATCTGGTTCCGGCACGGCACGCTGAGCGTTTGGTTAATTCCTCTTCCTGGTGGGAAATGAGAGTTAAATTTGCCCGTCCAGACACCTCCAGCTAGCCTCTCATTGGTTCTCGCTATTCCTGTTCATCTTCTGCAGAAATTGCAAACTGGGCCAAACAGGAGGTTAAAGGGACTGACTCTCCAAGTGGGGAGAGTGTTAGTAAAGCGTCTGGAATGTTGCACCCGAGTACCAGGGGAGGGAAACTGAGACATATTTGAACACGTCTCCCGTTCACATGGTTGATCATACTCTGGGTTCCACATGCATGTTTTAGCTGAAGGAAGAATACCTTAAACCTGGGTAGTTGAAACCCGTGGAATGGGTACCATGCAATATGACTTCAAAGGGTCTTCATTTGCTCACCGAACCTCTCCAATCCTATCACTGCTGCGTTTATGCCCCTGTACACACGCTTGATTCTCTTTCGGAGACATAGCAATCCATAGGTTTTAAGATACTTACTAGTCAGGTACATTCTTAGGCGTTTAATATGGGGTGTTGAGTCCATTTCGTTGAGCAAGGAGTAGCTCTTGTCTATTCCATATTTGGCTTAAGGAACTTTATCTGTGCTCATTTCAATCTCTGGTTTTATGCAGCACCCCAACTCACCTTTCCACTTAAGCCAGCATAAGTTGGTTTTCTAAATTTGAGACCCTGTTCTGTTCTGTAATTCAGTTCCTCTGTAGCCAAGTTTACATTCCATGTATTAGTGATATCTTATGATGTTTCTTATTCTATGTGACTTATTTCAGTTAGAATCATCATACCTGAATCCACTCATTGTGCTGCTACGGGCCTGGTGACACAGATTTCATTGCTGAGTGATATTGCATTGTACGTGAGTACCACAACTTCTTTATCCATTTTTCACTTTCTGTGATGTTGAACTTGTACTGTAAACGAGGTTCTTGTAAACAGAGCCGTTCCAAACTTTGGGGTGGCTGTGTCTTTTTGATTTTAATTTCCCTAAGCTATAGGACCATAAGTGGCAGTGCCCTAGGCTCTGTTGCTTTGTTTTTTAGATGTTTCAGGAAACACCATACACTTCTCCCGAGTGGTTGTTGGCAATTTACATCCCGCCCATCAGCATAACAAGGCTCCCAGTTCTCCATGGCCTGTCCTGCCTTTCTGGATTTTACACTTTTTTCAGATGGCCCTTTTGACCGGGGGGAAGTGAGACTTCATTGTAGTGCAGATTTCCTTTGCAAGCTTGCTTGGTTGGCCAAAAAGGGCGTATGCGTTTTTTCCTGAATATATTCAGGAAAAAACGCATACGCCCTTTTTGGCCAAGTGCATCATTGTGGACGTTCTGCCTCTTTTCCTATGCTTTCAATGCAATTCCAGTCTACCTCCTGAAATCGGTTTCCTGCAATTCTGCCCCGCTTTCAAGTCCTCTTGGCAGCCTTACTTCAGTCTATTTTTGGACGATAGCTGTCATTTATAACTCTGCAGGTTTGTGAATTACAGTGCCCCTGAGCTCCTTTCTTCAACTCGCTTTCTTTTGAGCTGGCCGCAACACCGCAGGATGGCTTCAGGCCCTAATCTGGTTCCGGCACGGCACGCTGAGCCTTTGGTTATTTCCTCTTCCTGGTGGGAAATGAGAGTTAAATTTGCCCGTCCAGACACCTCCAGCTAGTCTCTCATTGGTTCTCGCTATTCCTGTTCATCTTCCAAGAAATTGCAAACTGGGCCAAACAGGAGGTTAAAGGCGCTGACTCTCCAAGTGGGGAGAGTGTTAGTAAAGCGTCTGGAATGTTGCACCCGAGTACCAGGGGAGGAAAACTGAGACATATTTGAACACGTCTCCCGTTCACATGGTTGATCATACTTGGGTTCCACATGCATGTTTTAGCTGAAGGAAGAATACCTTAAACCTGGGTATTTGAAACCCGTGGAATGGGTACCATGCAATATGACTTCAAAGGGTCTTCATTTGCTCACCGAACCTCTCCAATCCTATCACTGCTGCGTTTATGCCCCTGTACACATGCTTGATTCTCTTTCGGAGACATAGCAATCCATAGGTTTTAAGATACTTACTAGTCAGGTACATTCTTAGGCGTTTAATATGGGGTGTTGAGTCCATTTCGTTGAGCAAGGAGTAGCTCTTGTCTATTCCATATTTGGCTTAAGGAACTTTATCTGTGCTCATTTCAATCTCTGGTTTTATGCAGCACCCCAACTCACCTTTCCCCTTAAGCAAGCATAAGTTGGTTTTCTAAATTTGAGACCCTGTTCTGTTCTGTAATTCAGTTCCTGTGTAGCCAAGTTTACATTCCGTGTATTACTGATATCTTATGATGTTTCTTTTTCTGTGTGACTTATTTCAGTTAGAATCATCGTACCTGAATCCACTCATTATGCTGCTATGGGCCTGATGACATAGATTTCATTGCTGAGTGATACTGCATTGTACGTAAGTACCACAAGTTCTTTATCCATTTTTCAATTTCTGCGATGTTGAACTTGTACTGTAAACGAGGTTCTTGTAAACAGAGCCGTTCCAAACTTTGGGGTGGCTGTGTCTTTTTGATTTTAATTTCCCTAAGCTATAGGACCATAAGTGGAAGTGCACTAGGTTCTGTTGCTTTGCTTTTTAGATGTTTCAGGAAACACCATACACTTCTCCCGAGTGGTTGTTGGCAATTTACATCCCGCCCATCAGCATAACAAGGCTCCCAGTTCTCCATGGCCTGTCCTGCCTTTCTGGATTTTACACTTTTTTCAGATGGCCCTTTTGACTGGGGGGAAGTGAGACTTCATTGTAGTGCAGATTTCCTTTGCAAGCTTGCTTGGTTGGCCAAAAAGAGCGTATGCGTTTTTTCCTGAATATATTCAGGAAAAAACGCATACACCCTTTTTGGCCAAGTGCATCATTGTGGACGTTCTGCCTCTTTTCCTATGCTTTCAATGCAATTCCAGTCTACCTCCTGAAATCGGTTTCCTGCAATTCTGCCCCGCTTTCAAGTCCTTTTGGCAGCCTTACTTCAGTCTATTTTTGGACGATAGCTGTCATTTATAACTCTGCAGGTTTGTGAATTACAGTGCCCCTGAGCTCCTTTCTTCAACTCGCTTTCTTGTGACCTGGCCGCAACACCGCAGGATGTCTTCAGGCCCTAATGTGGTTCCAGCATGGCCCGCTGAGCCTTTGTTTAATTCCTCTTCCTGGTGGGAAATGAGAGTTAAATTTGCCCGTCCAGACACCTCCAGCTAGTCTCTCATTGGTTCTCGCTATTCCTGTTCATCTTCCGCAGAAATTGCAAACTGGGCCAAACAGGAGGTTAAAGGCGCTGACTCTCCAAGTGGGGAGAGTGTTAGTAAAGCGTCTGGAATGTTGCACCCGAGTACCAGGGGAGGAAACCTGAGACATATTTGAACACGTCTCCCGTTCACATAGTTGATCATACTTGGGTTCCACATGCATCTTTTAGCTGAAGGAAGAATACCTTAAACCTGTGTATTTGAAACCCGTGTAATGGGTACCATGCAATATGACTTCAAAGGGTCTTCATTTGCTCACCAAACCTCTCCAATCCTATCACTGCTGCGTTTATGCCCATGTACACATGCTTCATTCTCTTTCGGAGACATAGCAATCCATAGGTTTTAAGATAGTTACTAGTCAGGTTCATTCTTAGGCGTTTAATATGCGGTGCTGAGTCCATTTCGTTGAGCAAGGAGTAGCTCTTGTCTATTCCATATTTGGCTTAAGGAAGTTTATCTGTGCTCATTTCAATCTCTGGTTTTATGCAGCACCCCAACTCACCTTTCCCCTTAAGCAAGCATAAGTTGGTTTTCTAAATTTGAGACCCTGTTCTGTTCTGTAATTCAGTTCCTGTCTAGCCAAGTTTATATTCCGTGTATTACTGATATCTTATGATGTTTCTTTTTCTGTGTGACTTATTTCAGTTAGAATCATCATACCTGAATCCACTCATTGTGCTGCTAAGGGCCTGATGACACAGATTTCATTGCTGAGTGATATTGCTTTGTAAGTAAATACCACAACTTTTTTATCCATTTTTCACTTTCTGCGATGTTGAACTTGTACTGTAAACGAGGTTCTTGTAAACAGAGCCGTTCGAAACTTTGGGGTGGCTGTGTCTTTTTGATTTTAAATTCCCTAAGCTATAGGACCATAAGTGGAAGTGCCCTAGGCTCTGTTGCTTTGTTTTTTAGATGTTTCAGGAAACACCATACACTTCTCCCAAGTGTCTGTTGGCAATTTACATCCTGCCCATCAGCATAACAAGGCTCCCAGTTCTCAATGGCCTGTTGCCTTTCTGGATTTTACACTTTTTTCAGATGGCCCTTTTGACCGGGGGGAAGTGAGACTTCATTGTAGTGCAGATTTCCTTTGCAAGCTTGCTTGGTTGGCCAAAAAGGGCGTATGCGTTTTTTCCTGAATATATTCAGGAAAAAACGCATACGCCCTTTTTGGCCAAGTGCATCATTGTGGACGTTCTGCCTCTTTTCCTATGCTTTCAATGCAATTCCAGTCTACCTCCTGAAATTGGTTTCCTGCAATTCTGCCCCGCTTTCAAGTCCTCTTGGCAGCCTTACTTCAGTCTATTTTTGGACGATAGCTGTCATTTATAACTCTGCAGATTTGTGAATTACAGTGCCCCTGAGCTCCTTTCTTCAACTCGCTTTCTTGTGACCTGGCCGCAACACCGCAGGATGGCTTCAGGCCCTAATCTGGTTCCGGCACGGCACGCTGAGCCTTTGGTTAATGCCTCTTCCTGGTGGGAAATGAGAGTTAAATTTGCCCGTCCAGACACCTCCAGCTAGTCTCTCATTGGTTCTCGCTATTCCTGTTCATCTTCCGCAGAAATTGCAAACTGGGCCAAACAGGAGGTTAAAGGGACTGACTCTCCAAGTCAGGAGAGTGTTAGTAAAGCGTCTGGAATGTTGCACCCGAGTACTAGGGGAGGAAACCTGAGACATATTTGAACACGTCTCCCGATCACATGGTTGATCATACTCTAGGTTCCACATGCATGTTTTAGCTGAAGGAAGAATACCTTAAACCTGGGTAGTTGAAACCCGTGGAATGGGTACCATGCAATATGACTTCAAAGGGTCTTCATTTGCTCACCGAACCTCTCCAATCCTATCACTGCTGCGTTTATGCCCCTGTACACATGCTTGATTCTCTTTCGGAGACATAGCAATCCATAGGTTTTAAGATACTTACTAGTCAGGTACATTCTTAGGCGTTTAATATGCGGTGTTGAGTCCATTTCGTTGAGCAAGGAGTATCTCTTGTCTATTCCATATTCGGCTTAAGGAACTTTATCTGTGCTCATTTCAATCTCTGGCTTTATGCAGCAACCCAACTCACCTTTCCCCTTAAGCAAGCATAAGTTGGTTTTCTAAATTTGAGAACCTGTTCTGTTTTGGGATTCAGTTCCTGTGTAGCCAAGTTTAAATTCCGTGTATTACTGATATCTTATGATGTTTCTTTTTCTGTGTGACTTATTTCTGTTAGAATCATCGTACCTGAATCTACTCATTATGCTGCTACGGGCCTGATGACATAGATTTCATTGCTGAGTGATACTGCATTGTACGTAAGTACCACAAGTTCTTTATCCATTTTTCACTTTCTGCGATGTTGAACTTGTACTGTAAATGAGGATCTTGTAAACAGAGCCGTTCCAAACTTTGGGGTGGCTGTGTCTTTTTGATTTTAATTTCCCTAAGCTATAGGACCATAAGTGGAAGTGCCCTAGGCTCTGTTGCTTTGTTTTTTAGATGTTTCAGGAAACACCATACACTTCTCCCGAGTGGTTGTTGGCAATTTACATCCCGCCCATCAGCATAACAAGGCTCCCAGTTCTCCATGGCCTGTCCTGCCTTTCTGGATTTTACACTTTTTTCAGATGGCCCTTTTGACCGGGGGGAAGTGAGACTTCATTGTAGTGCAGATTTCCTTTGCAAGCTTGCTTGGTTGGCCAAAAAGGGCGTATGCGTTTTTTCCTGAATATATTCAGGAAAAAACGCATACGCCCTTTTTGGCCAAGTGCATCATTGTGGACGTTCTGCCTCTTTTCCTATGCTTTCAATGCAATTCCAGTCTACCTCCTGAAATCGGTTTCCTGCAATTCTGCCCCGCTTTCAAGTCCTCTTGGCAGCCTTACTTCAGTCTATTTTTGGACGATAGCTGTCATTTATAACTCTGCAGGTTTGTGAATTACAGTGCCCCTGAGCTCCTTTCTTCAACTCGCTTTCTTTTGAGCTGGCCGCAATCCCGCAGGATGGCTTCAGGCCATAATCTGGTTCCGGTACGGCACGCTGAGCCTTTGGTTATTTCCTCTTCCTGGTGGGAAATGAGAGTTAAATTTGCCCGTCCAGACACCTCCAGCTAGCCTCTCATTGGTTCTCGCTATTCCTGTTCATCTTCCGCAGAAATTGCAAACTGGGCCAAACAGGAGGTTAAAGGCGCTGACTCTCCAAGTGGGGAGAGTTTTAGTAAAGCGTCTGGAATGTTGCACCCGAGTATTAGGGGAGGAAAACTGAGACATATTTGAACACGTCTCCCGTTCACATGGTTGATCATACTTGGGTTCCACATGCATGTTTTAGCTGAAGGAAGAATACCTTAAACCTGGAGAGTTGAGACCCGTGGAATGGGTACCATGCAATATGACTTCAAAGGGTCTTCATTTGCTCACTGAACCTCTCCAATCCTATCACTGCTGCGTTTATGCCCCTGTGCACATGCTTGATTCTCTTTTGGAGACATAGCAATCCATAGGTTTTACAATATTTACTAGTCAGGTACATTCTTAGGCGTTTAATATGCGGTGTTGAGTCCATTTCGTTGAGCAAGGAGTAGCTCTTGTCTATTCCATATTTGACTTAAGGAACTTTATCTGTGCTCATTTCAATCTCTGGTTTTATGCAGCACCCCAACTCACCTTTACCCTTAAGCAAGCATAAGTTGGTTTTCTAAATTTGAGACCCTGTTCTGTTCTGTAATTCAGTTCCTGTGTAGCCAAGTTTCCATTCCGTGTATTACTGATATCTTATGATGTTTCTTTTTCTGTGTGACTTATTTCAGTTAGAATCATCATACCTGAATCCACTCATTGTGATGCTAAGGGCCTGATGACATAGATTTCATTGCTGAGTGATATTGCTTTGTAAGTAAATACCACAACTTCTTTATCCATTTTTCACTTTCTGCGATGTTGAACTTGTACTGTAAACGAGGTTCTTGTAAACAGAGGCGTCCCAAACTTTGGGGTGGCTGTGTCTTTTTGATTTTAATTTCCCTAAGCGATAGGAACATAAGCGGCAGTGCCCTAGGCTCTGTTGCTTTGTTTTTTAGATGTTTCAGGAAACACCATACACTTCTCCCGAGTGTCTGTTGGCAATTTACATCCTGCCCATCAGCATAACAAGGCTCCCAGTTCTCCATGGCCTGTCCTGCCTTTCTGGATTTTACACTTTTTTCAGATGGCCCTTTTGACCGGGGGGAAGTGAGACTTCATTGTAGTGCAGATTTCCTTTGCAAGCTTGCTTGGTTGGCCAAAAAGGGCGTATGCGTTTTTTCCTGAATATATTCAGGAATAATTTGCCCGTCCAGACACCTCCAGCTAGCCTCTCATTGGTTCTCGCTATTACTGTTTATCTTCCGCAGAAATTGCAAACTGGGCCAAACAGGAGGTTAAAGACGCTGACTCTCCAAGTGGGGAGAGTGTTAGTAAAGCGTCTGGAATGTTGCACCCGAGTACCAGGGGAGGAAAACTGAGACATATTTGAACACGTCTCCCGTTCACATGGTTGATCATACTTGGGTTCCACATGCTTGTTTTAGCTGAAGGAAGAATACCTTAAACCTGGAGAGTTGAGACCCGTGTAATGGGTACCATGCAATATGACTTCAAAGGGTCTTCATTTGCTCACCGAACCTCTCCAATCCTATCACTGCTGCGTTTATGCCCCTGTACACATGCTTGATTCTCTTTTGGAGACATAGCAATCCATAGGTTTTACGATACTTACTAGTCAGGTACATTCTTAGGCGTTTAATATGCGGTGTTGAGTCCATTTCGTTGAGCAAGGAGTAGCTCTTGTCTATTCCATATTTGACTTAAGGAACTTTATCTGTGCTCATTTCAATCTCTGGTTTTATGCAGCACCCCAACTCACCTTTACCCTTAAGCAAGCATAAGTTGGTTTTCTAAATTCGAGACCCTGTTCTGTTCTGTAATTCAGTTCCTGTGTAGCCAAGTTTCCATTCCGTGTATTACTGATATCTTATGATGTTTCTTTTTCTGTGTGACTTATTTCAGTTAGAATCATCATACCTGAATCCACTCATTGTGATGCTAAGGGCCTTATGACATAGATTTCATTGCTGAGTGATATTGCTTTGTAAGTAAATACCACAACTTCTTTATCCATTTTTCACTTTCTGCGATGTTGAACTTGTACTGTAATCGAGGTTCTTGTAAACAGAGGCGTCCCAAACTTTGGGGTGGCTGTGTCTTTTTGATTTTAATTTCCCTAAGCTATAGGACCATAAGTGGCAGTGCCCTAGGCTCTGTTGCTTTGTTTTTTAGATGTTTCAGGAAACACCATACACTTCTCCCGAGTGTCTGTTGGCAATTTACATCCCGCCCATCAGCATAACAAGGCTCCCAGTTCTCCATGGCCTGTCCTGCCTTTCTGGATTTTACACTTTTTTCAGATGGCCCTTTTGACCGGGGGGAAGTGAGACTTCATTGTAGTGCAGATTTCCTTTGCAAGCTTGCTTGGTTGGCCAAAAAGGGCGTATGCGTTTTTTCCTGAATATATTCAGGAAAAAACGCATACGCCCTTTTTGGCCAAGTGCATCATTGTGGACGTTCTGCCTCTTTTCCTATGCTTTCAATGCAATTCCAGTCTACCTCCTGAAATCGGTTTCCTGCAATTCTGCCCCGCTTTCAAGTCCTCTTGGCAGCCTTACTTCAGTCTATTTTTGGACGATAGCTGTCATTTATAACTCTGCAGGTTTGTGAATTGCAGTGCCCCTGAGCTCCTTTCTTCAACTCGCTTTCTTGTGACCTGGCCGCAACACCGCAGGATGGCTTCAGGCCCTAATCTGGTTCCGGCCCGGCATGCTGAGCCTTTGGTTAATTCCTCTTCCTGGTGGGAAATGAGAGTTAAATTTGCCCGTCCAGACACCTCCAGCTAGTCTCTCATTGGTTCTCGCTATTCCTGTTCATCTTCCGCAGAAATTGCAAACTGGGCCAAACAGGAGGTTAAAGGGACTGACTCTCCAAGTGGGGAGAGTGTTAGTAAAGCGTCTGGAATGTTGCACCTGAGTACCAGGGGAGGAAAACTGAGACATATTTGAACACGTCTCCCGATCACATGGTTGATCATACTCTAGGTTCCACATGCATGTTTTAGCTGAAGGATGAATACCTTAAACCTGGGTAGTTGAAACCCGTGGAATGGGTACCATGCAATATGACTTCAAAGGGTCTTCATTTGCTCACCGAACCTCTCCAATCCTATCACTGCTGCGTTTATGCCCCTGTACACATGCTTGATTCTCTTTCGGAGACATAGCAATCCATAGGTTTTAAGATACTTACAAGTCAGGTACATTCTTAGGCGTTTAATATGCGGTGTTGAGTCCATTTCGTTCAGCAAGGAGTAGCTCTTGTCTATTCCATATTTGGCTTAAGGAACTTTATCTGTGCTCATTTCAATCTCTGGTTTTATGCAGCACCCCAACTCACCTTTACCCTTAAGCAAGCATAAGTTGGTTTTCTAAATTTGAGACCCTGTTCTGTTCTCTAATTCAGTTCCTGTGTAGCCAAGTTTCCATTCCGTGTATTACTGATATCTTATGATGTTTCTTTTTCTGTGTGACTTATTTCAGTTAGAATCATCATACCTGAATCCACTCATTGTGCTGCTAAGGGCCTGATGACATAGATTTCATTGCTGAGTGATATTGCTTTGTAAGTGAATACCACAACTTCTTTATCCATTTTTCACTTTCTGCGATGTTGAACTTGTACTGTAAACGAGGTTCTTGTAAACAGAGCCGTTCCAAACTTTGGGGTGGCTGTGTCTTTTTGATTTTAATTTCCCTAAGCTATAGGACCATAAGTGGAAGTGCCCTAGGCTCTGTTGCTTTGTTTTTTAGATGTTTCAGGAAACACCATACACTTCTCCCGAGTGGTTGTTGGCAATTTACATCCCGCCCATCAGCATAACAAGGCTCCCAGTTCTCCATGGCCTGTCCTGCCTTTCTGGATTTTACACTTTTTTGAGATGGCCCTTTTGACCGGGGGGAAGTGAGACTTCATTGTAGTGCAGATTTCCTTTGCAAGCTTGCTTGGTTGGCCAAAAAGGGCGTATGCGTTTTTTCCTGAATATATTCAGGAAAAAACGCATACGCCCTTTTTGGCCAAGTGCATCATTGTGGACGTTCTGCCTCTTTTCCTATGCTTTCAATGCAATTCCAGTCTACCTCCTGAAATCGGTTTCCTGCAATTCTGCCCCGCTTTCAAGTCCTCTTGGCAGCCTTACTTCAGTCTATTTTTGGACGATAGCTGTCATTTATAACACTGCAGGTTTGTGAATTACAGTGACCCTGAGCTCCTTTCTTCAACTCGCTTTCTTTTGAGCTGGCCGCAACACCGCAGGATGGCTTCAGGCCCTAATCTGGTTCCGGTACGGCACGCTGAGCCTTTGGTTATTTCCTCTTCCTGGTGGGAAATGAGAGTTAAATTTGCCCGTCCAGACACCTCCAGCTAGCCTCTCATTGGTTCTCGGTATTCCTGTTCATCTTCCGCAGAAATTGCAAACTGGGCCAAACAGGAGGTTAAAGGCGCTGACTCTCCAAGTGGGGAGAGTGTTAGTAAAGCATCTGGAATGTTGCACCCGAGTATCAGGGGAGGAAAACTGAGACATATTTGAACACGTCTCCCGTTCACATGGTTGATCATACTTGGGTTCCACATGCATGTTTTAGCTGAAGGAAGAATACCTTAAACCTGGAGAGTTGAGACCCGTGGAATGGGTACCATGCAATATGACTTCAAAGGGTCTTCATTTGCTCACCGAACCTCTCCAATCCTATCACTGCTGCGTTTATGCCCCTGTGCACATGCTTGATTCTCTTTTGGAGACATAGCAATCCATAGGTTTTACAATATTTACTAGTCAGGTACATTCTTAGGCGTTTAATATGCGGTGTTGAGTCCATTTCGTTGAGCAAGGAGTAGCTCTTGTCTATTCCATATTTGACTTAAGGAACTTTATCTGTGCTCATTTCAATCTCTGGTTTTATGCAGCACCCCAACTCACCTTTACCCTTAAGCAAGCATAAGTTGGTTTTCTAAATTTGAGACCATGTTCTGTTCTGTAATTCAGTTCCTGTGTAGCCAAGTTTCCATTCCGTGTATTACTGATATCTTATGATGTTTCTTTTTCTGTGTGACTTATTTCAGTTAGAATCATCATACCTGAATCCACTCATTGTGATGCTAAGGGCCTGATGACATAGATTTCATTGCTGAGTGATATTGCTTTGTAAGTAAATACCACAACTTCTTTATCCATTTTTCACTTTCTGCGATGTTGAACTTGTACTGTAAACGAGGTTCTTGTAAACAGAGGCGTCCCAAACTTTGGGGTGGCTGTGTCTTTTTGATTTTAATTTCCCTAAGCTATAGGACCATAAGCGGCAGTGCCCTAGGCTCTGTTGCTTTGTTTTTTAGATGTTTCAGGAAACACCATACACTTCTCCCGAGTGTCTGTTGGCAATTTACATCCCGCCCATCAGCATAACAAGGCTCCCAGTTCTCCATGGCCTGTCCTGCCTTTCTGGATTTTACACTTTTTTCAGATGGCCCTTTTGACCGGGGGGGAAGTGAGACTTCATTGTAGTGCAGATTTCCTTTGCAAGCTTGCTTGGTTGGCCAAAAAGGGCGTATGCGTTTTTTCCTGAATATATTCAGGAAAAAACGCATACGCCCTTTTTGGCCAAGTGCATCATTGTGGACGTTCTGCCTCTTTTCCTATGCTTTCAATGCAATTCCAGTCTACCTCCTGAAATCGGTTTCCTGCAATTCTGCCCCGCTTTCAAGTCCTCTTGGCAGCCTTACTTCAGTCTATTTTTGGACGATAGCTGTCATTTATAACTCTGTAGGTTTGTGAATTACAGTGCCCCTGAGCTCCTTTCTTCAACTCGCTTTCTTTTGAGCTGGCCGCAACACAGCAGGATGGCTTCAGGCCCTAATCTTGTTCCGATACGGCACGCTGAGCCTTTGGTTATTTCCTCTTCCTGGTGGGAAATGAGAGTTAAATTTGCCCGTCCAGACACCTCCAGCTAGCCTCTCATTGGTTCTTGCTATTCCTGTTCATCTTCCGCAGAAATTGCAAACTGGGCCAAACAGGAGATTAAAGGCGCTGACTCTCCAAGTGGGGAGAGTGTTAGTAAAGCGTCTGGAATGTTGCACCCGAGTACCAGGGGAGGAAAACTGAGACATATTTGAACACGTCTCCCGTTCACATGGTTGATCATACTTGGGTTCCACATGCATGTTTTAGCTGAAGGAAGAATACCTTAAACCTGGAGAGTTGAGACCCGTGTAATGGGTACCATGCAATATGACTTCAAAGGGTCTTCATTTGCTCACCGAACCTCTCCAATCCTATCACTGCTGCGTTTATGCCCCTGTACACATGCTTGATTCTCTTTTGGAGACATAGCATTCCATAGGTTTTACGATACTTACTAGTCAGGTACATTCTTAGGCGTTTAATATGCGGTGTTGAGTCCATTTCGTTGAGCAAGGAGTAGCTCTTGTCTATTCCATATTTGGCTTAAGGAACTTTATCTGTGCTCATTTCAATCTCTGGTATTATGCAGCACCCCAACTCACCTTTACCCTTAAGCAAGCATAAGTTGTTTTTCTAAATTTGAGACCCTGTTCTGTTCTGTAATTCAGTTCCTGTGTAGCCAAGTTTCCATTCCGTGTATTACTGATATCTTATGATGTTTCTTTTTCTGTGTGTCTTATTTCAGTTAGAATCATCATACCTGAATCCACTCATTGTGCTGCTAAGGGCCTGATGACATAGATTTCATTGCTGAGTGATATTGCTTTGTAAGTGAATACCACAACTTCTTTATCCATTTTTCACTTTCTGCGATGTTGAACTTGTACTGTAAACGAGGTTCTTTTAAACAGAGCCGTTCCAAACTTTGGGGTGGCTGTGTCTTTTTGATTTTAATTTCCCTAAGCTATAGGACCATAAGTGGAAGTGCCCTAGGCTCTGTTGCTTTGTTTTTTAGATGTTTCAGGAAACACCATACACTTCTCCCAAGTGTCTGTTGGCAATTTACATCCCGCCCATCAGCATAACAAGGCTCCGAGTTCTCAATGGCCTGTTGCCTTTCTGGATTTTACACTTTTTTCAGATGGCCCTTTTGACCGGGGGGAAGTGAGACTTCATTGTAGTGCAGATT
The DNA here is from genome assembly GCF_949987515.2 of Delphinus delphis. Lineage (NCBI taxonomy): Eukaryota > Metazoa > Chordata > Mammalia > Artiodactyla > Delphinidae > Delphinus > Delphinus delphis. The sequence continues at coordinate 334,024 of NW_027192772.1, forward strand.
TCCTTTGCAAGCTTGCTTGGTTGGCCAAAAAGGGCGTATGCGTTTTTTCCTGAATATATTCAGGAAAAAACGCATACGCCCTTTTTGGCCAAGTGCATCATTGTGGACGTTCTGCCTCTTTTCCTATGCTTTCAATGCAATTCCAGTCTACCTCCTGAAATCGGTTTCCTGCAATTCTGCCCCGCTTTCAAGTCCTCTTGGCAGCCTTACTTCAGTCTATTTTTGGACGATAGCTGTCATTTATAACTCTGCAGGTTTGTGAATTACAGTGCCCCTGAGCTCCTTTCTTCAACTCGCTTTCTTGTGACCTGGCCGCAACACCGCAGGATGGCTTCAGGCCCTAATCTGGTTCCGGCCCGGCATGCTGAGCCTTTGGTTAATTCCTCTTCCTGGTGGGAAATGAGAGTTAAATTTGCCCGTCCAGACACCTCCAGCTAGCCTCTCATTGGTTCTCGCTATTCCTGTTCATCTTCCGCAGAAATTGCAAACTGGGCCAAACAGGAGGTTAAAGGGACTGACTCTCCAAGTGGGGAGAGTGTTAGTAAAGCGTCTGGAATGTTGCACCCGAGTACCAGGGGAGGAAAACTGAGACATATTTGAACACGTCTCCTGATCGCATGGTTGATCATACTCTAGGTTCCACATGCATGTTTTAGCTGAAGGAAGAATACCTTAAACCTGGGTAGTTGAAACCCGTGGAATGGGTACCATGCAATATGACTTCAAAGGGTCTTCATTTGCTCACCGAACCTCTCCAATCCTATCACTGCTGCGTTTATGCCCCTGTACACATGCTTGATTCTCTTTCGGAGACATAGCAATCCATAGGTTTTACGATACTTACTAGTCAGGTACATTCTTAGGCGTTTAATATGCGGTGTTGAGTCCATTTCGTTGAGCAAGGAGTAGCTCTTGTCTATTCCATATTTGGCTTAAGGAACTTTATCTGTGCTCATTTCAATCTCTGGTTTTATGCAGCAGCCCAACTCACCTTTACCCTTAAGCAAGCATAAGTTGTTTTTCTAAATTTGAGACCCTGTTCTGTTCTGTAATTCAGTTCCTGTGTAGCCAAGTTTCCATTCCGTGTATTACTGATATCTTATGATGTTTCTTTTTCTGTGTGACTTATTTCAGTTAGAATCATCATACCTGAATCCACTCATTGTGCTGCTAAGGGCCTGATGACATAGATTTCATTGCTGAGTGATATTGCTTTGTAAGTGAATACCACAACTTCTTTATCCATTTTTCACTTTCTGCGATGTTGAACTTGTACTGTAAACGAGGTTCTTGTAAACAGAGCTGTTCCAAACTTTGGGGTGGCTGTGTCTTTTTGATTTTAATTTCCCTAAGCTATAGGACCATAAGTGGCAGTGCCCTAGGCTCTGTTGCTTTGTTTTTTAGATGTTTCAGGAAACACCATACACTTCTCCCAAGTGTCTGTTGGCAATTTACATCCCGCCCATCAGCATAACAAGGCTCCCAGTTCTCCATGGCCTGTCCTGCCTTTCTGGATTTTACACTTTTTTCAAATGGCCCTTTTGACCGGGGGGAAGTGAGACTTCATTGTAGTGCAGATTTCCTTTGCAAGCTTGCTTGGTTGGCCAAAAAGGGCGTATGCGTTTTTTCCTGAATATATTCAGGAAAAAACGCATACGCCCTTTTTGGCCAAGTGCATCATTGTGGACGTTCTGCCTCTTTTCCTATGCTTTCAATGCAATTCCAGTCTACCTCCTGAAATCGGTTTCCTGCAATTCTGCCCCGCTTTCAAGTCCTCTTGGCAGCCTTACTTCAGTCTATTTTTGGACGATAGCTGTCATTTATAACTCTGCAGGTTTGTGAATTACAGTGCCCCTGAGCTCCTTTCTTCAACTCGCTTTCTTTTGAGCTGGCCGCAACACCGCAGGATGGCTTCAGGCCCTAATCTGGTTCCGGCACGGCACGCTGAGCCTTTGGTTATTTCCTCTTCCTGGTGGGAAATGAGAGTTAAATTTGCCCGTCCAGACACCTCCAGCTAGCCTCTCATTGGTTCTCGCTATTCCTGTTCATCTTCCGCAGAAATTGCAAACTGGGCCAAACAGGAGGTTAAAGGCGCTGACTCTCCAAGTGGGGAGAGTGTTAGTAAAGCGTCTGGAATGTTGCACCCGAGTACCAGGGGAGGAAAACTGAGACATATTTGAACACGTCTCCCGTTCACATGGTTGATCATACTTGGGTTCCACATGCATGTTTTAGCTGAAGGAAGAATACCTTAAACCTGGAGAGTTGAGACCCGTGTAATGGGTACCATGCAATATGACTTCAAAGGGTCTTCATTTGCTCACCGAACCTCTCCAATCCTATCACTGCTGCGTTTATGCCCCTGTACACATGCTTGATTCTATTTTGGAGACATAGCAATCCATAGGTTTTACGATACTTATTAGTCAGGTACATTCTTAGGCGTTTAATATGCGATGTTGAGTCCATTTCGTTGAGCAAGGAGTAGCTCTTGTCTATTTCATATTTGACTTAAGGAACTTTATCTGTGCTCATTTCAATCTCTGGTTTTATGCAGCACCCCAGCTCACCTTTACCCTTAAGCAAGAATAAGTTGGTTTTCTAAATTTGAGACCCTGTTCTGTTCTGTAATTCAGTTCCTGTGTAGTCAAGTTTACATTCCGTGTATTACAGATATCTTATGATGTTTCTTTTTCTGTGTGACTTATTTCAGTTAGAATCATCATACCTGAATCCACTCATTGTGCTGCTAAGGGCCTGATGACACAGATTTCATTGCTGAGTGATATTGCTTTGTAAGTAAATACCACAACTTCTTTATCCATTTTTCACTTTCTGCGATGTTGAACTTGTACTGTAAACGAGGTTCTTGTAAACAGAGCCGTTCCAAACTTTGGGGTGGCTGTGTCTTTTTGATTTTAATTTCCCTAAGCTATAGGACCATAAGTGGAAGTGCCCTAGGTTCTGTTGCTTTGTTTTTTAGATGTTTCAGGAAACACCATACACTTCTCTCGAGTGGTTGTTGGCAATTTACATCCCGCCCATCAGCATAACAAGGCTCCCAGTTCTCCATGGCCTGTCCTGCCTTTCTGGATTTTACACTTTTTTCAGATGGCCCTTTTGACCCGGGGGAAGTGAGACTTCATTGTAGTGCAGATTTCCTTTGCAAGCTTGCTTGGTTGGCCAAAAAGGGCGTATGCGTTTTTTCCTGAATATATTCAGGAAAAAACGCATACGCCCTTTTTGGCCAAGTGCATCATTGTGGACGTTCTGCCTCTTTTCCTATGCTTTCAATGCAATTCCAGTCTACCTCCTGAAATCGGTTTCCTGCAATTCTGCCCCGCTTTCAAGTCCTCTTGGCAGCCTTACTTCAGTCTATTTTTGGACGATAGCTGTCATTTATAACTCTGCAGGTTTGTGAATTACAGTGCCCCTGATCTCCTTTCTTCAACTCGCTTTCTTGTGACCCTGCCACAACACCGCAGGATGGCTTCAGGCCCTAATCTGGTTCCGGCCCGGCATGCTGAGCCTTTGGTTAATTCCTCTTCCTGGTGGGAAATGAGAGTTAAATTTGCCCGTCCAGACACCTCCAGCTAGCCTCTCATTGGTTCTCGCTATTCCTGTTCATCTTCCGCAGAAATTGCAAACTGGGCCAAACAGGAGGTTAAAGAGACTGACTCTCCAAGTGGGGAGAGTGTTAGTAAAGCGTCTGGAATGTTGCACCCGAGTACCAGGGGAGGAAAATTGAGACATATTTGAACACGTCTGCCGATCACATGGTTGATCATACTCTAGGTTCCACATGCATGTTTTAGCTGAAGGAAGAATACCTTAAACCTGGGTATTTGAAACCCGTGGAATGGGTACCATGCAATATGACTTCAAAGGGTCTTCATTTGCTCACCGAACCTCTCCAATCCTATCACTGCTGCGTTTATGCCCCTGTACACATGCTTGATTCTCTTTCGGAGACATAGCAATCCATAGGTTTTAAGATACTTACTAGTCAGGTACATTCTTAGGCGTTTAATATGGGGTGTTGAGTCCATTTCGTTGAGCAAGGAGTAGCTCTTGTCTATTCCATATTTGGCTTAAGGAACTTTATCTGTGCTCATTTCAATCTCTGGTTTTATGCAGCACCCCAACTCACCTTTACCCTTAAGCAAGAATAAGTTGGTTTTCTAAATTTGAGACCCTGTTCTGTTCTGTAATTCAGTTCCTGTGTAGTCAAGTTTACATTCCGTGTATTACTGATATCTTATGATGTTTCTTTTTCTGTGTGACTTATTTCAGTTAGAATCATCATACCTGAATCCACTCATTGTGCTGCTAAGGGCCTGATGACACAGATTTCATTACTTAGTGATATTGCTTTGTAAGTAAATACCACAACTTCTTTATCCATTTTTCACTTTCTGCGATGTTGAACTTGTACTGTAAACGAGGTTCTTGTAAACAGAGCCGTTCCAAACTTTGGGGTGGCTGTGTCTTTTTGATTTTAATTTCCCTAAGCTATAGGACCATAAGTGGAAGTGCCCTAGGTTCTGTTGCTTTGTTTTTTAGATGTTTCAGGAAACACCATACACTTCTCCCGAGTGGTTGTTGGCAATTTACATCCCGCCCATCAGCATAACAAGGCTCCCAGTTCTCCATGGTCTGTCCTGCCTTTCTGGATTTTACACTTTTTTCAGATGGCCCTTTTGACCGGGGGGAAGTGAGACTTCATTGTAGTGCAGATTTCCTTTGCAAGCTTGCTTGGTTGGCCAAAAAGGGCATATGCGTTTTTTCCTGAATATATTCAGGAAAAAACGCATACGCCCTTTTTGGCCAAGTGCATCATTGTGGACGTTCTGCCTCTTTTCCTATGCTTTCAATGCAATTCCAGTCTACCTCCTGAAATCGGTTTCCTGCAATTCTGCCCCGCTTTCAAGTCCTCTTGGCAGCCTTACTTCAGTCTATTTTTGGACGATAGCTGTCATTTATAACTCTGCAGGTTTGTGAATTACAGTGCCCCTGAGCTCCTTTCTTCAACTCGCTTTCCTGTGACCTGGCCGCAACACCGCAGGATGGCTTCAGGCCCTAATCTGGTTCCGGCCCGGCACGCTGAGCCTTTGGTTATTTCCTCTTCCTGGTGGGAAATGAGAGTTAAATTTGCCCGTCCAGACACCTCCAGCTAGCCTCTCATTGGTTCTCGCTATTCCTGTTCATCTTCCGCAGAAATTGCAAACTGGGCCAAACAGGAGGTTAAAGGGACTGACTCTCCAAGTGGGGAGAGTGTTAGTAAAGCGTCTGGAATGTTGCACCCGAGTACCAGGGGAGGAAAACTGAGACATATTTGATCACGTCTCCCGATCACATGGTTGATCATACTCTAGGTTCCACATGCTTGTTTTAGCTGAAGGAAGAATACCTTAAACCTGGAGAGTTGAGACCCGTGGAATGGGTACCATGCAATATGACTTCAAAGGGTCTTCATTTGCTCACCGAACCTCTCCAATCCTATCACTGCTGCGTTTATGCCCCTGTACACATGCTTGATTCTCTTTTGGAGACATAGCAATCCATAGGTTTTACGATACTTACTAGTCAGGTACATTCTTAGGCGTTTAATATGCGGTGTTGAGTCCATTTCGTTGAGCAAGGAGTAGCTCTTGTCTATTCCATATTTGGCTTAAGGAACTTTATCTGTGCTCATTTCAATCTCTGGTTTTATGCAGCACCCCAACTCACCTTTACCCTTAAGCAAGCATAAGTTGTTTTTCTAAATTTGAGACCCTGTTCTGTTCTGTAATTCAGTTCCTGTGTAGCCAAGTTTCCATTCCGTGTATTACTGATATCTTATGATGTTTCTTTTTCTGTGTGACTTATTTCAGTTAGAATCATCATACCTGAATCCACTCATTGTGCTGCTAAGGGCCTGATGACATAGATTGAATTGCTGAGTGATATTGCTTTGTAAGTGAATACCGCAACTTCTTTATCCATTTTTCACTTTCTGCGATGTTGAACTTGTACTGTAAACGAGGTTCTTGTAAACCGAGCCGTTCCAAAATTTGGGGTGGCTGTGTCTTTTTGATTTTAATTTCCCTAAGCTATAGGACCATAAGTGGAAGTGCCCTAGGCTCTGTTGCTTTGTTTTTTAGATGTTTCAGGAAACACCATACACTTCTCCCAAGTGTCTGTTGGCAATTTACATCCCACCCATCAGCATAACAAGGCTCCCAGTTCTCCATGGCCTGTTGCCTTTCTGGATTTTACACTTTTTTCAGATGGCCCTTTTGACCGGGGGGAAGTGAGACTTCATTGTAGTGCAGATTTCCTTTGCAAGCTTGCTTGGTTGGCCAAAAAGGGCGTATGCGTTTTTTCCTGAATATATTCAGGAAAAAACGCATACGCCCTTTTTGGCCAAGTGCATCATTGTGGACGTTCTGCCTCTTTTCCTATGCTTTCAATGCAATTCCAGCCTACCTCCTGAAATCAGGTTCCTGCAATTCTGCCCCGCTTTCAAGTCCTCTTGGCAGCCTTACTTCAGTCTATTTTTGGACGATAGCTGTCATTTATAACTCTGCAGGTTTGTGAATTACAGTGCCCCTGAGCTCCTTTCTTCAACTCGCTTTCTTGTGACCTGGCCGCAACACCGCAGGATGGCTTCAGGCCCTAATCTGGTTCCGGCCCGGCATGCTGAGACTTTGGTTAATTCCGCTTCCTGGTGGGAAATGAGAGTTAAATTTGCCCGTCCAGACACCTCCAGCTAGCCTCTCATTGGTTCTCGCTATTCCTGTTCATCTTCCGCAGAAATTGCAAACTGGGCCAAACAGGAGGTTTAAGGCGCTGACTCTCCAAGTGGGGAGAGTGTTAGTAAAGCGTCTGGAATGTTGCACCCGAGTACCAGGGGAGGAAAACTGAGACATATTTGAACACGTCTCCCGTTCACATAGTTGATCATACTTGGGTTCCACATGCATGTTTTAGCTGAAGGAAGAATACCTTAAACCTGGAGAGTTGAGACCCGTGTAATGGGTACCATGCAATATGACTTCAAAGGGTCTTCATTTGCTCACCGAACCTCTCCAATCCTATCACTGCTGCGTTTATGCCCCTGTACACATGCTTGATTCTCTTTTGGAGACATAGCAATCCATAGGTTTTAAGATACTTACTAGTCAGGTACATTCTTAGGCGTTTAATATGCGGTGTTGAGTCCATTTCACTGAGCAAGGAGTAGCTCTTGTCTATTTCATATTTGACTTAAGGAACTTTATCTGTGCTCATTTCAATCTCTGGTTTTATGCAGCACCCCAACTCACCTTTACCCTTAAGCAAGCATAAGTTGGTTTTCTAAATTTGAGACCCTGTTCTGTTCTGTAATTCAGTTCCTGTGTAGCCAAGTTTACATTCCGTGTATTACTGATATCTTATGATGTTTCTTTTTCTGTGTGACTTATTTCAGTTAGAATCATGATACCTGAATCCACTCATTGTGCTGCTAAGGGCCTGATGACACAGATTTCATTGCTGAGTGATATTGCTTTGTAAGTAAATACCACAACTTCTTTATCCATTTTTCACTTTCTGCGATGTTGAACTTGTACTGTAAACGAGGTTCTTGTAAACAGAGGCGTCCCAAACTTTGGGGTGGCTGTGTCTTTTTGATTTTAATTTCCCTAAGCTATAGGACCATAAGTGGCAGTGCCCTAGGCTCTGTTGCTTTGTTTTTTAGATGTTTCAGGAAACACCATACACTTCTCCCGAGTGTCTGTTGGCAATTTACATCCCGCCCATCAGCATAACAAGGCTCCCAGTTCTCCATGGCCTGTCCTGCCTTTCTGGATTTTACACTTTTTTCAGATGGCGCTTTTGACCGTGGGAAGTGAGACTTCATTGTAGTGCAGATTTCCTTTGCAAGCTTGCTTGGTTGGCCAAAAAGGGCGTATGCGTTTTTTCCTGAATATATTCAGGAAAAAACGCATACGCCCTTTTTGGCCAAGTGCATCATTGTGGACGTTCTGCCTCTTTTCCTATGCTTTCAATGCAATTCCAGTCTACCTCCTGAAATCGGTTTCCTGCAATTCTGCCCCGCTTTCAAGTCCTCTTGGCAGCCTTACTTCAGTCTATTTTTGGATGATAGCTGTCATTTATAACTCTGCAGGTTTGTGAATTACAGTGCCCCTGAGCTCCTTTCTTCAACTCGCTTTCTTGTGACCTGGCCGCAACACCGCAGGATGGCTTCAGGCCCTAATCTGGTTCCGGCCCGGCATGCTGAGCCTTTGGTTAATTCCTCTTCCTGGTGGGAAATGAGAGTTAAATTTGCCCGTCCAGACACCTCCAGCTAGCCTCTCATTGGTTCTCGCTATTCCTGTTCATCTTCCGCAGAAATTGCAAACTGGGCCAAACAGGCGGTTAAAGGGACTGACTCTCCAAGTGGGGAGAGTGTTAGTAAAGCGTCTGGAATGTTGCACCCGAGTATCAGGGGAGGAAAACTGAGACATATTTGAACACGTCTCCCGATCACATGGTTGATCATACTCTAGGATCCACATGCATGTATTAACTGAAGGAAGAATACCTTAAACCTGGGTAGTTGAAACCCGTGGAATGGGTACCATGCAATATGACTTCAAAGGGTCTTCATTTGCTCACCGAACCTCTCCAATCCTATCACTGCTGCGTTTATGCCCCTGTACACATGCTTGATTCTCTTTCGGAGACATAGCAATCCATAGGTTTTAAGATACTTACAAGTCAGGTACATTCTTAGGGGTTTAATATGCGGTGTTGAGTCCATTTCGTTGAGCAAGGAGTAGCTCTTGTCTATTCCATATTTGGCTTAAGGAACTTTATCTGTGCTCATTTCAATCTCTGGTTTTATGCAGCACCCCAACTCACCTTTCCCCTTAAGCAAGCATAAGTTGTTTTTCTAAATTTGAGACCCTGTTCTGTTCTGTAATTCAGTTCCTGTGTAGCCAAGTTTCCATTC